>NC_045620.1:139305208-139612772 GCF_009829155.1 Mustela erminea
GGTGACGAGCTTCGCAGAAGCGGGTGTGAGGGCTGCGGGGACCCTTGCTTCTGCCCTGGAAGCTGACAGAGGTGGGCTTGGGCGTGGCAGAGGGACAGCCAGGACAGCAGGGAGGCCGGGATGGGAGTCCTCCTGAAGGGGGGCTGTGGTGGGGTCCTCCGGGACGGCCACCCCCCAGAATTACGGAGCTCGTGGTAATGGAGGTTCTTGATTTCTCCCCAAGTGGATCCACACACTCCCTCCAGCGGTTCTGCCCCCCAGATTGGAGCGTGGCCTCGGCTGGGGTAGGAAAGCCATTCTCCGGACACCTGATCCGTTCCATGTGGGCTCAGCCATGTCTCCCAAGCTGTAAGAGGGCGCGTAAGGCCCCTCTGTGAGCAGCATGAGAGTCAGTGTCGCATTCAGAAGGGTGCCAGCGAGGCCCCGTGTTCCCACTGGGAGCCCTGGACTGCAAATACTGGGGACCACAGGGCTGGCCTCCAGAGTACTATGTCGCCATGCAGGCAGGCGACCCCTGCTGCAGGCCACAGCCATCCTTCCAAGTCCATAAACAGGTGCGTACACAAGTACAATATTTATTTAAAATCAAGACGCTTGTCCCGTTTAAAAATACATGGCTTGCAGCATCACCGAGTTGACTGTCTTTCAAAAAACTCTTCCTTCCCAAAGTCTGCCTTCCTCCCACAGCCACTGGAAGGGTTTCTTGTCCCCACAGGGCACGGCCACACGAGAGCCCAGCGTGCACAGAGTGGATTTTACTTGCCGAAGTATTGGGGGGAGGGCGCCCAAGGACGCGTGAACTGTGTTGCACTTAAGAAATCTCCTGAGAAGGGCCATCAGCCTTCAAGGAGGAAAAGCTGGGTCGCTGCTTTCAAAATGAGTGAGGCCAATATTACACCAGGACAGGCATTAGTGATGAATAATTAAGTGTTTCATATAATGTTGCTTTGGTGGGAAAATGACAATTTTACAATGGATGGACCTAACCCCATTCTATATTATTCCAAGGCATGAGAGCGTGGGGGAGGGGGTGTTAATAAAAAAAAAAAAAAAAAAAAAAAAAAACACTTTTCTGAGGGCTGAGTGGGAGCCCTTCTGAGGCCGAGGATATTTCAGAACCCCACAGTGACCCTGCCGGGAGAATTTCATGAAAAATTTAAGAGAGAAATTTCAACCTGGAACAAGCCCATGTCTCACGCCAGCTTGCCTGAGGTCAAACAGCGTTTTCTCGATAATGCGCAGTTAATGTCACAGACATAAATCATTCAACAAATGCAGATGTTACCATCCCCTGAAATGAAACTTCAGCGTTCCCTCAAATCCCATTTTTATGAAGTGCCAGAGTTATTTAAAACAGCTTAACAAATGTACCCATGCATAACTTCCTATAAAAAATGTTTATTGCAAGAATTTTTTCTTTGCTTTCAGTGACTATAGCTACTCCTCCAAGGGGTCCCTCCATCACGCCGACGGATGCAGGACACGTTGGCCTATGGCTGTGTCTGTCGTCTGCAGCAACACGCTTGCCAAGAATATCACTCCACTCTGAAAAGGAAAACTACATTTCAAAGATCCTTATTTTTTTCCCAGCCTTTCTTTCAGCAAGGGGAAGAGGGATCTCTTTAATTTGCAGGAAGTGCTAATTAGAATCTGCACTTTTATTTGTTCATTCTAATTTCATGGAAAAGTGCAAAAGTTCTTCAGCAAGCTTAATTAAGGCAACATTTAGGATAGAGAGATGAAGAGTTAGCCACAAGGAACCACACCAGAGATTTCTATTTGAGGTAAATAAAAACATGTTAATTATTTTCTTTGCATGTGTTGAACTGATTCAGGGGACCTGGGACTCTACCTGCTCCGTGTCCTGGGAGAGGGTCTGGTCACACTCAGGAAGCCTCAGGACCAAGGTTGAGGCTCAAAGGTGCATTTCACAATGCCCTGACCTTTAACTTCGTCCCAAGCACAAGGGTGAGTATTTGGCAGGATTTCCCTCATTTAGGGTCCTCGGTATAAGCGCACGAAGAAGTGTTCACTTCTTATAGACTATGAAGTAAAGCACATAGAAATTTGAGCATATCCCCCAAGAAAAGAATCACATAGATGTCCAGTTTCAACCTGACATAACCAATTCCAAATCTCCTGTTCCTCAGCCGGCACATAGACCCCTCTATGCAAGCCCCACCCACAATCAGGGAAAGTTCTACAGACCCAACAGAAATTAGGCCACAAAGTGAAATCTCCATTCTTAGCCACAGTGGCGGTGACACAGCAGCAAAAACGCGCTGCACCAGGCAGAACACCTGGATTCCAGTCCTCAACCCACCCTGTACGGACCCAAATTAACCCGGGTGAGTCCGTGTGCACCTTCCGAGCTCCAGCTGCTTGGTCGCTAAAACAATGACCATTCCACTCACTCTGGCCCTTCTTGAAAGAGTGAAGCCCCAGTGAATTCGTGAATGGGACAAATCTTGGAAAACAGTAAGGCTGGTACTGTTATAAGGTAAGAATGATGATGACTGGGCTGCCTGAGAGCCAGAGGAGCCTGCCAGGGCCTCCCGGACCAGGAGCAGCGTAATTTCCCGGCAGGAGTCTAGAGACGCGGAAACAGTCAAAGGCAGAGAGAAGAGAACACACAGCGACATCAGACAGACTCCCGGCAGGTCACGAAGATGTGCGTGTGCTCCTACGCTGGCGCTTGGACCCCTCCTAGGGCTTCCCGACTAACGTGCAGCATCTTGGCTCACGTGTCCTGTAACCACCAGTGCCCGGGAGCAGGTGCCGCCTGCCTGTGCCATGCCCAGGACACGGGCAGCATTCCGAGATGGGCTTCTTAGCTTTGTTTGCTTGCTGTCTGGATTTTAAAGAAGCTGCCCGTCGATGCTGAGGCAGCCTTTTAAAAAAAAAAAAAAAAAAACTGAAACCAAATATAAAATATTTACTCCCAGGACGTAGACTGTTGGAGCCACTGGAGAAAACAGTCTGCTTTTAGGAACCAGACTGTGTGAGCCACCTGGTTTCAAGAGTGATTTTTATTTATATTCAAGAGTAAAAACAAAGAGTGGCTGTCTCTGTTTTGCCCATCAACTGGCAACTTCCCGGTCATACCAGCTCCATTAAAGTTCTAGACCCCACTCACATTTCTCTATAAAGGAGCTTGAACTATAGACTCTACTTTCTCCTGTGGAACACGTGGCCTGGGAGACACCAGGAATGCCCTCCTGTCTGGATCTCTGCAACCAGCTGAACCCCAACCGCCAGCTTTCCTCAGTGACCACAGCACACTCAGCCGCAGGGCAATGTGCCTGGTGTACTCTGCGGGTTCTCCAGGACCACAGAAATACAAATGTGACCTTCTAGTCATGACGTGTGTATCTAGATGGTTGGTGTGAAACGGTATTTGCTGCACAATTAATAATTAGGGTGGCCCCCTAGGTCTGCAAGGGTTTCTGTAATCATTGTGAGATAGTATGGACTCGGAATTTAATAGGAGCCAAGGCAACCATCTGGGGGCCAGTGAAAGATAGAGTCATACTAGCTCTCTGGGACTTGGGTCTCTCAGCAGCCTACGAGAAGGGCTAGATGTGCAGATGCTTCTTTCCCACAGTCTGGAGGCTGGAACTCCAAGATCAAGGTGCTGACTGATTCGGCTCTTGGTGAAGAGACAGCCGCCTTCTCACTGTGTCCTTGTATGCCACAGAGAAAGCCATCTGTCCCATAGCGTCTTACAAGGCACTAACTCACCTCGGGGCTGCACCCTCACGACCCCACGTAAACCTAACCAACTCCACAGGCCTCACGTCCTAATATCTTCCCATTGTGTTAGAGATTTGGGGAAGAAACAGTCAGTCCCTAGCACCACATCTGTAAAATGGACACAAAAACCCTTCAACCTCACATGGTAAAAATCGGGCGCAGGGCACTAAGCAGAAGACGGAAAGACCTCAGCTCCTGTACTTTCTACTGGTGTCCGGTGTTGAGTCTGAAGCGACTTTTGCACAAATATTTCTTACTGAAAACTGAAACTCCTCACTGCAGGCAGCTGAACCCAGCCAAAAGGCTAACCCAAGTTTGCGTGAACTTGCCTATATTGATGATAGTTAGGTAAGATCTGTTAAAGACTCAGAATGAGCCCTACTCTTTATTCAAATGAGGGGTGGGGGGTCTGTCTTCTGTCTTGTCTGCTGTTCCCTTGAAATTTTACTTTGCAAAATTTGCAAACCATGGGGCAGAAGCTGCGTTCTAAAAGGTACAGAATGCTCTAGAAGCCGTGGGACTTGGGGAGGGGTCAGACCCTTGCTGCAGAGCCAATGTTGGAGAGAGGTTTCCTGCCAGCTTTTCACGAGATTCCCTGTCATTCCCACTCCTATCAGTCAGGATCAGTTTCCCCTGAAATTACGTTCATTTCCCTTGGTCTCCGGTCTGCAACCTCATCTGAATCCGTGCTAATAACGGATTGGAAACAACCAATGTCGGTGGCATCCTAAACTCTGGGCAATCGGACTAGCAGGGCCTTTATTGATCGAAATGTTACACTGCATTCAACCAGCTGAAAAACATCCTGGCAAGAAGCATCAGTTTGAGGACACATACATTAAAAACAAATCAGAATTCACAGATCCCACAGTTACCGCTCTTTCTACACATGTATTTTTTAAAACTCTAAGAACGTTTCCCTTTTGTCAGTTCATCTTCTGAGCTGCTGGCTTCCCCCATTGAGGTAAGACGTGATGGTTGCCCATTACCTTCCTGACTCACAGTGAACACGATTCCATTTATGTATTTGTCTCTGATTCCTTTCTAGGGTGTTCCCCAAGCTCACGCTGCTGTCACACGACGAAGCCTATCGCATGCTCCCCTGGGCCTGAAGATGGTCTGACACCTGTTCCAAGTCATCACTCAGGAAGGGTGTAGTAGCGTTGGGCAGGGGACCGTGGGTTCATAGAATTTACTCTGTTCTTAGAGTCAGCTGCATCCTGGGGACTGTTTATCTTCTGCTGAACAGAATATTCCCACCTTTGCCAGGCCCCTTCAGAGTCGAGGCTCTCTCAGGATCAATCGATACCTTAAGGTGTAGCCATGACAACGGGAGAGATCGGCTAGCCTAAGCACAAATTGCATTGATTTTTTTTTTTTGCGGTTCAAGATAACACCATGCCTGCGTGTCAGAATAAGTCCCCTTCTTTGCAACATGGGCTGCTACAGCTCCTAAGTGAACAGCCCTTTTGTAAAGGCATAATTGCATTAATGTCGCTGGATGAAAGTACAGCCTCCTCCAAGTAAAATGGACCATGCTACATGCTATTAGGGTTTTAATAACCCAGGAACACAGCAGCAGCAGCTCTGTGTGGGCTCCTGGCGTCCTGGCTCCCTGTGCCCCATCGCTGGCTCTGACTGACCACCCCTCTGTGCCTGGCCTCGCCGGATGGATGCTGGGCCCCAAGCAAGAGACCACATGTGTCTCCCAGAGCCTTCCTAAAGCAACAAGAAGCCTTATTTATCTGCAAGATGAGACTTGCAGTTGTGAGGAACTCAAAGAATGCTCCTCAGCTTGACCATCATAAGTGAAATCATGGAGGTCCCCGTAATTCCTCTGCACCCGGCCACTCTCCTACAGCCGGAACTAAGAGTGGGCTGGACAGGTACCACGGCCGACCGTGTGTCGCGCCCGCTGTCACCGAACCCACGGCACAGTAGCATCGCCCCTCCTCCCTCAGGAGGGTAGACAACTCAGCACACGGGCTCGAGGACAAGCCACCCTCCCAGAGCGGCTGAAGGCATTTTAATCACGGGTTGTTATACTGTTGCCGTGTGGCATCTCCATGCCCTCCATCCCCAAAGACAGTCAACTTTTCGGGGAAAAGCTCGATGTGATGACATGTCCTTAGATTCCAGTTGAGACCAGAGCGCACTCGGGAAATGCTTATCTCTACGAAGAAAACATCCCAACATAAAAGGCACCAGGAAGCTTTCGGTTATCATCTGGACTATGTTCTTTTTAATCCTTGAGAATACGAACATCTAAGTATTGGGGAAAATACAAATACGAGCTAATACTAAATACGGGCTCACCATGTACTCGCCATTGGGCAGCACATGTGACCGCTGCTCCCCTTGGTTCCCTAACAACTGAGAAGAGAAGGGGCTGCCTGTCCCCACTTGGCTGACAAGCAACCTACAGGGAGAAGAGGCTCGGGAACCAGCCGTGACGAATCCTAACACAGAAGAGAAGAAACCCAGGCTTTGACTCTGGGGTTTGAGCCTAAATCCCGAGGCTTTCAAGAGAGAATGAAGGGCCCATCACGATAGTGCACATTAGCAATGTCAATACGGAAGATTAGGGAGCCCTTGGGATGGGCTGGAGTCTGGGAAGGTATCCCGGGTGTGGAGACCTGAAGAAGCCTCACACGGATGCAGGCAGAGGCACACTGACCAGGCAAGGTGGGACGGGGCAGCCAGAGCAAGGGAGGTGAGGCCAGGGTCCAAGGGAGGCACGGGTGTGAGCAGGGGGCAGAGCAGGGCAGCTGCGACTTCATGTGGAGGCGTGTCTGCTGTCTCACACGGACGACCTGTCTCTCAGCGGGCAGCCGAGCCTCCCCCGGGCTCCCATCACGGACACCAGGCGCTCAGGGCGGCGTCATGGGAAGGGCCTGCCGGTCCCTCAAGCTCAACACGTCCACACGAGACGACCTCTCCACGTCCTCCCAAACTGCCTTCTCCAAACCCCATACTCAAAGCCCAAGAGCAATTGCCTCCCACCGGCGCCCCGCGAGGAAGGCCAGCGCCGCTCCTGGGCCTCGTCCCACACCCGAGCATCAGCCCGGTCTCTGTCCTTCAGGGGCGTCCCCTGGTCCCCTCCGTTCCGCGCTCACCACCGCTTCATTGTCTCAACTCTTTCTCCCCATCCCAACCGCCCACAACGTTTAGTTTCTGAATTCATCCTCAGATGAACGCCCGAGATGTCTTTCAAAATACATTTTATCACGTGGCTTCCTGACACTTCTAGATTCCCCATCACACAGAAAACTCCCAACTCCTTCGTCCCGGGGGAGACCCCAGCTGGGCCCCTGGGTCTGGCGCCCCACACCTGTCCGTCTCACACCCCTCCACCACCCGCGCCCCGGCCCCAGAACCGCAGGACCTCATGAGCTCGGACCCCTACCAACCCAGCCGGCAGCTGTGTCCCACGTCTCACACACTCCTCCGTCCTCCAGGACCCGACTCACAGGCCATCTGCCTTGAGAGGCTGACTGCCCAGCCCGGCGTCAGGGGCTCGGTTTTCCAACATCTTCCAAGACTGTGCAGCCTTCTGGTGAGGCTTCTCACAGAGCACGATCGCCCGTCTCCGGCTCTGACTCTCCACCAGGGCTTCCTCCTGGGGCTGGGGGGCCCCTGGTGTCTGAGTGTGGACCTCAGACGGCCGCCAATCATGCTTAAACCAGAGACCAGGTGCCTGCGCGGACCTCTGGTCAAGGAGGCGAGGCTCTGGGCACCTGTGCTGTCTCCCTGGGGGAGGCTCTTCACGGAGGTGCTGTGGGCCTCTGCCAAATGAACTCGGTCGCTGCGAAATCAAGCCTGACTGGAAGCTTGGGGCCGTGAAATTCGAGGCCTTGGAAACCAATAGGAGGAGTGTGGCCTTAGTGCATGAGGTTGGGCTCAGCTGGAATTGGAATGCACTTGGGCCTCCTTGCCTAATCGTCAGAGACCCAGACTCACTGGGAGCAGCTCCTCAAGCGAGCAATTTCAAAGCCCAGCGATCTGTTTAAAAATACATTTTCCAAGGGTATCTGGGTGGCTCAGTGGGTTAAAGCCTCTGCCTTCGGCTCAGGTCATGATTCCAGTGTCCTGGGATCGAGCCCCACATCAGGCTCTCTGCTTGGTGGGAAGCCTGCTTCCCCCTCTCTCTCTGCCTGCCTCTCTGCCTACTTGTGATCTCTCTCTGTCAAATAAATAAATAAAATCTTTAAAAAAAAAAAATACACTTTCCATTTCCTTCACTGTTGTCTATGTGGATGTGGATAAGCACCCAAGCTTTTTTTTTTTTAAGATTTTGTTTCTTTATCTATTTATATGAGAGAGAGAAAGAGCACAAGTGGGGGGCGGGGGCACAAAGGGAGAAGCAGAAGCAGCTCCCCACAGAGCAGGGAGCCCAGTGCAGGGCTCCATCCCAGGACCCTGAGATCATGACCTGAGCCGAAGGCAGACACTTCACCCACGGAGCCACCCAGGTGCCCTAGAACCCAAGCAATTCAATGTTGAGTGAAACCCTGGTCTTTAAGCACTTATGGTCCAATCAATGGCAAAATCAGTTCTCATAATGTCGGGGCTGGTTAAAAGCCCGGAGCCTGAGTGAAGGGGGCAAGGCAGCGGCAGTGACAACAGGCTTATCCCATCTCTCTTGACAATACTGCCCTTGGGAGGCTTAAAGCATCAGAGAGATGAGAGACACACGAAGAACAGATAGACAATAGGTAGAGAGATGATGATGGATCGATAGATGATTAGGCAGACAGGCAGGCAGACAGACAGACACCCGGGTAGAGAGGGAGCTAAAAAGGAGCAGGAGACAGGAAGACGGATGGTGAACGGACACATGTACACCCACAGGCGGACTTAGGTGTGGGGACAATGTAGTCAGTGATTGTTACTACGTTGGAAAAAACCTGAAATCAGAAGACCGCCTCGTAAAAACCATGTATTAGGTATTACCCCACCATGCATATCTCCTACTGTATGACATGCTACAGGGCAAAAATTCTCATGATACCCACTGGCCAAAAAGCCACGTGTTTGGGCAACTAAACTGCCTGTGCTTAGTGCTCTGAGTGTAGCTGCGTTCCCAACGAGACTGTCCGCTGAATCAGCCCCTGACTTGTTTCTGAAGACCAGGCCTGAGAAGCTGAGGGCCCAGCTCCGTGGGGGTGGGGGCAGCGGCAACAGGGAATCGCCGCCAGTCCGGGATCAAGAGGGATGTGCGGTGGGGAGGGGGACCCGGGACACACGTGGGCGTCACACGCACACGTGTTTGGGTCTGGCTCCTTTCCTGTGTGGTCATGACCAGGTCAGCAAACTGCACTGAGTCTCAGTTTCCTCATCTGTAAAGTGGGTATAATTTCTCCACAAGCAGCTTAGTTTTCTGGCCTGTAGTAGGAATTCATTTTTTTTTTTAATTTCTACCTCTTTTTTTTACATAAGTATCTTTAAGGGTAAACTTCTTTTTCTAATCAAATTTATCAGACTATGATTCTATTTGCTACTTACAAATATGCTCTATTGGTGCGTGTAATCAGGGAATCACGTAAACGATGCTTGATGAATATATCTTCCAATAATGAACCGTGGGACTAAAAACCGCAGGGAAAGGCCACGGAGCTGTCACGACACTCAGACCCGGAGCCGCGTCTGGCCGGGCGCCCTGCGGCATGCTCACCGTCAGGGTCGTGGCGCTGGGTCTGACCGGCGGCCCGGAGGTGAAGCCGGACGCGGGACAGCCCGCCCCGTCGCGGAGGTGAAGCCGGACGCGGGACAGCCCGCCCCGTCGCGGAGGTGAAGCCGGGCGCGGGACAGCCCGCCCCGTGGCACCGCGCTCCGCCCCGACCTCTTCTGACCTCGCGTGTTGCGACGGAGAAGGCCCGGCCCACGGTGGGAGGTCCGCGCGTCCGCACGAACGTGCACGCGCCTGACCCGGCCGCGGGGACGAGGCGCTGTGCCGCGAGCGTCGCGTGTGTGCGCGCTCCCCTGTCCGTGGAAGACCCGCCGCCTCCGTGACAAGCCGCGCTCCTGCGGGTTCGCAGAACGCACGGCCCGCGGGGTCCCTCACTCCCCCGGGACCTCCTCTACGCTGGTTGCCGCCCCGTGGGCAGAAGCCAGAGCCACAGCGCTCACCCTGACCTGAGCAAGAGTTAGTTTTATTTCTTTAAAATCAACTCTAGGAAAGAAAACAGTGCTTTCTGGGGGGCTCCGTATTCAGTCATCCCTAACATAAATAAATTCCCTGAACCAGCCCGGCCTCGGCTCCAGAGCAACGGGAGGGACGCCATCGATCCGTGACCCCCAGCGTCAGCAGGGTCACGGGAGGTCACCGAGCCCCCCCGCAAGGGCCAGGGAGAAACGCCAGATGAAGGTGCCGCACAGAGCTCCTGACCCGTGTTGGGGGGCCCTGGTGTCCCACGAACGGGGGCCGGCGAGCTCCCCTCAGCTCGCGGGGAGCCGGGACCCTCGGCCACAGCAGACCTGGCTGCACCGACGCCCCTCCAAGTCAACAGCTTCACGGACGGTGCTTGCCCGACAGGAAGCCAGCGGCCCTGCCAGGCAGAGCGCGTCCGAAGCCGACAGGCCCAGAAGACAAGGCAAAGCAGGCCTCCCCCGTGGTCAGCGGGGATCAGGTGACACGCGTCTCCTCGTCAACAAGCGAGCACCCCGAGAACTTGGTATGATAATACATATCTAAAATGCAATAAAGACAGTTGTTCCTAAAAAAGGGTCAGAAAAAAAACCCAGACTATTCAGAGGAGTCTACCCGAGGGACTGACGAGGAGGAGCCCGGCCCACGCGCCGCGGCCTGCGCGCTCCCCGGCACCGGGGCAGCCGGCACAGGGTCCTGAGGAGCCCGGCCCCAGGGCGTGTGCACGAGAACACGGAGGTCACCCTGAAGTGTGAGGAAAGCAGGGCTGCGTGTCCAAGATCAGAGAAGTGTTCGCTGCCTTTGGGCGAAATGTTCGGTGTGTTTTTGTTGAGACGCTCAGGGTCGGCACAACCCACATTACAGAGCCGAGAGCGGAGGCCAAGGGTCCGAGTGCTCGGCCCGGTGCGCTGAGATGCAAAACACGGCTCTTCCCCTCAAACTCTGAGACAGACAATAGGTTTCTAAGCCTCCGTCGGTGTTCACATAAATAAATATTCCCCCCGTTTTACTGGAAAGTAAATAAAAATATTCCGAGGAGAGTTACTTTTCACGGCAGGAAGCCGTTTGAGTTTTTTCTTCTTCCTGGTCCTCCGGGCTCTGAAAGGGGTAACTTCATAGCAAGCACTACTGAAAGGTCACCTCCACAGTCGTCCTGCTTTGTGAAAAAGACCATGGGCCCAGTCCCAAGTCCGTCTCTTACCAGTGCCTGAAATCAGGGTTTCGATCTCTCAGAGCCCGTTTCCTCCTCTGCCAGAAGAAAATTTTTATCTTCAAACACTGGGCACATTACTCTCCTACTAACAGAGTAAGAGCCAACCTTTACAGAGTCCGTACCTTTACCAGAGTGTTTCTGAGTGTTTCCAAGTGTTTCTACTTCTACCAGAGTGTTTCTAAGTGTTGCCACTGTTGACTCAGCTACTCTTCATCACAAACCTGGGCAACAGTGTGGTGGAGACCTCCAGCCCTCGGCAGGACCATGCCCTCCTCCTCCTTCTGGCCGCAGGGCAGGCTCTGTCCCCATCTGTCTACCGTAAGCCACGTGTAAGCCACGTGACTCACTCCGAGCCCCAGACTGCGTGTGAAAGTGGTGCGTGTGCCTGTCTTCCGAACGTAGCCTCTAAGAACAGCCCAGAACCCTCCCTTGACACGCTCGTTTGTCCTCTAGGGAAGGTGGAAAGAAGATGACCCCGAGCAAACGGGGAAGCCCCACGTTGAAGATGGGAAACCCTCCGTCCACTGCGGCTCCTAGATGACAGTACGCGGCATTTACGAGCAAGAAACAAGCTTCTGTTGTGTTGGTGCCATGACACATTTTCGAGTCTACTGTTCGCCCGCCCTAGATGAGCTCAGATATAGATAATGTGCGGGACACAGACTCACCCTTACGGTCTACTGTCCTCACTTGAGGATGAAACCCTAGCCACCAAGGCCAGAAAGATGGGTGCACTGCAAAGACCAAAACACGAAGAGTCTAAGAGCCCCTTTCTGGCCCAGCTCCTGTACTGGGAGCACCGTATTGCCCACAGCGGAGGGCTCCGTGCAAGAAGTGAGCTTACCTTAGCACTGAACGGGTAGAGTGGATGTCCTTGCACTGGGAAGGGGATGCACTAGATGAGAGGCTTGCTTAAAAGCCAAAACAAGAAGAGGACCGGACAAGAGAGGCAGTTCACAGGAGCTGACTCGTGGGAAGGAGAAGCAGGCCGTCCAGAGCGCTTGTCAGCGTCCTCTTTGGTGTGTCTGACACCAGCACCTGCCATTTAGAAGTGTGACTGCGTGGCCACGGCTTTCCTCCTCTGTGACTAACACGGACTTAAAATCAATGATGACAGCCTGGAGATGGAAAAGCCCCGTCACGTAGACGCTGCCCTTACGGTGACTTAGCTGCAATTCTCTCCCCCCCTCACCCCCCCGTGCTCATTTCCTCCTTGTGTTCTTTTTTTTTTTTTTTAAGATTTTATTTATTTATTTGACAGAGAGAAATCACAAGTAGGCAGAGAGGCAGGCAGAGAGAGAGAGAGGAGGAAGCAGGCTCCCTGCTGAGCAGAGAGCCCGATGCGGGACTCGATCCCAGGACCCTGAGATCATGACCTGAGCCGAAGGCAGCGGCTTAACCCACTGAGCCACCCAGGCGCCCCTCCTCCTTGTGTTCTTATAACACAATTACATATGGACTTCGAAGGCACCCTTAGCCGCTTGGCGGACTAGAATGGAAAACAAATTGATAAAGGGAATAAAATAAAATATTTCTGTGATTTCCTAAGAGGAGTTTATCTTTGCTCAGCTCTGGGACCGTGGACCCATGGTTGTGAGTCCATCCGGGAACTGTATAAACAACGGAAGCATCCAGCAACTTTGTCCACTTGGTCACTGCCCAGGTTGTGTGTTTGTATCACGAGGCATTCAGAGGAAATGCAGGTGCCCCTTTGCCATTAGAAAACCTATAGGGATGTGGGCAGATGACCAGCGAAAGTGAATCCAGGAGACCCAGAGCTGAAATGACCAGCGAAAGTGAATCCAGGAGACCCAGAGCTGAAAACAAACTCTCAGAAAGGTCCCTACTAGCATATGTCCTGGGTTTCCGAGAGGTGACGGGGAACGAGCGCGGCCAGCCCGCTCCCTTCCTCGCTCATCTGCAGTGACTTCAGCAACATGCTCAGGTCAACTCAGAGCCAGCGTCGCTGTGGCCGTCCCAGAAAACGGTGAAACTCCATGACTCTGTGAGAAGTCACTTGTCAGGGGACACAAATGCGCATCTCTCCGACCTATTCCTCGATACCCACCTGCCTTCAATCTGTGAAATACTCCAAAGGCGGGTCTATTCTGGGCTTTTAGGGACATGCCGCTGGATCTCAACATGATGAACTCAGTGTTTATCCTGAGAGCCAGACTTTACATGTGACTTCTTTTTTTTTTTTTTTGAACTTTTACATTTTATTTATTTATTTATTTATTTTTATTTTTTATAAAAATATAATGTATTTTTATCCCCAGGGGTACAGGTCTGTGAATCACCAGGTTTACACACTTCACAGCACTCACCATAGCACATGCCCTCACCAATGTCCATAACCCAACCACCCGCTCCCTACCCCTCCCCCCAGCAGCCCTCAGTTTGTTTCGTGAGATTAAGAGTCTCTTATGGTTTGTCTCCCTCCTGATCCCATCTTGTTTCGTTTATTCTTTTCCTACCCCCAAGCCCTCCACGTTGCATCTCCCCTTCCTCATATCAAGGAGATCATATGATAGTTGTCTTTCTCCGCTTGACTTATTTCACTAAGCATGATATGCTCTAGTTCCATCCACACTGTCACAAATGGCAAGATTTCATTTCTTTTGATGGCTGCATAGTATTCCATTGTGTATATATACCACATCTTCTTTATCCATTCATCTGTTGATGGATATCTAGGTTCCTTCCATAGTTTGGCTATTGTGGACATTGCTGCTATAAACATTCGGATGCACGTGCCCCTTCGGATCACTACGTTTGTATCTTTAGTGTAAATACCAAGTCGTGCAATTGCTGGCTCATAGGGTAGCACTATTTTCAACTTTTTGAGGAAGCTCCATGCTGTTTTGCAGAGTGGCTGCCCCAGCTTGCATTCCCACCAACAGTGTAGGAGAGGTCTCCTTTCTCTACATGCAACTTCTTTTGAAGTTTGTCATAATCAACGTAGACAATAAAATTCAAAATGTTAAGCATTGCATGAGACGGGTGCACTGTTTGGTGAGGCAGGAGGTGAGCCACACAAGAATATTTCCTTTTCAAACAGCAAATTATATCCAGAGGGTGAACTGATGGGATCATTGCATTTTGTATGAAATACTGGCCAATTCCAAGTTATACCTCAGTTCACAAGTAAAGCGTTTGTGTTATTCAGTGAGTGATGGCAGGGAAGACCAGCTGAGCTCCCCCGGTTTGAGATACAGATCCCTCAAGTGTCTGCACTGACACAATTGGCTCAAAGGAAGCTGTTCTCCAATGTTTTTGCTAAGTAGTAATAATATTATCCTTATTGAGGGGAGTTAAAATTTTTTATTAAAAATACAGTATTCACTGATGAAAAAATGGAATGTCACAGGCACATGTTCTGGCAAAGCCCTCCTGGAATTTTATAATAATAAGACTTGACACTTACTGTAACAGCCCTTTCCAGCTCCAACACATTTCACACACATCAGTAAACGGTTGTCGTTGACAAGGGGTTTAATATGCAGAATACCCCAGGGGCCTCTCTTATCTCCCTGGCCGTTCGGCATTTATGTGCAACCTCTTGATGCAATTTCTCAGCACTGGGAAGTGACATACGTAGAATGAGCCTGTCTAACCTCCTACCCCTTCCCTACGGGGTTCCAGACGGTCTCTCTACCCTAGAGGTTCTCCAACATGACTGTCACTTGGGCTGGTTTCTCTCATTTCCACCTACGAAATAAATAAACCCAGTTATTGGGGAAGATTAAGTAAGAGTGATACACGTTTCCGAAAGCAGAAATAACATGACGGTGGCCATCAGTGAGACATTCACTGCTGAAAGCTCTGCCTCTGACTCTATTTGCTGATGTGGTTTGCGGACACCCCTGCTAAGACCTTCGTGCTCATTGGGCTTCAGCCTTGCCCACAGATCACTCCTGCTGTCGCCGAGAGCACACAGAAACTAGAGTTTGAAGGCTTGACTTCAAGCCGAAGCTCTGAGATATTTGGCCATCTGACTGTAGTAAGAAACTTGCTATAGTTTCCCAGAATGCGAAGGGAGAGCCAGCCGTTTCTGAGAACCTAGAGAACCAAGGTTATCAGTTGCAGGAGTTGGAAAGTAGAAAATGAACTTCGGGGCGCCTGGGTGGCTCAGTGGGTTAAGCCTCTACCTTCAGCTCAGGTCGTGACCTCAGGGTCCTGGGATCGAGTCCCGCATCGGGCTCTCTGCTCAGCAGGGAGTCTGCTTCCCCCCCCACCCCACTTTTTCTGCCTGCTTCTCTGCCTGCTTGTGATCTTTGTCTGTCAAATAAATAAATAAAATCTTTTTTAAAAAAGAAAGAAAGAAAGTGAACTTTCTACAGCATCCTTAAGAGCATGTGTTCTGTTTTCCTCATGAGTAGGTGGGAAAACTCGCAGGTAGATAGTAAAACACGGGTTGCTGCCAGCATTCGGTCAGGGAGCAAATGATAAGTGTATTCTGCAAACTATAAAACACTCCATCAGTACCTCTTATCCCTGTGACCGTTATCATGGTCACTCATCGTGGACAGAATGAGGTGGAAAAATATTTGAGTTTCCAGACGAAGGCTAATGCATGTAGTATACCATTTTCTGCGCCCTACAACACATTCTCCAAGTGCAAGATGAGGTGCGTGTTCTTACCAGAGTTGGTGAAAGAAACAAATC
Source organism: Mustela erminea (assembly GCF_009829155.1). NCBI lineage: Eukaryota > Metazoa > Chordata > Mammalia > Carnivora > Mustelidae > Mustela > Mustela erminea. The sequence goes on from NC_045620.1 coordinate 139,320,991, forward strand.
CCTCCGCTGGCCCCTGTTTGGTTTCTGCCAGCACCTGGCCCGTGACGTCTAGCTCTCCAACGGCAAAGGACCACCGTGCTGAATCCTTCGAGTATCCTGGAAACAAGTAAAGAGATCAGGGAATCAGAGGAAGAGGAAGCCGGAGGATGAGTCTGCAAAGAGCTAGTTCATCTTCTAAATGGAGAATTCTGCACGTTCCTCTCAGGGGTCAGGGAGAGGAGACCCGTCGTTTGCATCTAAGGAGGTGGGAAACGGAGGCACGGAAGAGTCCAGACATCGGTTGGAAGGAAATGAGCGGGCAGGCCCATGGAACAGCTTCTCTAACTCCTGATCTGCACACATCTACAACGTGGCCGTGGGCTGCACTCCAGTCATGGCGTCTGGCATTCAGTCACAGGCAGCAGAGCTGTTGGGTTCTACAAACCAATGCGTCGTCCCTCCTTAATGCGTTCTCCCTTACCCTCATTGTTTAATGCTCTCAAAGTCTGTTCAGCTAAATCAGATTTACGCGGGTGACGTTCTTCCCAAGGCGCGTCAGGGCTCTCGCTTACCCCGTGTTCCCTCTTTCCTGAGGAAATATGCCTGCCAACCGAAGCAGCGTTTTCTTAAGGGAATTTTTTTTAAAGTGGATTTGGCCAATGGAGGAGGCACTGCCACCTCCCGGGGTCGCCACCACGGTGTCGACGTGGTTGGGCCACCCAGGTACCAGGCCACACACTACCTAGAATGATTCTTTGCAGAATGAAGAAATGTGAAGAAAACGGCGTTTTAAGGCACCTCTGAGCCAAACTCGGCAAGGGGGACGTAAGGTCTGGCTGCCGCATTGCAAGTGGGCTGACAGCATCTCACGGTGCCTGGGATTCAGACCCAGACAAGAGTACTCAAAGGGGGAGGACAGCGTGCATTTATACCTCGCGTTTCTCATTTCAAAACAATACACTGTCATTGTAGGAAAAACAAAGGCAAGTAAAAAGGAAATGAAAAAGCACGGTACCAGGTACAACATCTGTCGGCGCCCTTGTAGGTATCTTCCCACGGACTTTTATGTTCATACACACACATTCTTACGGAAGTGGGATTGTCACAGGCATGATATTTTATAGCCCATTTTGCCCCTTGTAACTTACAACTCTCTCCAGTTGGCCGACAGGACGCTCGATGTCACGTGTCATGGGGGGGGCCACTCGGAACCACCGTGAGAGGTCACCTTACAGCGGGGAGACGACAAGTATCAAAAAGCAAAAGACGGCAAATGTTGGTGGGCATGTGAAGAAATTAGAACCCGTGAATGCCAATGGGTGAAGGAACAGTGGGAAACAAAAACACCACCGGACCCAGCAATCCCTGCTCTGTCTGTGAGCAGACCAACGCCAGCCCGCGGCTTTCTCCCTCTCAGTGCTTCCAAGGGAAGATCATCACGTTAGGTTCACAGATACCAATCAAATGAAAATCCATGATCAATGAAAAAGGTGTCCTATATCAAACATTGGTATTTTCTTTGTTTGATGGAATAACCTGTCCCGTTACCCAGCAGATACCATTAGTTTAATAAACTGAGATTTATGATATTCATAATCTGTTTATTGAATTCATATAAAATTATTGAAAAGTAATATACCATAACTCATCCTTTTCTTTAAAATATAAATATTCATTGTTTATGTCCTTCAGAGGAAGGGGACTATTCCCAGAGCTTGCAATGAATATCATTACTTCCAATCTCACATTATATACACACGGGCTGAGGAATTGAGAAACTTCTTTAATAAAATCATGACAGACCACAGAGACTGAATTACGGGTTTTAATAACCACCCTTTCAAATATTTGCATATCCAACTTGTTCAGGAGTTATTGATTTGTTTGCCTTTTATTCTTATGGAAAACTGATCCGATCACAGGCCCTCAATTTTCTATTCCAGATTTCTTCGGTTTGGGCAGAAGGACGTGGAGCTCAGAGACTTGGCGGCTCCAAGCAGGAAGGTGGACACCTGCTGTAGCTCCTGTCCAGGCCTGTTTCAGTCCGGGCCCCTCAATTTTCTATTCCAGATTTCTTCGGTTTGGGCAGAAGGACGTGGAGCTCAGAGACTTGGCGGCTCCAAGCAGGAAGGTGGACACCTGCTGTAGCTCCTGTCCAGGCCTGTTTCAGTCCGGGCCCTTACGGCCACCCGCTGCCTGAGTCCGACCCCTCACACATCATCCTGTGGACCTCCCGCTCCATTTATGCTGCCAATGAAATCCCCCCGGACCTTGGTCCTTTCTCCTGCCCATGCCAGGGCCTGGTCAGCAGCATCACTGCCCACATGGAATGACCGGCTGATGGGCCTTGCCGTTCGATCCTACCCCCCACACGGTCCCCACATCACTAAAGTCAAATTCACGGGATAAATCTGGTCATGCTGCGTCCCAGCTGAAAAGCATTCCCCGACCCTCTCGTCTGTCCCACCAGACCCAGAGTCTGGGGGCCTCTCCTGACCCTTCACCGTCTGGCCCCAGCGTTACCGCGTTGGTGCAAACATCCTGCGCCTCTATCATCCCGAGACAGGCCCTCTGTAGAAGAGGCTCCTAAAGACTTGATCAGCTCCTACTTCTTGATCCTTCCGGTAGTCCCAGTTGTTGCGAAGAGTTATACAATGGGAACGGTTCCCTTTACGCAACTCTTGATGATACTTGAAACTGCATGTGCAGAAAATAGAAGCAAAAGCCAAGGACGTGTGGTCAGGGGAACGCAACCCAGAACCCCAGCACGAGTCACCTCACGACGGGGGAAGGATGAGGATCAAAAAGCAAAAGACGACGCGTGGTGGTGGGCAAGTGTTGGTGGGCACGTTTTCACTGTACGTGTAAAGATTATCATCTATGCACATGGATTTGGGAGGCGATATTCTAATTTAGCAAAATGACATAAAACTTTAGAACATTTTTCATATTGTGGATAACGAGGGTATTAGTGGACGGACATGTGGTTTGGGCCAAGCTGCTGCAGAGCTTTTCCCAGAAACCCACCTCCCACCCTACGGTGTTCTTCTCAGTTATTCTTGGGGGCGGGAGTGGTCACTGTCACAGGTGTGGTAGACTGTTACCATTTGGGGAGTTGAACTGCCACATTTTCCTTTAAAAATTCCGAAACACCCCGGGGCTCCTGGGTGGCCCAGTCAGCTAGGCGGCTGCCTTTGGCTCAGGTCATGATCCTGGCATCCTGGGATCGAGCCCTATGTAGGGCTCCCTGTTCAGTGGGATGCCTGCTTCTCTCTCTCTCGCTCCCCCTGCTTGTGCTCTCTCTCTGTGAAATAAATAAATGAATAAATAAATAATCTTTAAAAAAATTCTGACCCATCCTTTTTTCATGTAACATCAACGCGTCATGTCCTTTGCTCTCTTCTGCAGCAATCTTTGTGCAACGGGACGGGGCCCTGGGTGCTGGGTACCTAACTCACTGGTGAAGACAGGAATCTGTGAGAATAGAAACCGTTCCCCTAGATTCCACCCACGGAGGGCAGGAAGCCTAGGATATAAAACTGAATTAGGATTGTTTTTATTAAAAATGAGACTACATTGAAAAATGAAGCAGCACCTCCTGGTTGAGGAAGTCATGCCCCAAGGCCAGGCCTCCCTTCTGGAACTTTCCAGCACCACCAGCCAGTGGGACACAGGTGCCGTGGGGCGGCCGGGACAGCTCCCGGGACCCAGGAAGCACCAAATGGAGGTGAGCGTCCACACTTAATTTCTCTTTCCATTTCATGCCTCAGAGAGAAAATCTGTTTTCCCAAAATTACCAAGCCTCCAGCTAACAAATCTTCACATCAGCAAGAGGGCTCTCGGGTCATTTTCTCTTCTCGCATATTCAAGCAATGACCTCATTTTTGCCACTTCTATAGGAAGAGGCTGCAAATACTTAAATGCTCATTTCATTTGCCGGATGTAGATGAAGATGTTGGGTCCACCCAGAGTTTGTTAATCTTGTGATTGTTTCCAGACAAATTCTGAGTAACATTTAGTATCCCGTGTAATAAGGAAATCAGAGATTCCATTTAGAGTCAAAGAGGCCTCCTGAGAGGTGCCTAATGCCATCGAAGCCCCAGGGAGGTCCCAGGAGGGATCAGAGATACCGACAAATCCTGGAGGCTGTGACCTCATGTTGGTGGCGAGAAGCCTGTAGAAATTCGATGCAATAATTTGAAAATCTGAACTAATTTCTCATCAGAAATAACTCTTATTTAAGGATAATAACAGGCACTAAAAATGAGGGTTGTCGAGGGCAAGCCCAAGAGGCATTTTTACCATTCTTCCTGGAATTCCTTAGCAGAGATCCAGTAACACGGGATGGATACGTGACGGGCACGCATTTCCCAGATTTTCATAAAGCGCTGGAGCAGGTGACTCCAGTTCCTCCCTAGCACCACCACCACTGGACCAGCCTCGGGAGGGGAGCAGGCCTGCAGAGGGTGCCACTGCCTCCCGGGGGAGGGGGGTCTGGCTGGGGGTCTCAGGGCTCCTAGTCCTGCTGCACAAAGTACAGACAGTTGATAAAAGTGGAATCTGTAAATCTTTTTACTTTTGTACAGTCTTCTAATTCCAAAGAGGATCTGCCTTCCCGTGGGACACGTCGATACCTGACACAGCAGGTGGCTGCTTGCAGCATCTTCGCACCATTCTGGGAGCGCAAAGGCGCCGTGGACGGAGGGAGCGGGAAAGGAGGCCAAGTTTACAAAATCATCTCAAGGGCAACTCAAGGGCAACTTCGTCTCTTTCATTAATCATTATCAGGCTTCCTAAATAAGAACTTACTTAAAATTCATATGATAAGTAATAAGACTGATGACCAATAATTAGCAAATAATAAGACTTGGATAATAATTATAGTATGGGCATTAACATGATATACATAACACAGACTATATCAAGCTGTGTAATACGTATTACTAATATCTATAGGGAGACTGAGTGGCTCAGTTATTGAAGCGTCTGCCTTCTGGTCAGGTCATGGCCTCAGGGTCCTGGGATGGAGCCCCACGTTGGGCTCCCTGCCCTCTGGCCCAGTCTCTCTCCCTCTGGCTGCTGCTACCCCCACTTGTGCTCTTTCTCTCTGTCAAATATATAAATAACATACTATCCATATTGTATTACATAATGAATATAATTAACGATGATAAAATAAACCTAGATAACCATGAATATGAAAAGCAACGTGGATGAATGCGAACATGGTAGTAATGAGTGCGGCTGTCTCTTCCGGAAAAGTCAAGTGGAAGTTCCCCGTTACCTCACCCCGCTTCTCAGAACCCCGGGAGGCTCCCGGCCTGGGTGGGAATGGTCGCAGCGCGTGAGCTGAAGGACGGAGCTTCCTCCCGCACCCAGACGGAAGGCTGTCCGGGGGAGACAGGAGGGCACACGCGGCAGGCGACCAGCAGTCCGAGGCTGTGGGTCTCCCCGCGCGGACCGTGCAGGGCCCCCCGCCCCCCTGCAGCATCTGCAGTGTCTGCCCCCCGCCCCCCTGCAGCATCTGCAGTGCCGCCCCCCCGCCCCCCCACGCAGCATCTGCAGTGCCTGCCCCCCCGCCCCCCCACGCAGCATCTGCAGTGCCTCCCCCCGCCCCCCTGCAGCATCTGCAGTGCCGCTCCCCCCCGCCCCCCTGCAGCATCTGCAGTGCCGCCCCCCCGCCCCCCTGCAGCATCTGCAGTGCCTCCCCCCGCCCCCCCACACTGCTCCCAGCCCCACCGTCTGCTTCTCCTGGGTGGTCTCTCCCACAGGCGCGGGCTGGGCTCCCCGGGCTGAGAGCCGTACTTTCGAACACCGCCGGCTAGACCTTTCCAGTACTTAATGCCTTGCTTTTTGGAGTCCACTTGAGTATCCCACTAACCCCTCCCTTACCTCCCACACACACACCAGACTAAACAGCTCCTTCTGCTTTCCCCATTCAAGGGCCCAAAGCGGGTGCTTTCAAGGTTTTCCTTGGACTTAGAAAGCTTACACAGGACTTGTTTTTCTTCTGGCTGGTTAAAATCCGCTGAAATAGTGCAAATCAGATGTCAAACATTTTCTAACACAGTAGCTTTTAACGAAAACCAAAACAAATAAATAAAACCACAGTATACTGGACTCCCGGCAGGCTTGCTTCGAGCGGCCAGTAGGAGATTCTGCCACGAGAACAGTCGCTTCAGATCGTGAACAGCACAAGATTTCAGAAAGAGAAGGAACTTCCTTTAGCGGGACTCCTGGCACCGATGAGAAGTCGGGTTGGGGCAGAATAAAGGAGGCATTTCTCACGAGCGCGTGCCTGTGTTTGCTCCCGGAGGAAAATGCAAGTCACACCCAGATACTTGATTTTTTTCTAATTTCTTATCAATGGGGTTAGTTACTCAGAAAAAAAAAAAAAAAATCCATACATTGAAAATTTTTTAAAAATCTAAGCAGGAAATCTAAGCAGCCCAAGAAGATTAAAGCCAAAAACAGATCTGGTGGAATAGCCCCTCCAGCTGGTGATGAAAGATGTATTCTCACAGATCAATGTTTACTTTATAATACACAGATACATACCCTTAATACTGTGTATCACCATGAGCTCGCATGAATTCAGGTGCGCACATTTGTACATGTACAGACAGCACGGGTAGGAAATCAGTTTCTGTTCCTGAGACGGGCCTTCCCTTCTTTAAAACCGGGCACACGAGGCGGGCCTCACTCTTCAGTAGAGCCCAAGAGGGACCGTGCACCCACCCTCCTTTCTGCAAGGAAATGCGTCCCTGAGCCGCACCTGTCCTTGGGGCCCCAGGTCCCAGCTCAGGGTCTTGGCTGACCCCAGGAAAGCCCAGGTAGCCTTACTCCAAATCATGCTCAAGGGACCTTCAGGACCCGTGACCCCCGCAGCCCGACCGACAGGCCCCAGCAAGAGAGACGTCGCAAGAAGGATCAGACTGATTAACAATAGCCCCTTGTGCACAAGCTTTTTTTTAAACACCCTAATGTGGTTGAATGGAGAAAAACACCCATGCACAGACCTGTAGGGCCTGCTCAGCCGGGAGGTGGTCCCGTTGGGTGAGGCCACAGGATTTCCTTGCTGCTGACCAAGTCCTGAGGTTGCCAGGGTCGTGAGGCGTGCCCAGGACTTGGAGGGCAGGAGCAGCTGGAGCCCAGGGAAGCAGGCGGCTCCCGGGTGAGCGCAGACACAGCCCACAGCGCAGGCTCGCCTCACACGGTCGTCTCTGTGAACAAGCCAGGAGATCGTGGAGCATGGTCCCCAAAGCCCTGACTCCCCGAACAAGAGAGTGGGCTCCGTTCAGTGGGGATGGAATGAATGTCCAGAGGATTGACTGTAACATCACGAGGAGGTTGAGACACTTTCTGAGTCATTCCCACAGGCAACGTCCACAAACACTTCTTTGTCCAACACGCCCCTAGTTTCGAAAAGGTGAGATTATCAGTCAGGCAGAAGCCTCGAGGAGGTCCCTGCTTTCAGGAGGTCAGTCCCGAGTTCAGGGGGTCAGGCCCGAGACACAGCAAAGACACAAGGAGGTGGCAGTGCAGCCCGGGCCCAAATCCATCTCTGCCGGCTCCGCTAGGCCAGCCGCCGCCCTCGTCTCCTGCCCGCAAGACGGTGCGACCCCTTTGAGTCTCCAAGGCCATCAACTTTGTGGACCCACGGAAGCAGCTCAGGATGGGGCCTGGCGACCAGCTGTCCCCACACACGTGGTCCTTGCTCCCAAGTCCCACTAGCACTCAAACGCCAGGCACAGCCGAGGAAACACCAAATTCAGAACGTTCAGAAGAGAAAACACTTGGATTTATGGCCCTGAGACAGCCGAACCCAGGACTTACAATTAAGCCATCCATGTCAACTGCATCTCAAAGCTCGTTTATGACTCTCTTTACTGAGTATTTGCTTTAGCTTCTCAAAAGCCTTAAAAAGTGTTTACAATAAAAAAAAAAATCACAAAATGTTGATCTGGTGTTCTTGGATTCCCGTGGGATCAGGGACGAGTGTTCACACGGCAGAGCTCTGATGAGCCTCCGAGAACCAGAACTCGTGTCCTAGAGCTTGAGTGCAACCAGTCACATTTTCCTCGCCTTCAGACAAACTATTCACTTCTCCCCAACCGCAGTTTCTCCGGCGGGAAGCCTGCAAGCTGAACTCTTTGCAAGGTACCGTTAGAACTGAAGATCACACAGAGCTCCTGAAGAGCGGCAGAGCCCACGATTTCCTACTCCTTCTTACTGTCATTGTGGGGTGATACGTGAGATCATCACTTTCAGTTTCTTTTCTCTGAAGAAAGGTGACGGTTCTCGTATTAGTTTCCTCCTACTGTACCGTGCCCGGGCCGCTTACACAGCAGAACTTCAGCTTTTCACACTCCGGAGGCTGGAAGTCAAAGACCAGGGTGTCGCCACGGTTGGTACTGCTGAGGGATGTGAGAGAGAGCCTGTCCCAGCCTCTGTCCTTGGTTCCTCGATGGCCACTTTTCCTTCCCTGGCAACTTCACCATGCGCGTCTGTCTCCAACAGTCTTCGGTGCATGAGGACGGCAATCATACTGCATCGCAGTCCGTCCTAATGATCTCACTTCAACTCGGTTACCTCTGGAAGATCATCTTCAAATAACGTAACACTCTGACCTCAGAATTCTGGGCATTAGAACTCCACCGTATGAATTTGGGGGCAGATAGTTCAAACCACCAGACATACGTACCTGAAAAAGAACAGTAAGAAGAGCAGAAGGGTGACAGGCGCACTGTGAGGAGGCAGCTCCGAGATGAGTTGGACGGAGGACCGAGATCAAGGCAAGTCTGGACCTCGGGTCAGGTGGGCCAGTTGCAGCGGATGGTCTACAGCTCCAACGTGACCTGTCCCTTAGTTGGTGTGTACCCGGTATAGAGTCTTTAAAGATAATAAAGGCGAAAACAGACAAGAGTAAGAGAGTGGTTTGCACTCTTTCAGAAAACAAGAAAATTAAATTCCCTCAAGTGTGGACTGAACTCCCCTCCAACTCACAGAGACTGCCCAGGGGACATAAGCCCTTGATCAAAACTGACCAATAATAGAGGACAACAGCTGCCAGAGGCAGGTCTGCGCAGCCTCTTTCTTGAGTTGAGGTTTTTATACACATTCTGGTGGCTGTCACCCTACAACACACACCGTATACTCAACCTACTGGACTCTGCAGGCCTTGGTGGTGTTACAAGGGATGGTTGTCAAGCCTCTCCCTGAAAAGGGGACAGATGTCAGCAGTGGGGACCTGGTGGCCGGACCAACAGCTTCAGGACCTCTTCCATCACTCAGAGTCACCTGTTAAAGACCATCTGCCATGGGAAATCACAGGAGTCTTCAGGTCACGGCTTCCCTGAGTGAAGTCTCCACAGCCAGACCTGGTTCAAGTCCCCCAACTGACAATCCTCTCTAGAAAACCACCCACGTCCCTGGACCATCACGCAGAGAATTAGAATAATTGTTTAAATTACACTGACCCTCCAAGGCACTTCACCCATAGTTTAAAATTTTTAAATAGAGTCAAGACTCAACCACATGACAGAAAATTATTTTTCCCAAATAACACGTGGTAAAGAAGGGACATATCTTATGAGCAGAAATCTTGTCTTGCTCTTCTCTTTCCTTGGGCAGAGAGTTCTTTCAATCAATAATAATCACTGCGCAATAGCATCCTTATGATGTACCTGATCTTTTGGAAAAACAAATACTACATCAGCTTAAAAGTTTTATTGTACTGCTCAAGATACACAAGCTCATCTGCGGGATGATGCTGTTAAAAGCCAGCAAAGTCACGCGCATTGTGAACGCCAACTATGAGAAAATGTCAAATGCTGTGATGTGGAGTAATTAACCAGAAGGAAATGCCGCTCCGACATGCATGAGAAAGAAGAGAGAAGCAGAAGGCTGTTTCTTACCGTGTTTCCCACAGTGTGTGTGATCTCAGTGATCCCTGTCATTTGTTCGTAATTGGGTGATAGAGCATGTATTGTGCTATGATACACGGGCACATTATTGCTATTTTTAAAGGAAGAGTCAACATTTCACACACTTTGAATTGAGGTCCTTTAATCTTCATAAAAATTCCAGAAAAAAGTATTATAATATTCACATATAGAGGAAAAGTCCAGTGTCTAAAGGTTAAGTGAATTTTTTCTAGGGCACAACTAGTAAGACTCAGGTCTTCTGCCTCTGAATCACTGCTGTGTGCACCTGCATAGATAGATCAACAGATAGATTGATAGATGATCGGTCAGTAGATTAATAGATAGATGATAGACTTATTGTAGATGATAGATACATGACATATCAATAAGTAAATTGAAAGATAATCAATTGAGCAATATATAAATAGATGATTGATAGGTGATAGATTGAGTAGTAGATAATAGGTCAATAGATAAATTGACAGATGACAGATCAATGATGGTTAGATGACAGATTGATAGATGATAGTCAATAGATAATTGATAGATGATAAATCAATACAAACATAGATGATAGATACAGATAATGAAAGAAAGAAAAGGAAGAAAGAAGAAGGCAGGGACGGAGGGAAATTGTCTGTGGACACTGACTTCTACTTCTACTCCCTTCTGTACTCTGTGCGCTCAGACCATAGGGGCTGGACAATGTAAAACTACGTATTCCAGACTCCTTGCAGCTGAGATCTGGATGCAGTTCAGTTTCTAGCGAGAAGAAGCATGCAAACGACATTCAGAAGATGGAAGGGGCAGAAAACATCTTCCCTGTAGCACTGCTGGCTGGGTGCTGAGTTCGGACCCTGTGCTTCTGTCTTGGGTGCCAGGCACCGTGGTGGCCATGGCTTCCTGACTGTGCCTCCTCTGCACGAAGTGAGCCAGGTAGACCTACTGATTGCACAAAGCTCGGCTCATTAAGCTTGAACATATCTCAGTAGTGTCTCACAGGGGGGAAGCAGGGGAAGGGACTGGTAGATCTAGGGGGCCGGACGGAGGGTGGTGTTAGCAGAATTGACTGAGTACAGCCTGAATGGATCAGGGGCTGCAGGAAGAGAAAGGACCGTCCAGATTACGCGAGTCCATGAAGCACTATGTTAAATCAGTTTCCCTGCTCTCTTACGACGGCAAAAATCTGCGTTGGAAGGAAGTGGTTTATTACGCTTGAAATAGGAGAGTTTGCTTGCGTGTTTTGTAGTGTTTATCTATCATGCAAGTCAGAAGTCATTTCACCAATTATTGTTTCTGTGTGGTTTTCCTTGACCTTGGGATGGCAGCTCTGGCCAGCTCGAGCATGAAGTTAAACGCCCTGTGGTAATGCCCTGACTTTCTCTCTTTCTTCTTGTCACTCATACCGTTTGCAAGCTTCGACCTTTCTCGACACACGTGCTGTCTGTTTCTGGCGGTGGATATTTCCCTCTTGTTTTTTAATAAGATACTCCAATGTAGATAAATGGCTTTATTTATTAAATGTATTTCAAATATTAGAACAAATCTTTGCTGCCAGGTGCCAATGTGTCAATCCAAAAACCCCCTGAAAAATAGCCACCGTCCGGGAGCTGGGATCCAGAGCTCTGCCCATTGGAACCACCTGCTGGGCTTTTCAGCAGACTCCTCAGCTCTACCTCCAGTACTTTAGTGCAATAGTTCTGGGGGTGGGGGTAAGAAATATTTTGTAATACAAGACAATTTTTTATTCTGGAGAGGCTTAAGAATCCAAGACACGATCAAAAGGCAAAAGAGGCAGAAAACAGCCCATGGGGAAGGGCACCCACTGCACCCCAGCCTGTATGTGGGGCACAGACAGCTTCCTCGCCCAGACAAGCCAGCCAAGCTTTCTGCTAAGAAAACCGGCAGTGCTTAAAACAAAGACCTCTGGATATTGGCGTCTGGAAATCCTCTAGCGAAACTTCAGGCTTTTTATCCCATCACTCTAAATAGTTAACCATCCCTATGTATGTGCATGGAGGTTCCAAAAAAGCTTATAGTACCATTATCTAGTCTAAACCAGGGGGTTGCAATTTGTAGCCACAGATTAAGTCCAGCCCATACCCTGTTTTATAAATAAAATTGTACTGGAATATAGCCATGCCCATTTGTTCATATGTTGATTACAGCTGACTTCTTGCTGCTTCGGAAGAATTGAGGAGCCATGAGAGAGAGAGCGCAGCCTCAGAGCCTGTTCTCTTACCTCCTGATCATCTACAGGCAACATGACCCATTCCCGGCCTCGACGATGAACTAATAACCAGAACCCTCAAGGGTTTGGGGAAACGGAACCCCTCAAACGTATTTCGACCACCTCCCAGCATGCCGTCCTCCAATCATCCTCCCCAAAGCCCTCTCCTCCTCCATAAAACCACTTGATATCTTTCCAACAAAGAGCAAGGAGGAACCCAGGAAACAGGCTTGGGGCCCACAGGCTCATGACTGTCCTGACGGTCCAGGTGGCTGGACGGTTACACGGCATGCCTGGCTTGTTCTCAGGCAGAATTTCCACAGCTGGATATACCTACATTCAAAATTCACTTTGAGTAATGTATCTCTTTCTTTAAAAATATTTTATTTATTTATTTGAGAGAGAGAAAGCACAGGAGAGAATCCCAAGCAGACTCCCCATGAGCATGGAGCCCGGTGCAGGGCTCCATCTCAGACCCCGAGATCATGACCTGAGTTGAAATCAAGAGTCAGACACTTACCCAACTGAGGCACCCAGACGCCCCCGTGTACTGTACCTTAATAACCACATCTTACAGTGAGTCGTATTACAGGCCAAAAATTTACAATGTTAGGCACAGAAAGTACTTATGAGGGCATGTATTGCATGTGTGTACGGACACATATGTATGCACACTGTATGCACTTATGTAGATGCACTGTGTCCTAAATACCGCAGGCGGCTGGTCAGACCTCAGACTGAAGAAGGAGGGAATGCAGGAATGTGGGTTTGAACTCCAGCGGCCAAGAGACGCTTTGTTACAGAGAATCTCCTGAGGGTCCTTGTGCTAAATATAGATTCCCTCCCATTACAGCAACAGATGCTCTCCTAGAAGGAGCGACTTTCATTCTCATCACAAGACAGATGCTCTAATTCTGTATACTGATGGCTCTTACGCGGACTTACTGCAGTGATCACTTCACGATATATACAAATACAAAATCATTGCATCGTACATCTGAAACTGATAGACGCAGTCTTATATGTCAACCATACCTCCATGCAGATGGGTGATAGCCAGCCAGACAGACAGGTGATCGATAGACAGATGACAGGTAGGTAGATAGATAGAGAACAGACAGGTAGATGATAGACAGATGATACACAGACAGGTAGTAGGTAGGTAGATGATAGTTAGATAGATAGATGATCAACAGATAGACAGACAGACAATAGATGATAGGGAGTAGGTAGATGATGATAGACAGTTCGGTAGGTAGGTACATGGCAGTTAGATAATAGACGGATGATAGACAGACAGGTAGGTAAGAGAGAGAGATGACAGACAGATGACGGGCGATCAGTGGTAGGTGGTCGCACTTTCCAGCTCACGGCCCCACGCAGAGTGGCCACAGGAGCACTCGAGCTCAGCGAGGGGCTTGGCCAGCTGCAAAGGCTGTACGTGGGTCTGTCTTATCTCTCGGACTCACCTTGGCATGAACGCCCAAGCGAGCATGCTTCCACAAAGCCTGCTACCAGAGAAACCTTATATCATAAGCAATTACCCCCAAAAAAGCCCTTTCCAGAACACTGGACCTGACTAAACAACTTTGCCAAAAAGTCAAATGTATCAAATTCAAGGAAACTTTTTTCCCAAGCCACTTACAAAATAAAAAATTATGAACTTTTCTTGCAATTGCCAGAAGTCACGATACAGGGTCTTTGCCTTGCACACGTGCTCACATGAAGCAACTCCAGGACCCGGCTGCTGACGGAGACCCGAGTCTTGCAATGAAAGAAGAATCAATACCAACGACCAAAGCCAGCTGGCCGAAGGAGGAAAGACTGAATGAAACTTGGAAACCAGGGTGACTCTCGTGTGTAACTCAGTGCTTTGCTGCGCCATCCCTCGCTCTCGGACTCTGGAGCGACCTCAGCACCACGTAGCCAGGCGGGCCGGGCCTCTGAGCAGCCTGCACAGCGGCCCTGGGAAGTGCGGGCAAGGAGGAGGCACTAACCGCCGTGTAATCCTGCAAAGCACCGCAAGGGATGCCGCTTCTCTGTAGAAGAGAGAGTCGGCAAGTCCCTCCAGTGGGGAAATGGAGAGCACACGGCAGGTGGTTTCAGTTTTCGCTTTACCATCAAAGGCCGACTCTAAGCTTGGCACACGTGCTCCTGAATCACCCATCACCTTCCCAGGGGGGTCCCGATGGGGTCCCCTCCGGGCTCCACTCCGCACTCACTCTCACAGATGACACAGATGTCTCATGGTACAGCACAGCCTCCCTCCTCTGAGAGCGGAAGGTGTGTCTCACGCTGTCCTTCCGTCTGTCCATGTCACAGCAGGACACACAGCTGGGGCTGGGATTCCAGTTGCTGAATAACAGATGAGAGAGAGGAAGGGGAGAGAGAGGAAAAGCAGGAGGGAAGGAAACAGGAAGAGGAAAGGAGAAATGGGACTTTGAGAAAAAGACTCTGTCCGCCGATGCAGGTTCATGAACTATGGGAAAGAACTAGAACAGACCAGGTAGGGTGAGAACTTCTCTTCCTGATCTTTCATTCCAATCCATTCTCCATAGCCGGACAGACGGTTCTAAATCCTACCTCTGATAGCTTTCCTCTCCTGCTCAGTCACCTTCAGCGACTCCTGAACCTCAGACTAAATTAAAAGCAATCCGTCCAAAAGCAAGACTAGCATCATTTGACAAAACTTACCCTTGATGGTTCCCTAGCTTGGGCCAGACAGAGTCGTTATTGATTTCAGGACCCGATCTCTGTTTTCCACTACGAGGACTCCACCCATACGTCCTGTAACGTCCCTTGCCACAGACCCTGAAGTCCTAGCCCTCTGCGACGTCAAACTCGCATACTGTTAACAACCTCCTGTCTCCAGCCCAGCTCCCATTTCTCTCACCTTGTCCCCAGCCTCAGCTGGCTTTGGCCTGATTTGTGGACGCAAGCGCAGGCCGCACGTTTCTGATCCGTGAGGAGGCCCGTGAGCTCCCTTTACCCCCTTTGTTCTTCCTTCCCGGCTCAGCATCGCGATACATATTAATAAACACTTTGCCCACGGACGGATGGACAAACGGATGGGTGAATGGCTGAATGAACATGCTTTTAGAAAAGCTGGCTGTGGGCAGGGGGGACAGCACTGGAATTCGGGAAAGGTGGGCTCTGGCTCTCCCTCTCCGCAGCTGTGGGACGTCGGGCAGCAGGGAATCGGTTCCGGGGTACAGCCCCTCAGCACTCACAGAGCCTCTGTAAAATAGACGTCCTCTAAGGCTTCCACTCCTCCACAGTTTTCTAATTTGCATGCGGCAAGAACTGCAAACATTTGAAAGACCCCTTCTAGCCCACTGACATTTCACAGCATTCTATTTCCACAGCTTTTACAAGGTGGGTTTAATCACTCTGAATTACGGGAAGAAAATGAATATGACTTCACGGATGTATTAAATCTCTGAGACCAGGAAATCCCTGAGACGTGTGATGGCCCCGGGACTGGCGTACCCTGATCATCAGGATTATAAGGACGATCGCCCCCAGACACGGAATCTCCCAACAGAGAGCAGCGTTGTCCACACTTGGGGGAGGCGGGTGAAGTGCGGCGTGATGTTCTATTTCCAGTAAGTACGCCATTTATCACAAGCCAGCATGTGACCCTGTGATGCACTCACTTGGGGAGGCGATGCTCGAGGGTGTGCCCTTCCGCTTCATCTGTGTGGCACACAAGAAAATAAGGTTCTGTGCACGGGCTCCGGCCCCCGCTGGAGCTGCCGCGGCCGAGGCTGGCGGTCACGTGCTTGCAGATGCTCCGGAGCCAGAGCAAAGAGCTGCCGCACATAACGAGGGTGCGGGTCCCGTTTCCAGCCTGCAAGCTGCAGGACCGGGTCATCTACTTAGAACAAACGAGGGGCTGAGACAGAAGGTGTGAGATATTCTGGGGAACTTAATGAGGAGACAATAAAACAGAGGCCGGATTCGGTCTGTTCATTTTCCAGGCAGCCACGGCCAGCGCACAGTCCCCACTGCACACCCAAAGGGAAGAAAATAAATCCATGCTCTCCGTCAGCCCCAAGACAGTCTCCATATTCTACGAAGGGCAGAAATAGGTTCCCTTGGGAAATTAAACCAGCCATTTTGGTGAATCTTCAGGAGAACATGCAATTAAAATTACATTTTTTTTTAATGACGTTTCCAACTCTGGGCTCTGCCGCCAGCGGCTGGAAAAACCCCTAAAGGTAGACGTGCCGCCCCTTCATCCGTCACAAGTCATTTGCTAACGGAGGAATCACAGCCCCAGCAGGAAGGGGAAAAGCTTATGTGGCTTTTTCTCAGTTAAGACCCTTGGCTTAAAAATAAGCAAAAATGATCAAATCACCACATTAAAGGAGTAACTATTAGCGAACTCTTATTTTCCCAGGATCAAGATCAGTTGAAACTATTGAAAATAAACATTCCAGCGTTTTGAGATACTATCTAAAGATCTGCGATCCTGAGGAAGTTCAAGAGAACAGCAATTACTGTGAATGTCCCATTCACCGAATCTGAAACTTGGCAGTTACACGACAAAAGCCCAGGAATTCAGATACGATTAAAATCTTGATGGCTGTCAGAGCAGAAGGGGAATGTGAGTACGGGAGAAGCTGGTGGCTCTGCTCTGTTTAAAGTCCTATTCACTCTCTCAACTGCGTCTCTTGCTGTTTCATGCTCCTTCTAGATTTTGCAACTTACATTAACTTTTATCAGATTTCAGCAAAATTTTAGAGGTTGACATAACCAATGAACAAAGGAGGTAGTTTCTGTTCAGACCCGTTAAGTCCTCCAAAATGGTCACCAGCTACTCTAAATTTTATGAAGGCGATCTTACAAATTTTCATGTATATTCTTATTTTTTAATTCATTCATTTTGATTCTGATACTATGTGCTTGCACAAATGCTATCATTAAGTCTAATTATATAATTAGCATAACATGTGCGATCATATAATTAGAATGTGCAATTATGTAATTATAATGTGTAATGGCATCACGGTGTAAATACCCTTCTGAAATGTCAGGAAGAAATATCCCCTGTTTGCTCAAGAGGTAGTTTTTAAAGTTCAATTTCACATGTTTTTTTTTTTCCCCTAGGATGAAAATTCAAATATTATTTGAATCAAACCCTTTAATTATGCTTAGAAAATAAAGGCTTTATTTTTTTAGTATCTTTTCTAACTCAAGTGCAAGGTAAAAAAAAAAAAAACTTTGCAATGTATCGAAAGTGTTTATTTAACTGATTGCCCTACATTATTTGAGTTGAGAAAATAAAATTATTAGAAATCTGACAACATGAGCCAATCTCAGAAATGTAAACACTCGGGTCTAGCAAATTTATACCTAAAATTGTTTTACAAATAATAAATATTTCTTTTAATCACAGGTTTAGAAATAATAAATATTTCCTTTAATCTCCGTTTTGGGATACCACATGCCTGGCCTGCTTCGCAGTTATCTCAAACCCCAAAGTACACAAATCAAACACGTTATGTGTTCGCCCAAATCTACCCTTCCACGCTCATGACCTACCTCCGTGGTTCTCAGACTAACAGCCGTCAGACATGCGGAGGGCTTGTTGGAACAGATCGCCAAGTCCCACCCCCAGAAGACTAACTGGGGAGTCCTGGAGTGAACCAGAGATTTGTGCTCCCAGCAGGCATCCAGGTCTATGCCGGCCCAGGACCACACTGGAGAACTACGGTCTGATCCATCACCAAGCTTCCCAAGAGAGAAGCTTCAAGTTCACTCCTGAACTGGTGCCCGGGTCACCAGTTCCTGTGGACTGTGGCCCAGGAAAGTATGCCCTCAGTCCCTCTCAACCCTTCTCTCCATCTCCCCACCCCCACAGACCCTGGCTTCCTTTGCTCTCACGGGCTTGTGCCTCATCAAACCCCATATGGGGTAATCTCACTTTGGCACTGCCCCTTTCAAAATGTCTGCCGTCCTCTGTGGCCTAGGGGGCCCTTCAGTCTTGGACTCCAGCTGCCCTAACAGGCCCATTTCCCAGCACCCTGCTGTGCCCTGGCCTTGTTAGAGAACAGCATTCCCTACATCAACTCTCTGCTCTTCTGCCAATGCTGCTTCCTTCGGGGGGCACGGAGGACCTAGGCAGGACCTGACCCACCACTGGAAATAAGAAGCTAGCACACCAGGCCCCACCATGCATGCAGAAACCTTGATTTCACACAAGTCGGCACAGTGTCACAATGAAGAAATTTGGTGGGGTGCAGGGAGTGATTGGGGAAGGGCAGGAAGAGAGGTTTGCTCACGTGGCACCATGCGCCAGCGCTTACCTATTACCTCATTTAGACCTCACATGCCTCTGCTTCTTATGTTTCATTTGCTAGATGAGCAAATCTGAAGCTCAAGAAGATTATGCAAATTCTTTAAGGTCAAATACCCAGGAAGTGGCACAATCAAGTTCAATTCCTCCTTTTTTTTAAAAAAAGATTTTATTTATTTATTTGACAGACAGAGATCACAAGTAGACAGAGAGGCAGGCAGAGAGAGGAGGAAGCAGGCTCCCTGCCGAGCAGAGAGCAGGACTCCATCCCAGGACCCCAGGATCATGACCTGAGTCCAAGGCAGAGGCTTTAACCCACTGAGCCACCCAGGTGCCCCAAGTTCAAATCCTCCTTATAGCAAATACGTTGTCTGCCTCCAAAGCTCACACTCATTTAGCAAATGTCTGCTGTGAAACAAACTCATGGTTTAATGATAAAACACAAAGAGAGCCAATGTGCCAACCAAGGTCAAAAGGTGTCTCTGGTGGACCTGACCTCAGCCCTGTCCTTGTCAAAGTTGTGAGTAAGTCCTGTGAAGGCAGAGAGTCTGTACATCCGAGAGCCTGCTGTGTCTGCTGAAAATTCACTGGATTTCCAAACACAATATGAAACTGGAACAAGGACATTTAGTTTCAAAATAATTAGACAATTTGCAGGATTCGAAGATATTTGATGTTGAGAGCATTTAATTTGTGAATGATCTAGGACTGTTCCCAACCATAAATTCAGCGAAAGTCAACAGCGTGACATAGTCCTAAAACAATCAACAAAAATAAAGTTGTTCTTGTTTTCAAGAGAGTGCTGAGTTCAATCTTTAAAATGACTCCCCTCCAGGTAATTAAAAGAAATTAATTGTAAAAACTGACCCATACTCAACATAATAGAAATATGCCCATAGTTTAAAAAAGAAACAAAACGCAGAGCCAAAAGAGAGGGTTAAAGCCATCAGTCTGCTGGGCTCTCAGTCCAGACACATGAAACGGCTTGTACCAGAGAAGAACCAACACTGCCTGATATGAGGTGAAGGACCAGAACAGGGAGATGTCTGGGCCTGTGGTGGGGCTGCTCCACTCTTGACACAAGAAGAGAAAAGGCTGCAAACACTGCCTGTGGCGGTAATTTCGATGGCAATTCATTTTTTTAATTTTATTATGTTATGTTAGTCACCATACAGTACATCATTAGTTTTTGATATAGTGTTCCATGATTCATTGTTTGCATATAATGCCCAGTGCTCCATGCAGTCCGTGCCCTCCTTAATACCCACCACCGGGCTCACCCATCCCCCCACTCCCCTCCCCTCCAAAACCCTCAATCTTCCTTCCCAGCGTCCACAGTCTCTCGTGGCTCATCTCCGTCTCCAGTTCCCAGCGTCCACAGTCTCTCGTGGCTCATCTCCATCTCCGGTTCCCAGCGTCCACAGTCTCTCGTGGCTCATCTCCGTCTCCGGTTTCCCCCTTCAATTTTCCATCGCTTCTCCTAATGTCCTCCGTGCTATTCCTTACGCTCCACAAGTCAGTGAAACCCTACGATAACTGACTCTCTCTGTTTAACTTCTTTCAGTCAGCAGAATCTCTTCCAATCCCGTCCATGCTGATGCAAAAGTTGGGTATTCATCCTTTCTGATGGAGGCGTAACATTCCATTGTATATATGGACCATATCTTCTTTATTCCTTTGAATGATATTTGCAAATGACAATACAGACAAAGGGCTGATATCCAAGATCTATAAAAACTTCTCAAACTCAACACCCAAAAAACAAATAATCAAGTCAAAAAATGGGCAGAAAACACGAACAGACACTTCTCCAATGAAGACATACAAATGGCTAACAGACACATGAAAAAATGTTCGTCATCACTAGCCATCAGGGAGATTCAAACCAAAGCCACGTTGAGATACCACCTTACACCAGTCAGAATGGCCAAAATTAACAAGACAGGAAACAACATGTGTTGGAGAGGATGTGGAGAAAGGGGAACCCTCTTACACTGTTGGTGGGAATGCAAGTTGGTGCAGCCTCTTTGGAAAACAGTGTAGAGGTTCCTCAAAAAATTAAAAATAAAACTACCCAATGACCCAGCAATTGCACTACGGGGTATTTACCCCAAAGATACAGATGTCGTGAAAAGAAGGGCCATCTGTACCCCAATGTTTATAGCAGCAATGGCCACGGTCGCCAAACTGTGGAAAGAACCAAGATGACAATTCATACTTGAGATGTGAAAGGAAAAGATACAGCTGAGCTAAGAGATCTTGAGCCAAGTATATCATTCATTTGGTGACTACTTTGAATAGAATCCAGAGCCAGCAAGTGTAAATACCCCTTCCATTCTGGGCTCTGGTAAGAAGGAACTACATAACCTCCAGCGGGAGGCAGTAGTCAGCACAGACTGAGATTTCACGTCTTCTGAAAGGATGCTCCAGACCAGAGAAACAGCAAAGCAGACTTGAAAAAAAAGGTAAGGATATATCAGATTTTTTTAAGATGAAATTAAGAAGGTTCTTCCAATGTATTTCTTGCAGAACTTGACAAATTGATTCTAAAAGTGAGACAGATATAAAAGTCCAGGAATAGCTCTGGAAGTTCCAAACAACAATACGGTGATATAACCTACACCTGGTAAATAAAAGACAGGAAAACTGCAGGTTAATATTATGAAATATTGATGTAAATACTCTAAAATTAACCAAGAGATTCTAATACCAGATTAAATGGATACACAATGACCATATGTGATTATTTCAGGTGTACAAGTTGGGTTCCATACTGTAAATTCTTTATTTTTTCGTACTGCAGACTCTTTGAAATAAAACATCACTTTAACACACACACACACACACAGAGAGAGAGAGAAATAAGGACAAGAGGCTTCCCTTCAGATACTAAGAATTACTACAAAACAATGCCAACTAACTGTGATTTTGGCGTTGAGATAGACAAAACACTCTCACAAATGCAGTCCCAAACTCGCTCATGTGTAATTTCTTGGAATATAATAAAGTAGGTATTACAAGCCGTGGGAAAGTGTTTGCATAGTCATTATCTACAGGTAAAAAGTAATAATAAAATTAAATACCAACCTCACATTATACAACGAGCTCTCAATGGCCGAATGAAAAGTCTTGAAAAATTGGAAGAAAATATTGGGAAATATTTTTATTTAACATGAATGAGAATTTGTGTTGTACGCCCCTAGATTTTAGGGGCATCGCTAAGACTGCATCACGTAGAGAAAGCTGACACAGGACTGAACCAGGTCATGGTGGGGGCTTGAGGATGTCCGTAACATCACATGGCACGAACAATGATGAACTTGGGAAAACCAGGGCGCCTTTTGAGGAAGAGTTAAGCAAACCAACACTGTATTGTTGGAAAGAGAAGACTCGGGGAAGCCTATCATTGACTACAACCTGTCAGAAAAAGAAGGATTCGTTATCCTCCACGTCCTCTCGAAAGGCAGGACCAGAACGAGTGGGTGGAAACTGTCACAAGCACACGTCAAGTCAGAGGTCACATACCAGGGCTCGGGAGGGCTGGGCACTGACTCTTAGCTCTAAGGTGACCGCAGGCAAACCGTTTACTTTCCTAAAACCCCAGCTTCCTCATTTTCAGAATGGGGATAATGGTAGTGTCTACTTCATAAGAGGTTTAAAGATGAGACAATGTCACTCTTACGTAACAACTACCACGGCACCTGATACAGAGTAATTGCTCCATGAACGTCACCTCTTCTTATCTGACATCAAACGGATATCACTTGCGAGGGACGTCCCCTTGGTCAGTGGCTCTTATAACACTAATAGCTATTACACTGAGTTCTTGCGACAAACACTGCACTGGGTGACTTACACACATTATCACGTTCGGTTCTTTAAGTGACACTATTGAACAGGACAGAATCGAGTATTAGGTCACAAATGAAGTGTCATGTCCGCAGGGCACTGACCAGGGAGATGCAGCCCCTGACCGACCGACGCTGAAGCAGGTACTTCCACCAGCCTGGGTCACTTGGGCTCACGGAGCGCTCATTGCCTCGTCTGCTAAAGAGGCGAAATCCTGGGACTGTTGGGGAGATCAATGAAACGATGTCTTCAGAGCCCCTGGGTGCCTCACCCCTTCTCTGCACCTACAAGATTGGTGGCCTTTAGCACAGGGTCAGGAGATGTCGTTCTCATTCCCTTACTTGAGACCAGCGGGTGGCGACCCCAAAGCCTGGAACCACATGACGTCCCCTCAAGGGCACAGAAACCCTCCGGGGCAGGGCAGGACGGCCACAGCTCTGGGGTTCCCAGGCCCGCTCCATTCACCAGCCCATCAGCTTCCACGAGAGTAGAACAAACGCACTTCTTCAGACAAGGTGTTCCAGACCCGAAGAACAACGGACGGGGCAAGCGTGCCCTTGCCCTAGACATTTCAGGTTGTGAACATGTGGCAGGAAGACACATCAGAGCACGGAGGAGCTGCCTTCAGAAGAGAGAACGTTTGTCCAAGGCCCCGAGAGTGTCAGCCCGTTCAGCCCCCAGACTTTATGGGTGTGGAGGAAAGAAGCATCTCTTCAGTGACGACGGTATTAAATGGACACTTTCCTGTGACGCGAGTCTGTGGCCAGGCAGCAGGAGCTGGCTCTGGTCCTAGGCTTTGCTCGGACGGACAGGTCTCCTTGGCCGAATTATTTCCTTACTCTGTGTTGAGTTTCCCTATAAAATAAAGGAATTGGATGCCATAAGGCCCAGTATGATTCAAATGAATAATTATAATGGATTGAGTAAATGGGCCATAAGAAGAAATGCAAACATTTGCCTGAGATGTAATCCGGAGGGAATTTCAACCCCGGGCAGAGGGAAGCTCTTGGTAAAGGCAAGACTGCTGCCTGGTCTCCACGATGGACAGTCATGGAGGAAAGGACGGGCCTCTGGGGCCACGAGGACAAGCAGTCCAGAAGAGCCGCCCTGAGAGCACGCCCGAGTACCCTGGTCTACTACTCGCAAAGCAAAGGGCCTTGACTAATGCGTGTCTCCTGGCCACGGGCGAGGACGGAGAGCCGGAGTGTCCCTAAGGACCTGTGCTCGCCGGCAGGGGGCTCTGTGACCGCCTGGGGGTCTGAGCCGTCGGCGCCGTTCCAAGCCTGGCTGGGCCCGAGAACCCCAGACTGGAGGACGATGACGTACAGGGGTGGGAGGGGCAGGGGTGGTCAGTGGGGTGGGGTCCTCCATTGAGTAAGTGGTTCCCAGACCTGCCTCGGCATTAAGATACTCTAGGAAGCTTCTTTTTTATTATTATTAACACACAATGTATTATTTGTTTCAGGGGTGCAGGTCTGTGATTCATCAGCTTCTGAAAAATCAGATTCCTAGGCTCGGGCCCGGTCCGAATTCCTGGCACTAAGGGCCAGGAATGGGCCTGTTTTAAGGGCCTCCCAGTATTTCTGGCGACGGGCTGGTGGGTGGCGCCACACCAGCGTCCACTCCTCGCCTGCAACGGCCCTCGGCACATGTAGCCACTCTCAGAAGAGAGAGCAAAATGGATAGCCCGGCTTCCGTCCACTTGCTTGTCTGTTTTGGTCAAAGAGATAAGGTGGCAGAGGTAGTTTCACACCTCGGCGAATTCTCTCTCCAGAGCCCTCCCTGAGCAGGCGTGGAGGAGACTCCGCGTCTGGGTGGCCCCCTTGCCTCTTGCCTTGGTCCTGCCCTTCTTGAGTGCCCCTGCTGACTCCCCCAGCGCTGCCCTGCCAGTCCCAAACCCGCAGTCCTCGGCATCACCAGGCCGGGAATGAATGAGCCTAACAGTTTCAGAGAAAACATCCCCGAAAATGCCTGTGCCCCCATCACGGTCCTCTCGCCTCGTATCCTGGAGGAACTTCCGTTGCACACAACTCACGAGCCAGGCTGTGTTCCGTAACCACGCCTGCGGTCCTGGGTCAGTTCAGTTACAGGGACTGGAAAGTGCGTCCTGTAACACAGTATACACAAGCTTCCCTCTCTCTCCCGCTGCAGTGTTGTCGCTGGTTCTTTATGAGCTCGTGCCGGCTCCAAGACTTCACTCGTTCATTCCCTCCTCCCCTCTCTTCCGTGTCGTCAAGTGCTCAGGGCTGGGGACACATTGAACCGAACGCTGGGGATACAGAAGCAGGCGACACTCATTCCCTTGAGGATCTCACAACCCGTCTTCCCCAGCCCTGCCAGGTAACACCTTGACCACATCTACAGTGAACCACTCACTTTATCAGAATTAAATGCATTCTCTTGTGTAACATGAACAATATTCAATTCCTCTTTCTGGGCATTAGAGAGCGGCCTAAGGCATTGGTTTTTTGTTTTTTGTTTTTTTTTTAAGTCTTTTTTTTTAATCCATTTGAGAGAAAGAGAGTGAGAGAGCTCTCCCAGAAGAACAGAGGGAGAAGCAGACTCCCCGTGGTGCAGGGACTTCTCCTGGGACTCTGGGATCATGATCTGAGCCAAAGGCAGTCGCTTAACCAACTGAGCCACCCAGGCACCAGGCAGTGGTTTTAAAACCATGTTCTGCACAGACCTAGCTCCAACACTCTGCTGGAACGGGAGGCCAGGTAAAAGCAACAAAATTCCGGGCTTCTCTCTACATCGCCAACATTACTCTGCAGTGTAGAACCTGGAGTTGATGTTTTATGATGTCTTCAGAGGTACTGACGCAGGTGATACCTAGGGTCCCCCCGGTGTGTGCCTTCTGAGTCTTTGAGATCACGGATGAGGCTGGCGTGAAGAAAAGTTCGGACTGATCATAGAGGTGAAGACGGAACCACCCTAAGGAACCATTGCAAGGTTCCCTGTGCTAAAATCAAAGGAGGAGTTTTGAGTGACTCCCTCAAAGCCTGGGGGGTGGGCAGGGAAAGTGTCCGATGGTTCATGCTACCAGAATAGAATTTAATGATCACCTGGCAGCTTCCAAAATTATAGTTGTAAACGAGGTTAGTTTTGTCAATTGACAGTCCTCAGAGGAAAATTCAATGTGCTCTGTTTTAGTTAAATTCTAATATACACATTCCATGACTAAATTATTCCTTTTATTAAGGATTCGAGTCAAGTCAACACCGCGTGCTCAGATACTTATTAGTAAGCAACCAAAGACTTAAATATTTGACCTGCTCGCATAACTACCCAGGGAAAATAGATCTCAAGGTTTAAAAAACAGAGAGCAGGTCTCAAAGTAAGGCATACATTAATAATTATTTTCATCACTTCCCAAACTGTCTTCATGTTGAGAATTAGTTTGTTGAATAGCTTTGATGATATAAGTCTCAGGCACAGATTCTCTGCCATTCAAGATCATGTTGTAACAGAAATTCATCTGACAGTCATTACTTTTACAAGAAACTGTCACTGGTTTTAAGTTAACCATGCAATTTTTTTTTAAATAAGGAAGCAGGCAGATTGTTAAAAGTGTCCCCGTTGCCACCACTCTGACCGTGGTCCCACCCCCATTTCCAAGGCTGACAGCTAGAGAAGTCGGCGCTTCTCTTTGCTCCCTGGGTGGACGCTATCTCAGGAAGCGGCTTGCCCTTCGTGGGCGTTTCAGTCACCCTGAGAGGCAGTCTTCACTTCCCCTCCGTTTATGACAACATGCGTAAAATAAAAATTAGAGTGAAAGATGGATTTTGACTAAAAACGAAATTGGCAAATGGAATTAGAGTCTGAAATGCTACAAGGGCGTGGACATCCTCCGCTCCTGTCTGTCTACAGCCCGGGGGGAGGCTACGCCCCGGGGACGATGACTGAGGGACACGCACCCGCGTGCCCCGGCACAGGCAGATGGCCCCATGTGCGGGAAGCACTTTGCAAGGAAGAGGAGACCCCCCAGCTGCCCGGTGAGGGTGCCCCCCACCTCTCAACTCCACTGTACAGCCCTTGGTTCCAGGTTACCTCTCCTCCTCCTCCAAGTGGGAGCTGAGGCGGCAGCCCGGCCAGCGCCGCGCTCCTCCCGCACGCCAGGCAGCGAGGACCCTGCTCCACGCGGCCGCACCTTTCACATCCCAGAGCCGCAGGACGGAGGGGGGACTCCCACCAGGGTTCTTCAGTCCCGGGCACAAGACCCCTGCACCTGCAGCTCAGGGATGGGACCTGAATCCTCGGGCACACACTGGAAAGGCCAAGGGTGGGGCCGCCTGGGTTGATACCGAGGGAAGGTGCAGACCCAGCTCCTTGACCATGGGGCTTGCAGGCTAAGGGGGACCCTCTGGGGGAATCAGCCCCGCAGGCCCTTGAGGAGCCGGCAGCCAGCCCCGGTGCCAGAGCTGCCGGCCATAGCCCCGCAGCCCGTCCGAACCAGAGGGAGCCGGCAGCCAGACTGACTCATGGGGGACCAAATGCCAAGCAGGAAAGCAGAGGTGGGGACAGTGTGTGGGGACCACGGAGCATGACCAGAACACGCCTGCCACCACCCCTTCCCACACAGGGAGCAGCCAGCAGCTTGGAGGACAGGCCTGGAGGCGGGTCTCCGGGAGAAGGAGACTTAGGACCCGAAGGCGGGCTTTGCCTTTGTCCGGGCTCCCAAGACCCAGGTCCCCAGGCGGCTTTGAGCACTGTGCTTGGCCAGGGAGGGCCTCCCCGGGCTGGCTCTGGGTCCAGCGACAGAGGAAGGGCCCACCCAAGCCCCCTTCCCAAGCTGCTGGCCGCTCAGCGAGCATCCGCGACTCCGCTGCCGACGGACGCGTCTTCCCCGGGCCCCCTTCCACGAGCGGACACGAAGCTTCCCAAACCCCGGGGCCGGCTGGAGGGTGCGGGGACAAAAGGCCAGCTGCTGATGAGAAGTGAGGACAGGACTCCCCCGTCGGGACCCGCAGGAGACAGGACAGGCAGCGGGGTGCGGAGGCCGGGCAGAGATCCTCTCTGCTGCTCTGACCCCTGACCCCCTCGCAGATGCCGCTGTGGTTGTGAGTGGGGTGCGCAGAGGCCCCCAGCGGTGTCTGGAAGCCCCTCCTGGCAGCTGTGCCCACAAGCAGAGGGGGCCTGGCCCACCGGGCCCACTGTGCTCCCCCGGCCACAGAGCCACCGACTGTGGCCGGCAGGGAGACTAGAACAGAGCAGCCTCTCCAGGAGCTCAGCGCCTCCCAGGATATGGAGAAGAAAATGTGGGTCACCCCCACCCCCACCCTCCGGGCCTGGCCATGAGAGAACCGTCCGAACGCTCAGCTGCGTGCGAATGCGGACCGCGGTGGGGACTGTCTCCGCAGACACCGGGGCCCATTACGCCCACCAGCGGGAGCCGGGCTCTGTGTCCCCGGGAGCCTCTGGCTACCTCACAGAACCGTGGCAAATGGGCTTCTGCAGGAAGAGTCCTGAGAAAGAGCGATGGAACCAGGTCCCCGGGAATAAAACAAACAGCGACCGGCCACTCTTCGTGTTAAGTGTCACCGGGTGCGTTTACTGGGATTCGTCGATCCCACAGATGGTTCCCTTCACGCTAGCTCTGCTTCCCGGGCCTCTCCGCCTTCTCCGGCCGGCTGCCCTGTCCTCTCCTCGGGCCTGGGCATCAGCATGAGGCCCTCCCTCCCGCCCTGGGCCTCCGCAGCCACGCGTCCCGCCGGCCTCAGCCAGCGCCTCGCTCCTGCTCCCTGGGGACCCGGCTGACCCTGGCCCTGCCACTCAGCCCTTCTCTCCTCTTCCCTCCCCCGACGACTTCACACACGGACTCACCAACCTTCTGGCTGATGGGGCAGGTCCGCCCACCGTCCCCCACCTGCTCTCCCCTCTCCTAACTCCTGGCCCAGAGAGCTGTCCCTCGAGGCCAGGGGGCATCTCTGCCCTCCCGAGATGCCTTCTGCCGGAGGGACCCACGCTCCGGATGTGGGAAGCATCATGTGCTAGCGTCCCCTGCCGTGCCCTCACTCCTCAGGTGTGCTGCCGTGCTTCTCCGGCAAAATGGTGGGGGTAGAGTCTAGGGTCTTATCTATCAATTTATTCATTTATCAAACACAGAGAGAGTGGCTGCTATGGGCACACCATGGACACCTCAGAAACACAAACGCAGACAACAAAAAAGCCACTGGCAGGTGCTCACCATCCAAGAAGCAACACGAAGAAGCGAGTCATGAGTGTGAGCGCTGGGACATGCACTGGGGGTCACCCCCACGAGGTCAGGGAGCACCAGGGAAGGACCAAGGCAGATCAGGGACCCCCCCAGGAGCCGGGACAGGGCGCTGACCCCAGGGCTTTGCAGGCACCTGAGCTCACAGCTCATCTCAGGAGAAAGCTGGTGGCTGCTTCTTACAGTGCACAGCGGAGGGGACGGGAGGCCAAGGAAGGACACGTCCAGGCATGAACAGGCCACCACGCTGCCCCTCTCCCTCCCAGCACAGAAGGGTCTGCTCTCTGCGTTCCTGACAGTAAAGGAGCTTGGTGTGCAAAAATGGCTTTCACAGTAAAACCTATTCACGGCCGCTCCAGCAGGAGGCCGTCCCTGACCGAGCAGAACCGAGGTCTTGCCGCCCACTCTGGCTGATTCCCTGCCCGCAGCCAAGCGCACACGAGAAACAGAACAGCCACGGGGTGGAACCAAGCAAACCGTCAGGAGCAAAACACACATAAAAACCAGGGCTTGTGGGCTTGTTTGGAATTGCTTTCTACTTCATAAATTAGGTGGAGGGAAAGACAGCGGGGGTGGTGGGAAGAACGCAAAGTTTCGAGTCAGAAGCCCTGGGTTTAAATTCGGGCCCTGCCCCTCGGTAGCTAGGGGATGCTGTGAGTCACTTAACGTCCCGGGCTTAGTTTCCTTGTGCACAGAGGGAGTTCATCTCGGCTCCTCCTCCGGCGGTCACGAGGCTCGGCTCTTCGTCTGAACCTCAAGTCAGATGTGCGGATGTCTGCTGCGCTGGGGGCACAGGTCACCCATGAGTCACGGTAATTAACCCTGACAATGAAATAAACCTTGCAGGACAGACCCCTGGATGACTCTTCTGGTCTCCTGCAGAACACCGGCCCCTGACTTCACTCCGAGTCCAAACAGTGTGATGGTTAATTTTGTGGGCCAAACCGACTGGCCACGGGTGCCCAGATTAAACATTCTTTCTGGATGTGTCTGTGAGAGTGTTTCTGGATGAGATGTGCATCTGAATCTGTGGACTCGGAAGATGACCCTCCCCAGTGCAGCTGGGCATCATCTGAACTGTTGAGGGCATGAGCAGAATGAGAAGCAGAAGCAGGGAATAATTTTCCTGTGGGCTTGAGCTGGAACATCGGTCTTCTCTTGTCTTTGGGCTGGAGTTTATACAACAGCTCCCCTGGCTCCCAGATAGGTTTGCACTGGGTGAGACCACTGCGTTCCTGGGTCTCCAACACTATGATGGCATATCATGAGAGATTTACATATATACAAATACACACACACACACACACACACACACACACACAATCTTATGTAATATATGTCTAATTTTATATAAATATACAACAAAATCGTTAGCACATGATGTAATCATACTAATAAATCTACGTATAACATCTATACTGAGGTCTGGATGCTATCCTGTCCCCATAATAATCTCTGGACAGCTGTGTAGTTTTGTTTTCTCTGCAGTGTAGATCCTTGGATTTTTTTTCTCAGCAAACTTTTTTTTTCCAGTTTTAGGTTCCCAGAAAAATCGAGCAGAAATGAGATATTTCCTACAAACTCCTTAACCACACGAATGCACAGCTTCCCCCACGACCGGCAACCCCGCAGAGCAGCACATTTGTTATAACTGATGAACCTGCGCTATCACATCATTATCACACAAAGTGTGTAGTTCGGATTAGGGGTCACTCTTGGTGTGTTCATTCTGTGAGTCTGAACAAATTTACAAGGACATGTGCTCACCCTAAAAGCACAATACAGAACAGTCTCGGTGTCCTAAAATTCCTCTTTGCCTGCCTGGTCACCTTTCCCTCCCCACTAACCACTACCTATTTCATGAGCTGTTCAGTGCGTGAGCGGGCTTGGCAGTCTCTGGCTGAGAGAAGTTTGCCATGTGTGTGCAGAGATACTCAGCATATTACAAGTCCGTCACGTGTCCCCAAAACCTACAGGAGGAGGAGCTAACCGGGAAGCCCAGAAACTGAAGCTGTATGAGATTAGAATCTAGGTAATGTCTGACACGGTAATCTGGCACCCCTTCTGTGTGTGTCTGCATTCTCTGAACTTCACGCGGCAGGAAGTTGTGCCGTTCTGGTTGGCGTCCGCTGCTTGCTCTGCTGCCCCGGCACTGTGGTAGAGGGGCCAGGGCTGCGCTCATCAATGGCACTCGTGACAGATGCTGGGGCAGCAGGGGGCACAAGGGAGGCCTCAGCCAACAGCAGGAGCAGAAAGCAATGCATGGCCCTCCTGAGGTTGAGCAACTTGCATCAGACTGACCTTGTCTTAAGGCTGACTCGGACACCTGAGCACCCATGCATCACACACTGTGGTGTTATGCACAACCACTGGAAGCAATGGGCCACAGGGACGAGTCGAGAGTCCATCAGCAGGTGGGTGGTAACAAAATCTGTTCTAGTCATACAATGGAGTGCGAGTCAGCCATAAAAATGAACAGAGTTCTGACACAGCTGCACCATGAATGACCTTGGAAACATTATGCAGAGTGGAATCCAGCAGACCCATAAGGACACACACTGTAAAGATGGGAAATCTCTAGAAAGCACAAATCCGCAGAGACAGGGAGCAGGTAGAGGTTACCAGGGTGTCAAGGAGAAGGAGAAAAGGGGCTCATTGTCTTGTGGGGGCAAGGCTTCTGTTTGGGATCATGAAAAACTCTGGAAATAGATACTGGTAATGGTTGCACAATATTGTGGATATAACTAATGCTACTGAAAAGTAGTTACTATGGTAAATTTTGCTAAGTGTATTTTCTCATCATTTCTAACAGTTAATAATGTGCTACACTGAAAACACAGACTTCCACACTTTCATGGGTGAATTGTAGGGTTGGGGCATGACGTCTCGCTAAAGCTGCTGCACAGAAAAGGAAGCCTGACTCTGGGAGTCCAGCACAAAATGTGGCCACTACCCTTCACCAGTGTTCTGGGTATTGGGTATAAAAATATTCTATTAGTTTTAAAAGTTATGAGGATATCCTTACAAGTTGTGATTATTAATTTTCAAATATAACTGTACATCTCATTTGCTTTTGGAGCAAGTGAGCACCTCCCAGAGAGGCAAAGGCTCTGTGTCCCTTGGTGGACCTTGCTCCTACCTGTAAGAACATTCCACAGGCACCACAGTGTTCCGGAAAGAAACTGTTACAGTAGGGACTAACAGTTACTAGTAACCAGTACTACCAGAATAACTGTTACAATAAAGAGTAACAGCAACTAGTAAATGATATTGGCAGAGTAACTGTTACAGTAAGGAATAATAGTTACTGGTAACAAGTACTGGAAGAATAACTGTTATAGTAAGTAATAACAGCAACTACTAACTGGTACTTCCAGAGTAACTTACAGTAACGAGTTAATGGCAACTAGTAAGCAGTACTACCAGAGTAACTGTTACAGTAAGGAGTAATCGTTACTAGTAACCGGTATTGGCAGAGTAACTGTTACAGCAAGGAGTAACAGTAACTAGTAACTGGTATATTAGAGTAGGCATTATTTGTGATTGTGTGAGTTATAGATTTTATTCATTAAAAGAACATATTCTTCAGAAACTCTGTCTCAATAATCAGGGTAGAGTCACCTGAGAGACTGAGTATCCTTGAAGGGTATGTGATGTCTTCTGAAAACTACTACGAGAAAGTTGTGGCCCCACTTTCCTCAGAGTACATGCAAAAGACATAAAATATGAGGAAAATCAAACAAATCAAAATACAAGGAGAAGAGATTGTGGGTACTGAGACCGCACCTAGGAAGCTCGGGAAGGTCTAAAACCAGAAGCTTCCCCCGGAAAAGAGCAGCAGAGCGCTCTGGGCTACCTCACGCGCCAGTGCGTGGCGAGCACCTGCTCCCCAATGTGATCTCTTGCGAGCTTTCACCACACCTTAGCGGTCATTTCCTTGGGGTGCTGGATATTTGCTCAGATTCTGTAACCTGAAAGGGCAGCCTCTTCGCGTGAACAAACGCAAGCTCTGCCGGCAGAACCACTTGTGAGCACAAGATGGAAATTGAATAAAGCCTCTTGCAAGAACCAGTAATCTCTTGCCCTTTAGTTTATGGGTTCCAGATGTGTGCCGGCACCATCAACGGCAGGAAGGATTATTTGCATGTGCGACTTGGCAGCTGGAAAAGAGCAAAATGGTGGAGGCACTTTTGCCCCTCAACGCTTAACACTGGACCACTGACTTTTGCAACCTGACCTTTCTCTCCTGGTTACTACATCAGAGCAAGTTGTTTTTCTGGAGCCACATTTCACAGTGAGTTTTAAGACTAGGACGGAGACAAACATGGAGAACCCCGACCGCACGATAAGGTGTAACCGAAGTGATTTCAGTAAGTCATGCGGCTCCTCCCCGACGCGTGCGGGCCACCAGCACCACTAATGCTGTCTGGGCTCAGGAGGCCGGTGAGAGGAGGCAGCGGAGGGACCAAGCCACAGAAGGTCAGCAAGTCAGGACATTCTCACCTTGGGTAGTCATTCCCGCCCTGTGAAAGACTCAGGGAGGGCCCAGGAGGGGCAAAGAGCCCTTACAAAAACAGAGGTTCTTGCAAATTGCCCTGAAGTGGCTCTGCTAGTTCTGAGCAGAAAGCCGCATCTCGAGCTGCCCGGAACGGGAGGGCTGGTGCCCTGGCGATTGCAGGTGGGCACCCCTGAGCCATGCAGCCCTGCCCTTGCCAGTTCCCAAGACAAACGTCCCTTCCTCTGTCTTCTGTCTTAGCCCGTCTTCATCTATCTGAGCACCTACTGTACCCCGACTCTCTTCTAGATGTTCAGGGTACAGCAAGGAGCAAGATCCTGGCTGCTACAAAGCTTACTTTTTAGTTGGAGAGATAGAAATAAACAGCCGACACACAATACGGTTTTATGAGGTTGTTTATGCAGTGAAGCCAAACGACAGAGGAGAGGCAAGAGGAAGCTGGGAAGGTCTGCATGGGAAGAGCGGAACCGAGAGAGTGGGGTTTGCCGGGAGGAGGGAGGAGCTCCCTCACTCAGTGCTGCCCAACTCCCTGGGCTCCCCTACAGACAGGACAAGTGCCCCTCTGGAAAAGCCATCTCCTTCCCGTAACTAAGCAGGAGCGGATGGAGGCCCACCCAGCATCAGGTCCCATAGACGCTCACCTGAGTGAGGGATCCGGGTTTCTAACCTCACGGAGCTTAGATCTAAGTGGGGGTTCCCAGCCCTGAACACACTTTAAAATCACCTGGAGAGCATTTCTGAAAATACGTCCTGACAGCCAAAAGCCAAAGCAATGGAATCGACATTCTTACGGGTAGGACCCAGGACATGGGTATTTTTGAAAACACTCCGAGGCATTCGAATGTACAACCAAGATGACCGCTGAGTTACGGGCACAGGCAGCTGCGTCTAAGGGAACCCACTCTCAGACCCTCAGCTTCTAAATGGAGTTTTTCCTAACTTGGATCCACTTGAAATCAAGCCGTGATGCTCGGCGTCCGTCAGTTCTCAAGCCGTGATGCTCGGCGTCCGTCAGTTCTCAAGCCGTGATGCTCGGCGTCCGTCAGTTCTCAAGTGATGCTCTTCTCCCCCTCGCGAAGAAAAGCGCCTCTGTCCCGCGAGGACCGAAAAGCTTCCAAGGTCCAACCAAGGGGCAAATCTAAGTACGCGCGTGGGGACCGAGAGAGAGTGGTTCTAATCGTCAGGCAAGGAAGACTCCGGCAAGGCTGATAGTTCCCGAGTCTTCGCTCTCAACAAAATTAACAGGCTCTGATTGAGATCTTACCTGCTAGACCATTATAAGAACTCTGGGGTAATACGTCGGTTACGTAATTTTTTGGCTTCTGACCGAGAAGGACTTCAGAGAAGTGAATAGCGTCACCATGAAAAACTCCCTTTTCATCAATTTATTTCTATGGACTGCATGTATCACTATTTACCTGTATAGGAACACTAAAAATGAACACAACTGATAGCAAATCTTACCTCATTCTAGCAATAAGTAATAGCATATATGAATCCATGAACCAAAGAGGGAAAAGTAAACAAAACACATACCCACGAATTAATAAAGGCATTTCCAACACTTAAATTTGTATATTTAATAATGAATAAAATTACTATATTTACACTGCTTTGATCAATTTTGTACTAATAATTATTGAATTCAGAAAAGATTAGTACTTTCAGCCTTAGAGTCAAAAGAAATTTTTAAAATCAGTCTATATATGTGTTTTTGTTGCAAAGAAATAAGATAGCATGATCAATAAAATAACTTTGTTCTTTAAAATATTATATTAAGATATAATTTTATGGAGAAAATAGAATGGAATTATGAGTTCAAGGAGGAAGCAATATGTAATATTTCTAATTAAAGAAGAAATTGTTCATATGTTTTTAAATCAACTGGTAGTACCAATTCTCTATGGTGTTTAGATTCTCTTGGGAAAAAGTCATATAATAGTTATTTTTTAAACATTAATATTCATAGACCCTGGAAATGAATTCCTTCATAAAGACTTAAAATTATGATGAAATATTTTAAATTTCAAACCAAAAATGTATAAATGCATAATTTTTCTTAAATTATCTCCAGAGTGCATTGGACGCCTGCTGGTGCTGACCCGCAGCTCCCTATGATTGAGCCCAAATGGGATTTGCAGGTCCTAAACTGCTGGCCCTTTGCCTGGCACTTCTATTTAACTTTTGGTAGCACAAGTGCAGTCCCTTCGAGAGATGAAGACTTATCTGAAATCACAGGAAACCAGCAACAGTGACGGGAATTAGAGGTGACCTTCTGGTGAGCAAAGCTCAAAGGGCTGAGGTATTTCTGCCAGAGACCAAGAAAGACCAGTGAAGCCCAACTGAGGACCCACATTCTCTTTGCAGAGCTTTCCTCCACCTTCTGAATAGAAGATCCACTTTCTTTTCAGTCAGCCAATGCACTGGAAAACTGTCTTAATACTAAATCCAATAGACTTCAGCTATCACGAATATGAATCAGAGACTGTTTAAAAGTTCTCCAGAATCTCATTGAACGAAAGGAAGTGTCAGGGGAAAGCAGGACAATGACTGCGTGTTTGTGTAGGAAAGCACCAGTGGGAGAGCATCAGGGGACCCCAGCGTGAGACCCTAGCATGCCCTGAGACACACACACACTCGGGACACCAGAGCCCGCAGTCTGCCACCGCTTGCCTTGCCTTCAAACATCCTTTCACACCACCAATAAAAATATATGTGTAAATATTTACACCACTTGCACCAACCAAAAGAACAAGTTTTGAATCTGAAAAAGAGGAGGAATATAAGAAGTACTCTTCGGGACAAGATTGAGTTGATATATTTGAAGGGAAATGCCTCCTGAGAACCTCATTTTCCCATCATTAAGGACAGGTGCCGAATGGGAAGGTTGCTTACAAAAGCACTGTGTAAGCCTCAGGAATCTGTTCCTCAGAGGAAAACCCTCCCTGCCCCTACTGGAAACAGTACAGGAAGAAAATGATGAGTAAACAATCAAAACAGATGAGGTACCCAGGTAGGGCATTCCTGTGGGAGCAAGAGCCCAGGAGGATGGAGAAACGGAGTGAAATAAATCAGTTCTGAAATGTAATGAACAAGATTCAAAACAAACCATCCTCCTGAAGCCTCGTTGTGGGTAATGCCCCGTCCTGCAGTGGAGTTGCCCTGGGGTTGGGTAAGGAGGCTCTGAAGCCTCGGTCAGCCACATGGCCACTGGGAGATCCAGCGTGGCTCGAAGCCGCTATGAAGGCACCATCTGAAACTGCCTCTATTGGCTGTCAAGGTAGCAGCCTCAGATGTCCCTCAAGAGGGGCAACTTTGGAGCCAGTGGCATGATTCAAATTGTGACTTTGCACCTGTTGTTAAACCCCACCTGGCCTTAGTGTCCCTGTGTGTAAAATTGGAGAGCACAGTCCCTGCCTTACAAGTGGCTTGGGGATTGTGTTGATGTTTGTAGACCAGAGCTGTGCTGCAGCATAAGGAACCTGCTCCATGTGTCTAATGTTCTCTCAGCATTAGTCTCTTACTTTAAGGTAAGTACAATAGAATATTCCATACGATGGTCATTCTGATGGTGGACACGTATCATTACCTGTGTGTCCAAACTCACTGAAGGGACAACACCAAGAGAGAACCTGAATATGAGCCATGGACTTGAGGTAATAATGATGTGTCCGTGTGGGTGTGTCAGCTATAACAGATGTCTCCTTCTGGTGGGTCATGTCCCCAGTGGGGGGGACTGTGGGTGTGTAGAGGCAAGAGGAATATGGGAAACCTCTGTACCTTCCTCTCAATTCTGCTGTGAACCTCAAACTTCTCTTAAAACAAACAAAGTCTTGGGATGCCTGGGTGGCTCAATGGGTTAAGCATCTGGCTTCAGCTCAGGTCATGGTCTCGGGGTCCTGGGATCAAGTCCCACATTCTGCTGAGCAAGGAGTCTGCTTCTCCTAATGCTTCTCCCTCTCCCCCTCCCCTCCTAACTCACTCTCTCTCTCCCTGTCTATCGAATAAATAAAATCTTAAAAATATATAAAGTCTTTAAAAAAAGATAAGTATGTCAGGGCACCTGGGTGGCTCAGTTGATTAGGCGACTGCCTTCAGCTCAGGTCGTGATCCTGGAGTCCTGGGATCAAGTCCCACATTGGGCTCCCTGCTCAGCAGGGAGTCAGCTTCTCCTGCTGACCTCTCTCCTCTCATGTTCAATCTCTCTCTCTCTCTCAAATAAATAAATAAAAATCTTTTTAAAAATAAAATAAAATTAAAAATTTTTTTAAAAATAAAAATAAAAAGATAAGTATATCAAAATCATTTCAACTGAATAATTACCATGCCTAGATCAGAATAAACTATTTGGTATTAAGGAAAAGTACTAAGGCTGGCTGTGTGTGTGTGTGTGTGTGTGTGGTAGGACAGAGACAGAGAGAGACTCATAAATGGACTCAGAGATATTTCAAAGGAAGGGTCCCACGACACCTTCACTGGGATGGCTCAAAACAGTGGCAGGCCTGGAAAGTCTATAAAGAGCGTGATTATTTGGTAATCAGCAGGGAACGGAGACTGTGAAGTGGGTCTTCAGGCTGCATTTGCTTAGTAAATTTTTCAATTTGCCTAACGCTCATGGGAGACACCTGGATGCTGGTCTATTTTAAGTCCTTACAGACAAGGACCCTGATGAGGATGAGGACAGTTTGGGTCCCCTTTGGTTTCAACCAATGGACAGAATTGCATAAACTCATTCATGCATTCAACCAATCTCTTGGGCCTGTAGTATGACTTGGCACTACCCATTGCAAATATGGAAATGAAAAGGTCCCTCCCAACCCCAATTCTACCGGCAGTTCCTTCTGTTGCTCTAGAGTCACACCTCCTTTTTCTCATTAGTAAACTATCTGTGAGGAGGGCTTTTCGCGGTTACTGTTGAGAAAATCACCAGCAAGTTCCTGCTCCTATTAGGTACCATTCCCGCCGATACACCTCATTTTTTTCTCATTAAAATCCCCTTCCTTTTCTCCTGCATTCCATAATAATCTGTGCCAGCTTGCATGGTACCTACCTCCTCATTAACATACAATGTTAAATGTTCCTGAGTTGGCTTCTGGTTCTCCAATCTCCACCAAAAAGCCAGTTTTGCTAATAATTAACAACAACGAGAATGCATATTTGCTAACGGGTTTACAGCATTCATCGTTCAATGAAACATTTATAACACTTGCATATAAGGATTTGATGCTTAAATCCTTAGGTAGTATACATGAGAAAATAGAGCAAAATTGCCACATAGTTTCAAGAAAATAATTTTGATAATTTAAACCAGTATCTCAATGACTTTATTTATTCCTGTTGTCATTAACTACTTCCCATTGAGTTCAATATAGTAATCACTTTCCATATGTCCTGAGATGGTTATAAAAGTGAACATGAGTTGATGGAAGTAAGTGGAGAAACACTATGGGACCTATGAGGGTGCCCCAAATAAGTGTGGAAGACTCACTCCTGGGAGAGGGCCCCGCAGCCATCACTTGGGCCTTTCCATGGATGCTTCATGTAGAAATCTTGTCAACCTGGGTATATGGTTTCCAGAGACGGTAAAGGGAGGAGAGGCTCCTGGGAAAGGACTGTGGAGAAAGACGGAAACCACCGCAGGAAGCTTGGACGAAGGCAGATTAGGAGCACAGTACCAAAAAGAATAGGCATTAATTATCCAGTAAAAACACTTCCTTGGAACACCACACTCTTGAACAACGCAGAGTGGCTGGGGCAGTTCTCTCTACCTGCGTGTGTACAGATGTGTATTTGTAAACAGCAAAAGGTTAACACAACTGCCTGTCCACAGGGAGGAAGACCAATTAGGAAAATTATTAGAGACTGTTGGTCTTACCCCGGCGAGTGTTAATTATCTGTTTGCATTTCTCATCCGCCGCCATTTGTTTGCATTCACAAATACGCTTGTATCACAGCATTTGTCATCGTGAGGGCGGTTCACGCGCTCATAGACTTCTGTCTGTAAAAAACTAAGAAACATTTTCCTACTTGAGGAGGCCCGGAATAAGGCTCTAGGTATGAGAACATGCGTGTTCTTGTCTCCAGTCTTTGCTCAGGAGTCTGCCTTTATTTCATAGCCAGTTAGTTGGGTGCTGTCCAAATGCTCGAACCAGCAAAACCCACGGGGGTGGGGGGGAGAGGAAGCTCTCGTTGGAGTAAGGTTGGTCTCGTTGTCTAGGGCCACAAGTGGGCCCAAGATTAAGTGCTAGATGTTATCCAGAGGCAGGGAAATCAAGATTCCAGCCAAGCACCTATATTTCCAGCGAGACAGAAACCAAGTCTGGGGCCAAGGAACTCCAACAGAGCAGAACACAAGGGCTCACAAGCACAGCATAGGAGCAGGAAGCTGGAGAGAGGCTGTCCCATGTTTGCAGGGGATGTGGGGCTTCACCTGTGTAACTGACTGCTGCCAAGGGGCGGGCTTCCATCACCAGGCTGGTGGGGCAGAGGCTCTCCCACACAGGGATGTGAAGTGGGGGGCAGCTCTGGTAGCTCTAGGTAGCTCTAGGTAGAAAGGGGCAGTTCCTGGAAATAGCACAAAAATGTGCTCCCCACATGACCACCAGGCTAAGAGCCGGCATGTCAGGATGGAAGGTGAGGCATCAGGGAGACCATGCTGGTGACCCTAGAAAACAGATAGTCAAGGTAAGTTCACAGAGAGAGACAGAGCAGCAGGGTTTGAAGACGGAAGTGATCTGAGGCACTGATGAGAGAGATAGCAGGTGCCTGGTATGGACTGAGGGTTTGTGTCCCTCTGAATTCCCTATGTTGGAATCCTAACCCCCGGTGTCGTGCTGTGAGGAGATGGGAACATTGGGGTCATTAGGTCAGGATGGGATCAATGCCCTTCGAGCAGAGGGAAAGACACAAGGGCTCTCTCTTCACAACCTGAGGACACAGCAAGAATATGGCCGTCTGCAAACCAGGAAGAGAGACGGCACCAGACACAGGACCTACCAGCACCCTGATCTTGGACTTCCAGACCCCAGACCTGTGAGAAATAAATTTCTGTTGCTTAAACCCCACAGTCTGTGGTATTTATTACGGTAGCCCACACAGACTAAGACAGTGCCCAAGACCACAAATTTGGACAGAAAAGAAGTGGAAGAGCATTAAGATGATTTGAGTAGGTAAGACATGGACGCCTCTTACTTTTTAATTTGTTTGGTTGGTTGGTTCCTGTTTAAATCCTTACCTTGTTCCATAAAAGTTATTTGAAACAGCTTAAGAAATAGAAAATGTTTCACCCTTTTATTTGACCAAGAATCATGGCTGGCTGCACATAGTTGGGGGGAAGTTTGAGGGACCAAAATGTGTGCTTGGGAGGCGTCACCACCATTAAAATGGGCAGCTCCAAACCACTGAAGAGAAGGATGATTACGCATCAGGTGTTGCTACACTAGGTCAGAAGCGGCAAGTCATCACCACCAATAACCAGTCGCCGTCAGCCACTTCAACCGTACTAGCCTAGCTTCAAAAATCCCTCCGTGACAGGAAGTCCCCGCTGCACTGGTTCCGTCTCCAGCTCTCTCTGGTCACTTCACCTCCATCACTTCTTGAGGAAGTCCTCCAGAACTACCAGAGAATATTTATATGCATCGCATAACACCTGGGGTCTTCTGTGGGACCCATCTTGAAAGAAAACCCAATAGAAACAGTCCTGTGTTCATAGAGGAAATTGTCTGCAAGACCCTAGCTCATGGAACCTCACATTGGCCACCTAAGTCCCGCAACAAAGAAATTTTTATTAACTTCTGTTAAACTTGTATTTTGAAGTTAAGTCGAAGACACTTTGATTTAAATTAATTAACTCTCTGCCTAATAAATATATTGTACACTATCTCCGTTTTCCCACAGTATCGTGTAGACCAAATATTTTAGGAAACATCATAGGGCTGCCAGAGAAATCAGTTCTTCCTAGCCTCGAAATACATTATGATTGATAACTTATTTCTCCTCAAAGTGTTCTTGTGCACACAGACCAGGCAAAATCTCTATGGAGTTATTGTTTTCTGCTTATTTTATCAAGCACAAAAAACTCAAGCATCCTCTAACATCCTCTCATCAGTCCCATCACCGAGATAAGTTGAAGGTGGGTACTATGAACCCTAGGCAACCACTAAAGTAAAAATGCAGAATTCTGGTATGCAATCGACCAACAGAAAAGAAGAATTGAATAAGAAAAAAAAGTCCAATTGCCCAAAGAAGACAGTTAAAGGAAAAAAGGTGATAATGGTAGAAATAGGAAAACAAGTAGAAAAATGATAGAGTTAAAGCAAACTGTCAACAACAACCACATTGAATACAGATGGTCTAAACTCCCCAGTTAAATGGTAGCAATTGTAAGATTAAATAAAGAAGCAACACTCAACACTACCCTGCCTACGAGAAACTCACTGTACAAATAAACATTCAATATCACAAAAGTAAAAGGATGGGAAAATATCAAACATGGTTACACTAATCCAAAGCAAGCCAGCAGTCTTATGGTTTCAGATCCAAAGGTTGAAAAGCTTAGAAATTGCCACTCTCAACTTTACAATAAGAAAAGGCTGAACATATAAGCATCAGTTCCTTTTCTAGGACCCACTAGACAGTTGGGGTTGATGGGAAACTGCTACCATGAAATCTGGAGGAACTGATGAATCCAAGAGTGGGAGCCAAGATCTGGCAACTGGAAGCAAAAGCCATTAGAGCCTAAACTAGCAGGAAGATGTAAGGTGAAGCAGGTAAACCTGATGACGAGGTAAGGTGTGGACTGTTGTGAAACACCTGGGTCCACAACCTTAGGGAGGGCCCCACAATCTCATGGATTTAATTCAGTGAACCCCACCAAGTTCATGATGAAGACCAGAGAAAGATCATCTGTAGCACCGACCATGGGAGGGGCATTAACCAGTAAACACAACCCATCTCCTCGTCAGATTGACATAAATCCTCACATTCAAGGACACTTACTGCACTTCCTATTACCCGATATATCTCCAGTTATTTTTCCAACAACAACAAAATTGTAAGGCAGGTCCAAAGGGAAGAAAAAAAAGTTTGAAGAAATAAAGCAAGCATCAAAGTCAAATTCAAATACAGCACAGTCGTAGGTGTAATTGGAGAACTTAAAAATGACTAAGATTAATATGTTAAGTGTATTAACGGAAAAAGTAGATGTCATATAAGAACAGATGGATATTGAAACCAGAGGGATGATAATTCTAATAAATAACTAAAATTAATGGCTAGATATAAAAAGAAAAAATACTGTAACAAAACTGAAGAATGTCAGTGATGGGCTTATTAGTAGACGAGAGATAACCAAGGACAGAATCAGAGACCTTCATGATAAGTCAATAGAAACTACACAATCTGAAAGGCAAAGAGAAAAAAATAAATACATACATACATACATACATAAATACAGAACATCCAAGAACTTAGAAGAATTTCAAAATGTGTAACATATGAATGACTTGAATGTTGAGTTAAGAAAGGAGAAGAAATATTTGAATATAAGCTGAGAACCACCCAAAACTAATAAAAGACATGAAACCAAAGGTCCAGGAAGCCTAGAGAACACCAAACAAAAAACTACCCAGAAAATAGAACACAAAAGAAAAAAAGGAAGTCATGGAAGATGCTGGGTGGGGGAGATCTTATCTATAGAGGAACAAAGATAAGAATTACTGAGTGTTTCTTGCTAGAAACCATGAAAACAAGAAAAGAAGAAAGAGAAAATGGAATAAAATAGGTAAGGTTTTGAAAGGAGAAACCATTAACGAAGAATTCTATAATCAGTTAAATTCTTCCTCAAGGTGAAGAAGAAATAAAAACATTTTCTAACAAACAAAAACAGAGGAAATTCAGAACTACCAGATGTTCCTTGAAAAAGATATTTAAGAAGTTCTCCAGAGACAAGGATTCGGCTAAGAGACTTGGGGTCCACATGAAGGAAGAATATCGGAAAAGGAATAAGTGAAGGTAAAATATTTTATTTTCATTACTGTTAGTTGATCTAAAACATAACTTTTTGTTTAAAGTAGTAAAAACATGTTGGTGACTGTAACATGCAGGCGGGTGAAACGTATGACAGTGATGTCACAAGGGACGGTGAGGAGGTCCAGAACCCTCGGTGAAGAGGAAACCACACCACACTAGCGGGGGCAGCGCGATTTGACAATGGCTGTAGATCAGTCAAGAAATACACTGGAAAGTCTAGAGCGACCATTTAGTTTTTTTAAGGATAATTAATACATTCAGGAAAGAGATAAAATGGAACAATATAAATTGCTCAATTAATATCAGAGAAAGCAGCAAAAGAGGGAAAAATAAAGAATAAATGCAAAGACTAGAAGCAAGGACCATTGTGGTAAACATTAATCCAACTACATCAATAACCACTTAAATACTATTGCAAATACACCAGTTATATTCAGAATTCTCCAATTCTTCACAGTGGATTTAAAAACA
Source organism: Mustela erminea (assembly GCF_009829155.1). Taxonomy (NCBI): domain Eukaryota; kingdom Metazoa; phylum Chordata; class Mammalia; order Carnivora; family Mustelidae; genus Mustela; species Mustela erminea. Next base: position 139,364,506 of record NC_045620.1, read on the forward strand.
AGACTAAACCATATTCACAAGAAATTCACTCTACGTATAAAGGGTCAGTAGGTTTAAAGTAAGAGAATGGAGAAATATATATCATGCCAACATTAATCAAAGGGAATATCAAGAAAATAACCTATTTTCTTAAAAGTGAGACTTTGGAATGGGGAAAATCTAAGGGATGAAGACTGGCATTGTGTCATGGTAAATGGAACAGTCCTCCAATAAGACCTAATAATCGCCAAGAAGTGAGCACCAAACCAGAGAGCATCAAAATACATGTGGTGAAAACTGATAGAACAAGGAGACTTGACAATTCCACTGTTCTGGCTAAATACTTTGACACCCTTCTTTCTGTAAGTCATATACCAGCAGGGAGAAATCAGTGAAGACGGAGTTGACCTGAATAACACTGTCAACCCGCCTGACCTAAGTGACACATATAGACCCTCTCTTGAGAGCAGTAGACTGACTACACATTCTTCTCCAGCTCAGTCTGAAACATTCGCCAAGACATACCACAGCGAACCACAAGACACACATCAGCAAATCCAAAAGAAAGGAAATCATACAAAGCATGTCCTTGGATCACAACAAAATTAAACTAGAAACTGTAACCAAGGGATAGCTAGGAAATCCTCCCGTATTTGAAAAATTACACAGCACACTTCCAAATAGTACATAATTCAGAAAAGAAGTCTCAAGAGAAATTTTAAGACATTTTCAAGTGAATGAAAATGAGTGTATAAATTATCAAAACTTCCAGCAAAAGCCGAGCGAGGAGGAAAATTTACAGCATTAAGTGTTATGTATTACAAAAAGAAAAAAGCTCAGAATCAATCACCTAAGTATTTGCCTCAGGAAACTAGGGAGAGGAAAACAGTTGACCCCTAAAGTAAGCAGATGAAGAAATCATAAAATTAGAGCATGAATCAATGAAATACAGAACAGGAAAAATACTTAATAAAACCATAAGCTGCTTCTCTAAAAAGATCAATAAAATTGATAACCCTAAAAAAAAACTGGCAACCTCTAGCCAGACTAACCAAGAAAAGAATGACAGAAGACACATAACACCAACACTGGAAATGAAAGAGGGGTCATCGCCACTGAGTCCACAGACATTTAAAAGGTAATAAAGAAATACCAGGAGCAACTCTATGCCCTCCCATTTGATAACCTAGATGAAATAGGCCAATAAGCTGGCGGATTGAAAACTACCAAACCCATACCCATGAAGCAGATCATCTGGGTAGACCTATTACCTACTAAATAAATTCACCAGTGAATCTTACAGAACTATTAAGGAAGAAATGATACCAATTCTCCACAGCATCTTCTAGAAAACGGAAGTAGACGGAGTCCTTCATAGCTTATTCTATGAGGCTAGCATCACCCAAGTACAAAAACCTGATAAAAACACTCCAAAAAAAAAAAAAAATGAAAGTACAGACCAGGACCTTTTATGAATAAAGATGCAAAAACCCTCAATAAGCTATCAGCAAGTCGTGTACAACAAACAAAGGAATTCTACACCAAGATCAAGTATAGACACACAGCAGAGGTGAGAGACAGGGTCAGAGTCTGAAAATAAATGACTGTGCCATACTCAATGAAACGCTAGAACGGAGAAAGCACGTGACCATATAGCAATTAGAATAGAAGTTTGACAAAAATCCAATACCCACTCATGATAAAACTTCTCAGCGAACATACAGAAGAATTTTCTTAACTTGTTGAAACATCTACAAGAATATAAAGTTAGTGTCATGCTTAATGGTGAAAATCTGGGTAATTTCCCCCTAAGTTCAGGAACAAGGCAAGGGCGTTCTTCCTCACCACCCCTATTTCACATCACGTCGGAAGCCCTAGCTGGTGCAAGAAGACAATAAAAGGAAATAAAAAAATAAGAAATAAAGGGGAAAAAAAAACTATGGCCAAGATGGCTGATGTCAGAGTACAACACTTCCCTCTTAAAAACGTATTAAAGTAATTAATGATATTAATAGATTCATAACAGTATAAATGACAAAACCCACATGATTATCCCAATAGATGCCATGAAACAATTCTATAAACTCAATATCCATTCAAGATAAAAGCTCTTAGCAAACTAGGAATAACCTAAAAGTGGGGATTAAAAAAATTGCTGCAAAGATGAGTCAACAATGAAATGTTTGAAGCGCCCCCTTTAAGGGCAAGAATAAGAGAAGAGCACCCTTTGTGCTCCACTTCTATTCAGTATCGAACTGCGAGAGGGGAAAAGAGAGACAGAAAGGGGGAAACTGCAAAGATATGAAAGGATATAAAAGAGAGGAGATTGCACATAGAAAGACCAAAAGAATCAACAGTTAAATTATTGAATTAATAAGAGAGTTAGCAAGGTCGCTGGACACAAAATCAATACATGTGAGTCCGTGGCATTTCTGTAACCAGCCATAAATGTAAGAAAAATAAGCCCACAATTTTCCATAGCAACAACAAGAAGAAAAACACATGAAAAAAAAAATCTAACCAAAGATGCACAAGATTCTTGTGGAGAATATCAAGCACCGTTGGAAGACATTGGTCATCTTTGTGTGTGTGTGGTATTTTTGTGGCTATTAAGGATAGTATTTTTTTAAACAAATACCTAATAAGTTGAAGGAAATAGCCATGCTTATGGGTAGGAAAGCTTACAGTATAAGGTTATAAATTCTCCGTGAATAATCTCTCTTCCAAGCAGTCTCCATCAAAATCCCAGCAGTGTTTTGAGGAATGTGGAAGGCCAGTTATAAACCGTGTATGGAAAAACAAAGGCTCATACTCGCTAGACCTTTATGAAGATTAAGACCAAGGGCAATGGCGGACAAGGGGACAGAGGAATTGCCCTCAGAGATACCAGCCCTTGCAATACTATAGGAACATAAGACAGTGTGAGTTTGATACAGTGGAAACCCTAGACCAAAGGAGCAGAGCAGGAAGCCCAGGGACAATGTCATGAATGTGTTGCAAGTCCCACTCTGTGACTGTGTGTTTGTCGTGTGCAGAGCTTGCAGAGGGAAAGGGACAGACCGACCCCTGGTTACACCTAGTGACAAAGTGCAATTGGACCCCCACCTCATATCAGACCCAGGAGTCCATTTCTGGGCACTGCACTGGGCTACATTCAATATACTGTAATGTTTGTCTGTAAACAATGTTATTAAGAAGGTAAGTTGTATCACTAAATAACAATATTATTGCAGAAAATGTGTGCAGTCACTTACAAAAAAAGAATCCATTTCACTGTGATTTATAATCTTACTGTGAAGTCAAGGCAGAAGACAACAGGCGGTAGAGAAGAAGGTCTGAACTTTGGAAAGCACAGAGTTCTGTCTTCACCACCTGGGACTTTCTCCCCTTTTCCCTGGCATCTCAAGCCAGGGATAAGCATGGTGGGGGACAGGATGACAGAGCACGAGAGGCTGGTGCAGGGACCACTTGGATGGCCTGGGAGCAAGACAGGGTTTCCATGAATCACCATGACCAAGACCGCAGCCACAGCAGGACAGGCACTCCCTCAAGGAAGCCTGTGCACCCAGTGGGAGCTGGCCCAGGGACAGCAGGGGACAGCAGACTCTGTGGGGCCTGGGCACAGCCTGCCTTCAACAGACAGGGGACCCAGAACCAGCCTCCACCCTGTGACACTGACATGCTTAGCGCTTCAGGTTGCTTTATGGTTAAAAGTTAAAACTTAAATTGTCTATTTGTTCTTGTTTTACTTCAGTTACATTCTGAATTTCTACAAAGCAGACCAAAATATCCTACTTTTGTGCCATTCTGGAATAAGCTGACCATGTATAAAATCCTCAGTTGATCATTATTTTCTCTTGGCACTTAGATGTTTTGATCATTATTTTCTCTCGGCACTTAGATGTTTTCTTTGCCTTGGAGCTTCTGTTTGTTTCTGTGGACACTTGCTGTCATTCTGGTTGTAGTTCTCACAAAGGTGACTGCTCTTCTGTAACTGTCTCTCGTCTTTGGTGTTCTGCTATTTCATGGTAACGTATCTGCGTGCAGATTTGTGGGGTTGCTAATCCTGTGCAGGGCTCCTTAAAATAACTGAATATGACTTGTTTTAGTTCTTTGTAGACTATACATGCTTCTTGCATTTTCTCCCTCTCCCAGCCCCTCAGCCACTGTCCAAGCAGCTGCGGTAGAATTTGCCACATGAATGACACTTTCCAGAAGTACTGAGGCACTCAGTGAAGAGCAGGGGGACATGCCAGTGGGTTGACAACAAGCAAGTCCAGCCACATAAATTCACTGGTGTGCTTCACTTGGGCACAGCTGGCTGGAGGTTCCTGAGCATTGCGATTGAGCACTGTCCAAACCATGGATGATAGCAGATATGACCACAGACAACAATGCCACTCTGAACTGAGAATCAGGGCATGGGTTCCCGTCCTGCCTGTGACACTGACTAGCCATGCCACTTAGTTTTGTCTTTTTTTTTTTTTTCTGAACCTCAGTTTGCTCATTTGTGAAAGGGAAGAAGAAATTCTTCTGCAGATGCCCTGAAGGCTGTCATCAGAATTAAATGGGCCTGAGACAGGAACCCATCAGAATCCTGGAGGAGAACATAGGCAGTAACTTCTTTGATATCGGCCACAGCAACTTCTTTCAAGATATGTCTCCAAAGGCAAAGGAAACAAAAGTGAAGATGAACTTTTGGGACTTCATCAAGATCAAAAGCTTCTGCACAGCAAAGGAAACAGTCAACAAAACAAAGAGGCAACCCACGGACTGGGAGAAGATATTTGCAAATGACAGTACAGACAAAAGGTTGATATCCGGGATCTATAAAGAACTTCTCAAACTTAACACACACAAAACAGACAATCATATCAAAAAATGGGCAGAAGATATGAACAGACAATTCTCCAATGAAGACATACAAATGGCTATCAGACACATGAAAAAATGTTCATCATCACTAGCCATCAGGGAGATTCAAATTAAAACCACATTGAGGTACCACCTTACACCAGTTAGAATGGCCAAAATTAGCAAGAAAGGAAACAACATGTGTTGGAGAGGATGTGGAGAAAGGGGAACCCTCTTCCACTGTAGGTGGGAATGCAAGTTGGTGCAGCCTCTTTGGAGAACAGTGTGGAGATTCCTCAAGAAATTAAAAATGGAGCTTCCCTATGACCCTGCAATTGCACTACTGGGTATTTACCCCAAAGATACAGGTGTCGTGAAAAGAAGGGCCATCTGTACCCCAATGTTCATAGCAACAATGACCATGGTCGCCAAACTGTGGAAAGAACCAAGATGCCCTTCAACAGACAAATGGATAAGGAAAATGTGGTCCATATATACTATGGAGTATGATGCCTCCATCAGAAAGGATGAATACCCAACTTCTGTAGCAACATGGACGGGACTGGAAGAGATTATGCTGAGTGAAATCAGTCAAGCAGAGAGAGTCAATTATCATATGGTTTCACTTATTTGTGGAGCATAACAAATAGCATGGAGGACAAGGGGAGATGGAGAGGAGAAGGGAGTTGGGGGAAATTGGAAGGGGAGGTGAACCATGAGCAACTATGGACTCTGAAAACAACCTGAGGGTTTGGGAGGGGCGGGGGGTGGGAGGTTGGGGTACCAGGTGGTGGATATTATAGAGGGCACAGATTGCATGGAGCACTGGGTGTGGTGAAAAAAGAATGAATACTGTTATGCTGAAAATAATTTTTTTTAAAAAATGAATACTGTTACGCTGAAAAGAAATAAAAAAAATTAAAAGGGTCCCTTGAGGAGAAAGTTCGAGAGGAGCTCTTGAAAGCTGCCCATGGAGAGCATGGCAGATATTGCAGAAATGCCTTCTAGTGCTTCCCAGTCCTGCTCTGATTCTGATTCTGGTTTCAGAAACAACATGCCCACAAGGGAAACAACATGGTCCAGGAAGGCAGGTACTGGACACAGAGGGAAAGATGACAAGCCTGGAGATTGGCAATTTGTGTAGCTGTTGATTTTACAAATCATTAAACATAACAGCAAATAAAAAGCAAGCATTTCCTGCCCAGATCCAAAGTGGAGTCAGAGGGTAATATCTGGTGTTCCCTGTGAGTAGCCATTCGATGTCCATTACACGATCAGTTAGTGCAGAATTGTTCCTGCCTTGTCCCTCCAGGAGCTCACTACAGGGGCCAAAACTACCAGGGCCCCGATGCCTGGAAACCCAGGTCTCCCCAGGACCAGGACCCCCATGACCATTCCCAGAAAATGACTACAAAGCTGCCGCAGTAGAGTTGAGGACATAGGAAGAGTCATCCTGTCTGCTCTTTTGGCTTGTAACTCAGCAGAAAGACGTGATTTCTATGCCTGTCAGTCAGTCCTGTTTCCAACCATGAACAGACCCTAACAACCTGCATTTGCAAAGAACACCTAATCTGAGCTCCTGCATTTCTCTGTCTGATGCCTCTGACACTCTCCTGTTCTCAGACTGTGTCTGCCATGCGGCTGACCCAAGAAATGTATACAAGCACGTGACTCACATCCCATGGTCTGGTTGCCATTTGGTTTATGGAGACAGAGACAGACTTGCCTTTTTCTACTGCATATCTGACAAGGTCCAGAGACAATCCGACCATCATGCAGGGATCTACGCAGCAGCCCATTTCACAGGCCTTGATGGAAACGTTTACTCCACACCCCGGGGGCCAGCCCGGCTTCCCAGCACTGGAATTTTAAATACTTTGACAACATGGAAACTTAAAGGTGATACTTCTTTTAGATCAAGAGCATGGCCTAGGTTGAAGACAGAAGGAAGGAAATGCACAAACCATTCCATAACATTTTGTTGTTGTTTTTCTTTTTTTTCTATTTGTCTCTTTCCAATGGTTCTAAGACATATTAGGCGGCTTATTGGTCATGATGTGCTTATAGAAAGAGCTTTCAGATCTTGTGCAGCTCACAGTGGCTCCAATAGAAATCTATTTGTTGTGACTAAGTAAGAGTGATATTTTTGCTAGGGAGTACCTGCTACATTGCATTAGTTCTATTTGGAGAAAAAAGCATTTTTGTCTCTGAATTGCAGTACATTTGATTTCTTTGGTTAGCTCAAAAACATAGATTGACTGGTTGACTTAAAAAACGTTCATGGGAGCTCGAGGGATTAAAGCAGGAAATGCCTGTAAGTGCACAACACAAGAAAATAAATAAAATAAAGGCACGACATTGGTGCCTTTTTGAATTAACAAACATTGTCCTTTTTTGGAAATTTTGTTTTTCTTTGAAATGAAGACTGAATATATACAATTTACATGAGATAACTTTCCAGAAAGCTTTTTCTGACTCCAGAGTCTAGGGGTCATCCATCATACTTCTCTCTAATCTCTGCTCTCTTTCCACTATCACACAACTACTCCTGCACCTGTAAGCATCTGGGGCATTTTTGCAGGCAAGACGGCACTTAAATTATTAAAATAATAAGCAGACGGGAGAATGTACACATCTCTCACTCACTGGTTCAAATAAAATGGATGCCTCACAAGCATTTCTGAGGCAGAGCCGAAGAATTTGCTACCCAAGGCAACACAACTACAGTAAGTCACTTTATGAACTAAACCGGAGATTTCAGTCACATGAATAAGGCAGTTGTAGTTGATGCTGACTGTCAGCAATGTGTCAGAGTTTACCTGATAGTGCAGACGATGTTTTATTTTTATAAATGTTGATCTGTCCATCCATCCATCCATCCGTCCATCCATCCATCTGTCCATCCATCTGTCCAACCATCTGTCCACCTGTCCAGCCAGCCACCCATCCGTCATCTATCTCCTGTCTGTTATCAGTCTTTCCATCAGTTTATCTAACCAGTCATTCATCTACTGTCTACCCGTCCATCCATCCATCCATATTTCTCCCATCTATCATCTGCTTATCTGTTTGTCTAAGTCTTAAATGCACACACCATTTTCACAGAGCACTTGTTACACATAATTAGACAAGTAATATCCTGAAATAAAATATTTTCAACAGTGAGCAGTCCTCCACCTCTGGAATGTGAACCCATCAAAGGCAACGTTACATCACTTAGCTGGCGCTCAGCACAGTATCCAGAGCACAGGAGGGGGAGCTCAGTACCTGTTTCCTGATTTAAAAACACTGAAGGAATCATTGCAGTAATCCAGATGGCAATAGTCCGTCAACTGTTGGTTCCACATAGTTAATGAAAACATGGGTCACTTGCCAGGTTTTTCCTGCCGTGTCCCGACCGGCTCTTCCTCATGTGATGATTCACAAAACGGTTCATCTTTGGAGGGTTGCAGAAACTATGTGATATCCTTGGGGCGTCTGCAAATCCCTTGGACTATCCTACTCGAAAATTAGATCTGAAACTCAGCCAGTGTTGCATCCTTGATTACAATTACAGTTAATAGATTCCAGGAGAAAGCATCTTACATTCCACGTTTCTGCCCTTGAGTGGCTGAGAGCATCGTCCATATGGCTGTGGAACTAGGATGCCAGAGTGAGTCCTGACCTTCCCTCAGACCTCCCAGGACCTGTGTGGCGCTCACAGCACGTGACCCCCAGCCAGGAGGCTCGGAGGACGGCCGCCCTCCCGTCTGCGAGGGGGGCTTTCATCCCTTCAAGCATCAGAAGCCACAAGGAGGCTCCTGGCTGGTTTTCTGAAAAAGAGACAGCATAAGCATGTCTATTTATCTCTGCCCATCTCTAGATGAGGTTTCTAGGAAACTTCATGAGCAAGACAGAAGGAAAGCTCTAAAGAGAATCAGTGTCACAGTTCTATCAAGTGCGCAAGGCGGGGGACAGCAGCCTCAGAAACGCGCAGAAACACAGCATGCCGGCCGGCTTTCACGGTAAAGAGAGAGACTACGTGCTCTTTAAATCAAGGGACAGAAAAGAGAAAGATTCCGAGAGAGGCCGAGACAGAGAGATAGGTGAAGAGACAAAGGCTCAAGACGAGCGTTTGTCTGTCTGTGCTCGTCGGGGACGCCACGACCGAGTACCACAGAGTGGACGTCTCACGCGACAGAGTGTGCTCCTCACGGCCGTGGAGGCAGCAGCGGGATCAGGTCACAGACTGACTTCTTGTGTCCTCACGTGACCGAAAACAGGGGGTCGGGCAGGAGGGGGCGGCTAGCACTCTGATGCTTCTCACAGGGGCTCCTCCCACACAAGGGGCCCCTCACTACCTGCTCACCCCTCAAAGGCCCCCTCCCTACACCCTCACCTTGGGGGCTGGGACTACACATATGAATGTGGGGGACACAAACATTCAGTCATAACGGCATTCTTACTGTATCATCCCCCACTATAGACTGAAGGTCTCTGCACCCCCAAAATTCATGCAGGCTCTCAGCCACGCTAGCTTCCTGCCTTATAAGGCCAAAATTAGCCTGGCCTAGACCCCCGATGGCTAGAAGCACAGAGGTAAGGTGAACCTTCCCTCCACCGGTGCTGCTGCGTCTAGGACTTCTCCCGGATACCTCGGCACCCATCAGACCCACTCGCTGATGGTGACAGGAACAGGCAGCCTTCATGTCCGTCCGGCCCCACCTGCAACCCTCCCAGCCTCCCCGGCCCCTCAACCAGTTAGACAGGCCCTCAGCCCCCTGCAATCCAGGGCCAGAGCCCAAAGCTCCTGGGCCTACAGGAACACTGATTGAGTGAGGAACCATCTACAGAAGAAACCAGTACCTTTCGGCCACAGAGAAGGTAGAATTCCAGGCTATTTATTTCTTTTTTGTACAAACTTTTAAACACAGGAAGATCCCAGGGCTCTGTGTAGAGGCGTTACCCACCCCTGCTTCCCATCTTCCTTGGCCGCCAGGGCCGGTGGACGAATGTCAGGAAGTAGACTCTGCTTGACCACAGGGCAAGTGTCAGAGGCTGTCACCACATGGACAGAGCGGCCCGTGCTCCTGCTGCCAGGACCAGGACAGACCTGGCCCACACCGTCTACCCTGCAGTTTTCCACTGGCCCCCTCGGGAGTCCTGCCCCCAGCGCCCTGTCACCATGTCTTTCCTGGCCACAGAGAATCGCCACATACCATTATGTCTTGAACATGGAGCCACTGAGACAATCAGAGACAAGTAAAACGGGGAATCTCGCCACTGGTACCAGGTGTCCCATCAAAGGTCTTGTAGCAGAGCCAGGAAGACACGTTGCATTGACAGAAGCTTCCGACCCAGTTCCATGGACCCTGACCCCTTCCCACATGGAAGAACACACAGAGACCAGCCTGTGGGTAGACAGATCGATAAAGAGTCAGAAAGATAAAACCGACTTCTGGTCATCTGTGTAATGGACAGACAACACAGAGAAGTCAAATCGCAAAGCACCCATCTCAACTGAAGACTTGAAGTTATTTGTCTTGACTTTTTCCATCAGCCCTTCTCTGGCATAGCTTGAGAGAGCGAGAGGGAGAAGACAGAGACACCCAGTGGGGAAGGAGGGAGGAAAGAGAAAATTAAAATACTGTCGTGTTCAAGAAACGAAGTCATGGTGCCTGCGGACCACTCCTTCCTGGAGCCACATGGACCTGGTGCGGGTCTTGGCTGAGTGACTAGGGAAGCTGGCGACCTGCCCTGTGCTTCTCCTCTGCCCCAGAGAGAATGACATGCCCACTTTCTCAGGCTGTGGCTTCAGCAGGCAGACTGTCACTCAAGGATGGTCTCATGACTCTCACCCCGTCCCGTGAGGAGCGGGCCGTGCCCATGAACCCCAACTCATGCACCTGCAGAGACGGTATATAGGTGCCCTCCATGCCCACAGACCCCTGCTCCCCAAAGCTGAGCCCTTTGCACAGCATGGGTGGGAGGTGGTACCCTTCCTCGAGACCCAAAAAGCTGCCCCTTAGGACACTCTCCATGCCCGGCTGCCCTTGCCTTTACCAGACTTAAAAGGTGGGGAGCCAGGGAGCCTGTGGTGTACCCCCCTGGGCCCCACCCCTGGAGGGGACTGTCCCACCACTGTGAGGACAGGGAGGACGGGCTCAGGCAACCTGAGTCGCACACGCTTCAGTTCCACACAGCCGAAGACGCTCTGTCAACCTAGGACAGCCCTGAACCCCAACTTCCTTCTGTGCAGAAGGGGGTTGATTATCCTGAGCTGCTAACGTGCGCCCAGGAGTCCGAAGTCCTGGCCTGCGCCTTGAGGTGAGGCTGACGTGTGCTGGGTCATGCTCTGTGCTGCTGTTCACCGGACATGAGAGCTGGGGTGACTGTGTGACTGGCCCAAGCCTCACTTTCCCCTTGTGGACACCCCCTACCTTCCCTCCTTGCTGTGGATCAGAACACGGAGGACTCACGAGGCAAGCGCTGTCCCTCCCACCGGCATTCCCAGCACGAAGATCCCAAACGCAGATAATTAGACACAAAAGAGGAGAAACACTGACCCTAACTGCCGACCCCTCCTTCAGTAAGTGGGAGTGGTCCCTGGGTCCCCTGGGACAGTCCACCAGCCCCTCCGCGGTGACGGCGACAATCACAAGGATAGTGATTCGGCGACGAGGACGGTCTTCACACGCTAACTGTGCCCCGGGCACCATCCAACGCACCCCGCCTGAATGTCTCGAGTCCTCAGAGCGCGGAGGCTGCGTGGGGAGGCCCAGGTCGGGGTGAACCAGGGGCATCGTTTGTGCTCAGCTGCTCTGGAGGCGGCCGGCGAACAAGGCAGTGTTTGCAGCGAGGGCGAGATCCACTTTCTCGTGGGAACAAGAGGAATGTGCGAGCGCCTGTCCAGGGGTCAGCAGCCCTGAGAGGCTGTCCCCAGACTCAGGACAGCAGCAGCCTTGGGACGGTCCAGCCACGCCAGAGATGCTGGGCACGTGGGGACCGCCGCCTCCTCTCGTAACTGAAGTGAACGCAGGCCAGACCGTCTTCACGTTTGTTTAAGGCCCCTGGGACATTAGGGACTTCCACTTTTATGTCGAGAGACATGAGGGCGGTGCCTTCCCACGAAGCAGGAACAAGTCAGCATCCGCAGGAGTCACGGTGCACAGCCGCGTCACGCCGCCCCCGTCCTGATGACACCGCGTGTGTCCGAGAACCAAGCTTCTCACCAGTAGGACCTTCCTCCTTCCTCTCTGAGGGTAGACGTGGCCACGTGAGTCGCTAATCCACAACTCACCATTGCTTCGTAGCCGGTGACGTCCCAGAGCCACTACCCCCGGGAAAGGGATGTGTGCGTGAGCAAGGAGTCCGCCTCTGAGGACTGGGCAGGGCGGTTCGTTAGGCAGCATGAGCCCGGCTCTCCTGGCTGAGACGCTGAGTCTCTCGTGGGTCCCAGGCACAGCCCTGGGCTCTGGAGACGCAGCCACTCCCAAGGCAGCCACTGTTTCGAAGTCCCGGAGAACAAGGTCTGCCTGACCAGAAAACCAGCTGCAGCGCTGGTTCACTCAGGAAGACAGCAGAGAAGCTACGAGACAGGCAGGGGCATCGGAGACAACTGCTGTGGACGGCGGTAGCCAGGACGAGCTGGCTCCGGGTGCGGCCAGTGGAGGACGTCGGGCCGCGCAGCCAGCTCGTCCTTCCTGGAAGGGAGTTGGGCTGTGCGTCTGTGATGAGGACAGCAAAGAGCCGGCAGGCGAGGGGCCTGTGAGCTTTGTTTTTCCTCTGCCCCCTGGGGGTGCGCCCCCGATGATCATGTTGGGGCACACCGGGTCCTCCGTGCACATCTGTGGACAGAACCGGCCGCCATGAGAGGAGCATCCACACGCCACTCTTCCTGCTTCCAGGAAAGCTGTCACCCTGCACAGTGGCCCGGCTCGTCCGGGCGGCAGCTCGGGCTCTGGGTCCCGATGTGGGGCAGAGGGGGTGCCGGTGAGGACACCAAGGACCCGGCAATACGCAGGGGGAGCCCACTCACCAGGGCCCCGCGCCCCCGTCTTCTCCTTTGTGTCCGTGAACCCCAGAGCCGGCCCCTGCGTGGACGGGCCACCTCCAGGAGCCCCCCGCCCTCACACGCCCACTGGACACACACGCCCTTGATGAAGCCGCCGTTCGGCAGCCAGCATTTCGCATTCTGAAATGAAACTTTTTTAACGCACAGTCCTTTTTAATTCTGTTTCTAATTACCACGCTGTATACAACCCAGAAGGCTGGTGAATTGATAAAATATGCAAATGAGCCAACAATTCATAGACTACATTAGAATTTCCATTTAAACTGTTAGTTAAGCTGTACACATTTGTAAATGTAAACATTAACCCTCAGGAAAAATATTTTTTAAACTACAGCCTAATTGGAAACTGCACAATAATACGGAACAGAACAGGATCGTGGCCCAGAAGGGTGCGCTCTCCCTGTGAATTTAAAAGGAACATTTGCACGGGCTTGCGGCTCCCTCCCAGCCGCGGCACCCACCCACCCCCACCCCGTGGCCCTGTTTCCCTTCCTCCGGGTGGGCCGCGGTGCCGGCCGCTCCTTCGCCAGGGGGTCTGCACCAGGGACAAGGACAGAGCCTCTGCCCCCCTCCCCCTCACCACCACGCCCTCCACCACAGAGCAGACGCTCGCTGAGCTCCCCTGGACACGGAGAACCGAGAAATGAACTGAATGGAACGGGCTGAGTGGAACTCGCTCACACGCACAGAGGTCGGTGGGTTCCCGTTTTAGAATCGAAGGAAGCGCGTCCTATTTCCTCCACTCCTGCCTGTGCGCAAGGGACCTCAGGCCAACCAGCGTGCGAGCAGGACGGCAGGGGTCGGGCGTGGCCAGGGCTGGAGTCACCCACAATCTAAGCAAACGAGGCTGTGCATCTACCCATCTGCCCATCTGGGAAGGGTGTACACCCCGTGCCTGGGTCGGGGGACAGCGTCTCCCTAACCCTGCGAGCACAGCCCCCTCCCGAATCACCTTCGCCGACTCCTCGACACAGGGGACACTCTACGCTCAGGGGAACCCGAGTGAAGACAGACACTGAGTCTCCAAAGAGGCTGCCATGACCCTTGCGTCCCTGACCGTGAAATACACAAAACCCGCAGACCGGACCCCGCCCGGCGCTGCCGGTGCCGCTCGGAAGTGCGGAGCTGAAGGTAACACTTGGGAGCCGAGACCCCCGTCCCCAGTTCTTGGGGGGCTGCCGCCCTCCCCTCCTATCCGGCTCCTTATTTCTCTTTCTTATTACGTTCTCTACTGGCGCGCATCGGAAACAGACTCAAGTTCCTTTCGATAATGAAGAGAAATAATTAATACTCCAAACAGAACGCGCGTCTGAATGTCACGGAAACTGCCGCGCGACCGAAGCTGAGCGCACATCCTGGGTCCCCGCGGGTCCCACGGCTCCTTCCCGGTTGTCGAGACACACCAGGCAGCTCGCACCGCCCTGGGGACACAGGACTCGCTTCCGATTGAAGAAAGACGAATGCTTTGGCAGACAGCGTTCGTGACTTTCCCAAAGGCCAACGAATTAATGATCTATAAATAGGAACCACACTCCCGTGTTCCATCGCATTCTCTAATCACTTCCTCGGGAGGCTGATCAATCAATAAGGGGGAGGGAGGGGTCGGGAGGACGGCAGTCATCGCTCTGAGAGTCCACGCTGTGTGCCGGGGGGACGGTACGCACGGGCCGGAGGGGGCGCTCAGCTGCCGTCCACGTCCCACGGCTCTGGTCGCCTGCGGCCACCTGTGGTGCAAAAGCCGCTGACCCTGCCTCTGGCACGTGGTCAGCAGGTCAGCAGAGCCTGAGGCTACGTCCCGGGCCCCCACCTCGCCACATGGCGTGTTGTCACCACGCGCCCTCACGGGAGGAAGAAGCTGCGCGCGGAGCGGCAGGGTGGTCTGAGTGGGCGCCTTCACCCGTCTTTCCTTACGATCATCGTTAAAAGTGTTCTCGTCTGTATTAGTTTTTGTTGTTAATCTCTTACTGCGCCTTATCATAAATCAAACCTTATCATATGTCTGTGTGTATATAGGAAACACGTGGTATGTACAAGGCTTGGTACTCTCCGTGGTTTCAGGCGTCCCCGGGGTCTCGCACGGACCCGCAGCAGACACAGGGCGACTTCTGGACTGTGTCCCATGGGCAGTAACTCCGCGGAGTCGGCATCACGATTCTTATCGTATAGATGAGCTCAATCCACTGAAACTCAGAAATGAGGGACTTGGTCAATGTTCTGAAGTGACAAAGCTGTAAACACCCCCTCCGACAGCAACCCCCAGCGTTTCCTCTACAAGGTGCTGCGGTGCTCTGTGAAGACCTGTCACACGTCAGTGTCTGGTGCTCCCGGTTGTCACACGTCACTCTTCCCCGACTGTGGCACGACGCTAAGAGAGGGATCTGCCCATTCCCAACGTCAAAAATCGGGGGTCAGGGGGTTTAAGCATCCAGTCTGGGTCCACTGAGCAGATCGGAGGTCCTCTACCCTCTGTGCTACAGCACCCCCATCAGGGTCCCCCACGCCTGTCCTACGGAGACACGAGAGCCTGTGCTCCAAAGGCACTGGGTCAAATGCTTCTCCTTGCAGGTTACCCTACAAAGAGCATTTTTTTTTCATGATTTTATGTCTCTTTCCCCATGCACCGGACTTCATTCCTAAATACCACACTTCAGAGTTTTGAGTAAGCCCTTGGGGGTAGATCCGGAAGCGTGCCTTCTCCCCCAGATCCGATTCAAACCCTCCCAGCCCGTGCCCCGAGCTCCTCGGCTTCATGACAATTTCCCGCCTCCTGCCCGTTTCCTGAGATGCGGCGTCGAGAAGACGGAACGATTCCTGGGAAGAGGAGGTTAAGTGCCGCCTGGTGGCCTCCAAGAAGCAAGTAAGACCGGAGCGGGAAGCTGGAGCCGGCCCGGAGCTGGCCCCAAGCCCCGAATTCCCAGCGCCCCTCCCCTGGAGAGACTGACATATTTCCAATGACAACGAGGATGAACATTCGGCAGCGTGAGCACCGCTGGCATTTCTGAATCAGTATCCGTGGAAACCCTCCGGCGATCAAGAGGCGGAGGGTGAGCCGTCATCGACGCAGCTTCTGCTACGAACGACACGGCCCCCCCGCCCCCGCCGACATCCACCAACTCTGGGTATTCACGGGTCTCTTCCTTGACACGAGCGAAGCTTTCAACACCTGCAGGCTAAACCCCCTTCTTTTCATACTCAGTGATTCGCGCAGATGGGCCCCCGCCCCCCACGCACACACGTCTGGCCCGACACTCGTCTGAAATTCCGGTGAAACCAGAGGAAACTGGGCGGGCCGTCCCGGGTTCGTCTCTGAATTTCTTCAGGGTGACTGAGCTCCATCAGGTAGTTCCTACAGGACCCTGACCCACATTCCTGTGAGTCGTTGAGCCGCTCGAAGCCAAGCTGTGAGAAGCCGATTCTGCCAGGTAACCAGCTAAGTGGTTCGGGGGAGGCCGGTTTCCTGGCGGGGAAGTCAGGACTACGCTGGTGCCTCGTGGTGCTGCAGCGAGGACCAGCGGAAACAGAGGCCAGCAGGTGGACGGCGCAGGGCTCACAGCGGAGGGGAGGGACGCGGGACCAGGAGCCCTCACGGCGGGCCTTTTGTTGTCCACAGGTCTTCCTCAGTGCCCCGGTCGCTCTCACACCTTAGGGAAACTGTAAGAAAACCTCCTATGCACGAGGTTGTACAGCTCCCTGTGGAATACTGGAGAAAGAATAAAAAGCAGTAAGAAAGGGGTTGAATTAAATAAACCCTAAGGCTCCTTCGAATTAAGAGTGTCCTTTTCGGGGCTCCCTGTCACAGTCGGGAGACCCACGAAGACAACAGGATCAGTAGGTTATCTGCCTTCACGGTGAGGTTCCGACTTCGGAGTTCCAGCTGTTTGGGCCAACACGGACGAGGCGCACTGCGCTGGGCCCATCTCAGGCACGAGCGAAGGGAATGTCACAGTCCTTCGCCCGTCCGTCTTGTCAACCCAGACCCGAACAGAGCCGCAGGAACGGGGGAGCGTAAGCGCCGCAGTCCCAGCAGGCAGGACGGGAAAACCTGCCCCAGAGCGAGGGACGCGCGGCCGGAGATGCCGAGCAACATCTCCAAGGTCGCACAGCATCTCCAAGGTCGCACAGCATCTCCAAGGTCGCACAGCCAACACATGGAAGGGGCAGCGGAGGAATTCCCGTCCGTTTTCCCTGCCTCTCGGGGGTCAGAACGGCCCTGGCGCCAGCGGAGACAGGCGTCTGCAGAGCCTCCCAAGGTGGGCAGATGCCAGGGGCCCACGACGGCCTCCCAGCGGAGGCCCCCGTGAAGCCTCCCAGACCTGCTTCCACGGTAAAATCTCGTGTTTGTGTTGGCGAAAGAAAAGTTTGGGGGACAAAGAAAGGGGGACCTCGTCAGCTCTGGATCTAAATCGAAGGAAGGAGAAAATACCCTGAATTGAATGACCCGGGAATCCGTCTTTCCCCGAGAGACGACCGGTCACTTGTGAGAAACCAGCTGGAAATGTCGGCACCTGCGGCAGCTCCCCAGGCTTTTGTCCCGGCCACGTGGGGGTGGGCGTGGGGGGTGGATTCGTGGCCGGTGGATGGACAGTGACATCTAGTGGCCGCTTAGATTAGCCACGTCCACTCTCCATCAGCGACCTAGTTGGGTCCCGCGGACTTTGTAACAGACTTCCTCTGAGTACCCTGAACGTGAGATCCGTCGTGCTGACGTCCTGTAACACTCTCGAAGCCTACAGAAACCTCTCCCCCCAAAACCAACCCCTGAAAAAGAGACAGAAAAGCATCTAGAGCCGTAGAGCCTCTTACAAATGCTCAGGGTGACCTACCAGAGAGGTCAGGTCTCTGCAAGGGGAATGAACAGCTGCCTGAGCTGGTGACCCCATCGAGGCCCCCGTGACTCCTGAGCACCAATCTCAAAACCTTCTCTGTTCCTCTGGATTCAAGCGCTGCATCGGTGCGCGGCAAAGCTGGTTCTCCTGACTTCCCTTGACGGATCTGCCACCCTGGCCCACCTTCCCCTTTGATGAAGCATAAACTGTTGCTTCCATAGTTCCTTATACCTGGATCTGGGGAAAGAAAAGAGACCCGAGGAGACAGGCAGGAAGACTTGGTTTTCTACCACGGCTACACCCTGGCTGTCCTCGGGCTACTTGTTGACCTCAGCAAGGCTGTGACCTTTTTTTTTTTTTTTTTTTTTTAGATTTTATGTATGTATTTGACAGAGATTACAAGCAGGCAGAGAGGCCAGCAGACAGGCAGAGAGGGTGGGAGAAAGCAGGGTCCTTGCTGAGCAGAGAGCCCGATGCGGGACTCAATCCCAGGACCCTGGGATCATGACCTGAGCCGAAGGCAGAGGCTTTAACCCACTGAGCCACCCGGGTCCCCCAGAATGAGGTCCTTTTACTCCTCTCACCAACTGAGGACTGGATGAAATCTTTTCTCTTCTCTGGAAGCTACTGAGCAACTGCTATGATGGGAGCCCTAAGCCCACCCGGCTTGGAGCCCTGTGCCCAGGGATCGTCACCCATAATCAAAACCTTCTCTCCCCTTCCCCTCTGCTCCCCAGATCACTGACGGCAGAGTCGGGAGCTGAGACTAGGTCCCCTCAGAGACTTCTTCCAAGTGGAGCAGTTATGCTTCTGCACAATTCCCTCACTTCTCGCTGTAGCTCTCAAGCAGGAGCCACGAACCCATAAAAAAACAAGGGGCTTCCACGATTTACCATTAAATTAGAAAGCCTATATTTCAAATGTATACCTATAAATTACGCCCATGACAAAGGCATTAAATCAGGCAGCGCTACCATTCCCAGACCTTATTTATGAATTTAGTCTTGCACAGAACTTTATGACTCTCATTTTAGATGGGATTCCTCCAAATCTTAAGGAGTGTCTGGCTCAGGACTAAAGTCATAAGGAACCTGTGACAATTCCAAAATTACATTCTTCAGTGACATCACTCAGAACAGTAACCAATTCAAAAATAAATACAAATATTGCCGTTCCTCTGGTTTAATTAACCAATGGTTGGAAAGAACTCACTTATTTCAGAATGAATTTATGGTATTTGCGACACTATGGGTCACATCCCCTCACCAAACTGGGCCTGGCCTCCGAGAATAAAGGAGCGTTTTGCTTACTCAGACTGGCAAGTAAAGGGAACACAAAAGATGTTAAGGTGTGTGTGGGGGGGGGGGGGGGGTTAATTGTGATATGCTCTCCCTGCTAATGAAATAAACACATCATTTAAAACTCCATCTTTAAAAAGATAAGGAACAAATGATCAGAGTTCAGGTCTCATACGTGTTGGATCTCAACCAACATCGTTTAATTAAACCTGGGGCATGGCCACACTAGAAGCAATTAGTATTTTCAAATAAAGCAACTCTTTCTCTCAGAGGCAAAGCATTAAAGATTCATGTTGCGTGTTGTCCTTACTGCAGTAAGAAGAGCGGAGACCGTTATGCATCCAGTACATAAAAGTTCAAAGAAAGGGATTCTGGGGGCGCCTGGGTGGCTCAGTGGGTTAAAGCCTCTGCCTTCGGCTCGGGTCATGATCCCAGGGTCCTAGGATCGAGCCCCGCATCGGGCTGTCTGCTCCGCAGAGAGCCTGCTTCCTCCTCTCTCTCTCTCTCTCTGCCTGCCTCTCTGCCTACTTGTGATCTCTGTCAAATAAATAATAAATAAAATCTTTAAAAAAAAAGAAAGAAAGAAAGGGATTCTGGGTGAGCCGGTGAACCGGAAATTAGGTATATACCATTCTTGAGGCATTTTAGGTAATTGGGATATTTCCACCTTGTCTCTTTCTTTGGGAGCCCTCAAAAACAATGCACTAATAGAATATTCTTAAAAATATGGTATTTCTCTTCTGAAGTGAAAAAAATAGCATTGAGGAAACCTATCCATTTAAATTGTTTAATGTGACCCCACAGCAAGCAGTGAGCAGCCTTGAGTTTAGTGTTCTAGAACGAGGCGACAGTCGAGACGACCGCTCACACAGCATCTACAATCGGGGATTCTCCCGCCCACCATCCACGCCGGGTTCTCCCTGAAGTCTAGGAGATCGCCAGCGGAGGCTCTGAGTGGCACGGACGAGCAGGGGACTGGTGTACTGTCCCTGGGATCTGACTGGCACAGTCACTACCACTGAAAGCAATTCAGTTTGGAAACAGAAAAGTACCACAAGATAGGATGTGCTAAGCGCTGCTGGACGGAAGACTGGCCAGCTCTGCCCTGAGGGGCGCCGGTGCTGCTGGCTGCGGGGTCCAGGCTGGTCAGCTTCCCTGGGGCAGGTCGGATGACGCTCGAGCTGGGAAGGCGGGAATCGGACCAATGCGCTTATGGTCCAGAGCCTGGAAGACAGAGATGCGGAGCTGCGCAGGAGGCGAGTTTACGGTGGGTGTCGGAGCACACGTGGGCTCTGGAGGCTGGGTTTCCTGTGAGACTGACTAGGCCCCAGAGCACAGGAGATCCCGAGTGTCACAGGACCTCAGGGTAACAGGGGCCCTCTGGCCGGCACGGTCGGAAGAAAGGTCACAGGGCAAAGGCGACAGCGTGCCCCAGACTCGGGCACCCATGCCTGGATCCAGTGGAAGTGAGAGCCAAACCCCTCTCTCGGTCGCAGGGAGCCCATGGAACTGTCCTTGAGGTTCCATGAGACCCCGCTCTACCCCGTGTTCCCATTTCAGGTCTGCATTCATTCCAGCCTGCTCGAGACGCTGCAGCACTGCAGAGTGCGAACGTTCTTGGAGGTCTCCTGTCCATCCTCCGGCCGGGGCTTCCAGCCAGCTTTTCCATATTTAATCAAAAGCACTTGGATGCCAGTTTTCAAAGTGAGCACCGCGTGTCCTGCCCAGCAGCTGAAGGCTGCAGCCCTTCAAAGCTCGGAAGCCCGATGCCCACGGACCCCAGCCGATCGGCAGAGCCCAGAAGCTGGGGCGCTTCGCGGGCGAGGACTGAAGGCGGAGTCAGGGTGCAGGTTCACGGGCTGAGTACAGCCGCGCGGCGGGGGCTGGAGCGTCCTCTGGGATTTAGGAAAAGCAAGACGAGAGCCTTTCTTCACCGCCTCCTTCCTGTCTTCCGATCTGATTGACAAAATCCCACCGAAGCACAGAGAAATTCCTCTCTAGCCAGTAGGTGAAAACACGTTTTCTAAGGTACACAAGGGAAGGAAGGGGACGGGCCGGCGTGACCTCAGCGTAAGGAAACCAACTCCTGCCCCGGAGAAAGGAGACAGAGTCAAGATGCGGGACGCGGAGCAGGTGGGTGAGGTCATCCGATTTCCCGGGTCAGGAAGGAAACTCACGAGTAGAGCAAACCAGCTTTTCAATCATGAATGGGGTCTGTTTAATTCTCCAAATTGACTACTACTTCCTGAGCCGTGTGTGTGTTTCTGAATTGAATACACCGGCGAGTCATGTCCGGTCCTTCGGCCACAAGCTCTGGAGATGACCCGTCACACGACGACACCAGCCCAAGGTGGTGTCCAGCCCGACCCGTCACACGATGACACCAGCCCCCAACCTGCTCGTGCTGACGACACCAGTTGCCGCGGCCGTGCACGGTCTCGGACATTTCGGAACGGTCAATGGTACTGCTCTTGAGATTATCACAGCCACTGTCCTGGGAGTTAAGATGTGAAGAAGTGACGTCTCCTGTGTCCTCATAATAACACAGGAGCTCCGGAATCTTTCTTATGTAACCCTAAAACAGACATAAGACATTAAAGAGGGAGGTCCTGGGCTGGCGTTTCTGACCACCCAGTAATAACCTCGCGCGGCCGTGCCTGGAGGAAACGAGTGTTTTCTGTAAGTTTAGTGGTTGTCTGTTCAGAACGTAAACCCTAGTGGGTGAGTCTGTCTTCTAGTACAGAGAGTACACGAGGATTACATGTATCTCATTTCCTATAGTCCCTGAACAACCCTGGTACCGGCGCGCTAATGGGTAAAGAAGCCCAATCCCAAAGGACAAAATCCATACGACCAGACCAGCCTTTTCCACAAAGAGGCATTTTTCTCTGCAGTCCTTGTTAGCACTCCATCATGCCACAGGATGAACCTGCACCTGGAGAATCTTTTACATCTTAGAAAAATGGCAATACAGACATACACATATTTAAATAAATCCACGCTTGCAACCCAAATAACTCATTTCAGAAGACTAACATACTCTCAGGTAGAAGAGTTTACATCTGTGTATGAATGTGCCTAAGGAAACAGAAGGGCTTGGGAAACAGAAAAATAGAAACAGTTTATAATTTTTCCAACTAAAAGAACTTCTTTTTTTGCTATAGTAACAAAAGTAACAATACTTCAGTCTCATCATCCTAAGTCCTCGCTCACAAGAGAGGCAGAGAAGGAGTGATCATTGTTTAACATATTTGTGTTGATTAATTCACATTGTATTTATCTTTATTAATTATTAACACATTTTTAGCTGTCATGCATAAAGCCAATGGGGAGGGAATCATATCAAAATGAACACAAAAGATGCCAAGTGGCAGAGATTTTAAAGAGACCCCTGTCGACAAGGGCCAACACCCCATAAAAGCCTGGAGATGACCTGCGACGGGAAACGCACCAGACCAGAGACCAGGGAGGGAAACAGGTGCAGGCTGTAGAGAGCTTTGCCCCAAAGACAGGCGCCCTCATGCCCCTGACCTAGGCCTCAGTTTTCCGTTCTGTAACCCTGCACCGGGTGACCTGAAACCCACCTTCCTGCCCCCAGTGTGCACGACTTCCGTGGAGCATGAAGTGTGCGCCCCCCTCACCGGGCGCCGCAGATCCGCCCAGATGTGCTTGCCAGACGCACGTCCCCACGTCCCCACACTGATCTGTGTCTGATTATCAAACTGCCGAGGGGACCGGTGCCAATGACAACATCTGTTACGACTGGTCCTAAATCCACTTCCCACGTGCAGAAGGGCTCTGGGAGCCTCCTGAGGGACTCCACCCTCCTCTCCGGTCCCTCCTGTCCTGGACGCAGGATCCGGGATCCCGTTTGTAACCCCTCCTGGTGGTGGCCGTGGCCCCGAACAGAACAGCCCCAAGAGGGTCACAGAGTCAAGGTCCCAGGCTCAGGGCCCCGCAGGCTGAACCACCTCGTACATAAAAAAGAAAACCATCCCTCTTCCTAGGCAGCGAGTGTCCACGAAGCCGGAGACACCGTTTCGCAAGTCCTGGAGGAGGTAACCAATGGGGCAAGGCCAGTGAGTGGAGGGGACCGTGCTCACAGTCACAACTGTGGGAAAAGAAAGCCACGACCCAGCGCAGGAAAAGCATGGCCCCTGGACCCCCCAGTTCTTGGTGTGGAGCACATCTGCTTCTTTGGGGATCATTCTAGGCAAGACTATTGTGTTGCTACTGACACAGGCAGGAAAAATGTGTTCCTGCGTTCCTTGGCGTACAGCAAATTTTCAAATGGCCCGATCAAAGTAAAACATTTTTCATTCACAGGAAGGGAGGGTCCATCTCTTTAGGGGCCCACACCACAGGCTGGGCAGGAACCTTCTTCTTCACCCAGAGGCCAGGGCCCCCTCCGTGGGCTCGCCGGGTCCCACGAGAGGCTGGGAGGGAGTCCTGAGCTACTACGTGGTTTCCTGAATGAACCGCCGGGTTTCCCAGTGGCAGAAACGGGAGATTGAGTATTGGAGCCGCCAAGCAGTGTCTGATACGCACCATTTTGTGGACACCGGCCCCTTCCCGTGACTGTGACTCTAAAAGCCAGGGTCTGGCTTGTCCTCTTGTGACCCCAGAATGGATTAAGGTTACAGAGTCTCAGAGCTGTTTCTATCCATCAAGCTCTGTAGCTTGAAGAGGTGAGCCGCAAACAGCCACATGGTCATCACCAGGGACCAACGGCCCATGTCACTCTGGGAGGCCCTCCAGGACACGCTGATCCTCACCCACACACCCCGAGGGTGCGTCCCATTCACCCCATTTCTTGGGCCCCGCCAGGCGAGTCCCCCGCCCCACTGCGTCTGGACATCTAGGGCAGGAGATCATCACCCCAAGGCTACACTGTCACGCCTCTGTTCGCAGAAAATGAAACCCACCCACTGTTCTAGAGGGACCAGCAGCCGAAATGCTTCTGTCTCCCTGGGGAAGCCTTGCTCGTCCGGCCGCATTGTGTCACAGCCCACAGTAACCTCTTTCCGGAACCTTCACTGGAGCCCACGCACGACTCATCTGCAGGCTCTCCATGTGACTGGACCGCGGTCACACGACTCATCTGCAGGCTCTCCACGTGACTGGACCGCGGTCGCACGACTCATCTGCAGGCTCTCCACGTGACTGGACCGCGGTCCCCCCCCCCCCCCCGTGTAGAGGGGCAAGAGGACAAGTGGAAGGACCTGGAAACCTGGCCCCGTGTGGACGTGGTTCCGGTTGATGCCTGCGCTTGGCCCCTGTGCTTTGCTCAAACGTCAGCCTCTGTCCGGAGCGTCGTCTGTAACCTCGGAGGATGCGTTGCTGGCCGGCCTCCGCGAGGAGCCCCCGCTGGGCCAGTGTCACCCTCCACCCTGGCTCTTCCCTTCGGGTGCCATCAGGGAACCGGTGTTCAAAATTCAGCCACCAGAGCGCATCCAGGAAAAAGCCTCTCCCATGGGGACTGGCTCTCACGGCTGAACCCTCAGGCAAACGGGCCGTGTAGAGACAGTCCAGGGACACAACAGCTCATGCCCCATGTTGGCAGCTGCACAGGCGGACGCTGAAGCGGGCTGACGGCCCGGCCTCGGAACTTCGTCTGCATCGCTGGGTGGGATGTTGGTCAGGAAGGTCAGAACCGATGCAGTGTCTTACAGACACCAGCGCCTGTGGGGGGTGGGGGCAGCAGGACGTGGCTTCCACGAGGCCAGGTGCCTCTGCTATGTAAACTTGCTAAGTGAATAATTAATAAATAAATAAATAAATAAATAAATAAATGAATGCTGGACCCTACGTAGTGCAAAGATCAGGAAATACCTCAATTTGTAGGATCTTCTGTTTCCTGCAGTGGCTTTTCGTCTGTGCCGTGTCCCCATCCCCCGGGGCCACCCTGCCCCCACCCTCGTCTACCCCAGGGTGCGTACTGCAGGGACAGTCCCAACCTGCCCAGAACCCTCTGCTCAGGATTCTCCAAACACCTTCCTTCTAGGAATAATGAAAACAAATGCCAAATCTTTATGGTTTGTGTCGCCCTTTATCCATTACTTTTGAGATACATTTATTTAAAAAAAAATAAGTGGAGAAGGCATGCCCCTTGGCTGCAGACTCCAAGTACCAAATCCTAGTTCCCTCACCAAGAACCGTGTCCGCTCCAGAAAAACTGCTGAAACAGACTTGAAGCCCAGTGCTTTCAACATGAAGGTCACTGCAGAAGTGACAAAGCTGGAGACAAGAGCACCAAAGTGACATGAAATCAGGAGGGTTCTGAACGAGAGCCAGGCTGGGCAGAAGGAAGGGGCAGACACCCAGCAGCGGGGGGGTGGGGGGGGCCCTGTGGCGGAGGCGGGCCGGGAGCCAGGGAGCTACAGCGTCTTTGACCTGCACTGAAGGAGTCACCCAGCCGACGAGACAGCACGGTCCAGCATCTTCCACAAGGTAGCTGGCAGGTTTCAAAAAGCCATGTTTGAACTGCCAGGTAAATCAAACACTGGGAGTCCCGGACGTCCCAGTGGGGGGGACGCGAGAACAGCACCTCCCCAGCTCCACAAACGAGGGGAAATACCAGTAGGTTCTGAAGGGAAAAGGTTCCGTCAAAAATGGTCTCTTCGATATCAGCCACAGCAACTTCTTTCAAGACATGTCTCCAAAGGCAAAGGAAACAAAAGCGAAGATGAACTTTTGGGACTTCATCAAGATCAAAATCTTCTGCCTAGCCAAGGAAACAGTCAACAAAACAAAGAGGCAACCCACGGAACGGGAGAAGATATTTGCAAATGACAGTACAGACAAAAGGTTGATATCCAGGATCTATAAAGAACTTCTCAAACTCAACACACACAAAACAGACAATCATATCAAAAAATGGGCAGAAGATACGAACAGACACTTCTCCAGTGAAGACATACAAATGGCTATCAGACACATGAAAAATGTTCATCATCACTGGCCATCAGGGAGATTCAAATTAAAACCACATTAAGATATCAACTTACACCAGTTAGAATGGCCAAAATTAACAAGACAGGAAACACCATGTGTTGGAGAGGATGTGGAGAAAGGGGAACCCTCTTCCACTGTTGGTGGGAATGCAGGTTGGTGCAGCCTCTTTGGAGAACAGTGTGGAGATTCCTCAAGAAATTAAAAATAGAACTTCCCTATGACCCTGCCATTGCACTCCTGGGTATTTACCCCAACGATACAGATGTAGTGAAAAGAAGGGCCATCTGTACCCCAATGTTCATAGCAGCAATGAACACGGTCGCCAAACTGTGGAAAGAACCAAGATGCCCTTCAACAGACGAATGGATAAGGAAGATGTGGTCCATATACACTATGGAGTATGATGCCTCCATCAGAAAGGACGAACACCCAACTTTTGTAGCAACATGGACGGGACTGGAAGAGATTATGCTGAGTGAAGTAAGTCAAGCAGAGAGAGTCAATTATCATATGGTTTCACTTACTTGTGGAGCATAACAAATAGCATGGAGGACATGGGGAGATGGAGAGGAGAAGGGAGTTGGGGGAAATTGGAAGGGGAGGTGAACCATGAGAGACTATGGACGCTGAAAAACAATCTGAGGGTTTTGAAGGGGCGGGGGGTGGGAGGTTGGGGTACCAGGTGGTGGGTATTAGAGAGGGCACGGATTGCATGGAGCACTGGGTGTGGTGCAAGAATAATGAATGCTGTTATGCTGAAAATAAAAAATAAATTTTTAAAAATGGCCTCTGTATATAAATAAATCATTACCACATAAATGCCAGCGAGCCAATAGAAATCACATCTTCAGAGAATGTGTAATGTCAAAACATTTACATGATACATTTATGTGTTTGAAAAAGTTACCAAAGGGTAGGAACAGTATGAGCTCAAGTTTTTAAACAATGTGCACAAATGCACATAGTTATACTGAGACTTGGGACATAAGACAGGAAAGGTTAACAGTGGTAATCTTTTGGATGGTGAAATTTATTCTTCTTAAAAAATATATTCTTCATAATTTTCCAACTTCCTGTCTCAACCATGTATTAGTTTTGAAACAAGAGAAACAAAATGACATAAGGACTCTGTCTTTTGAGATGTCTGTATTTCACTCTATTTGTAAGCAGTAGCTGTTCTCTTAAAAAAAAAAAAAAAAAGGGAAAGAAAATGAATTTCATCGCTTGCCCCTGTCCCTCCTGACCACTGAAACCCACGCTAAAACTCAAAACCTGGGAAGTGATGTCTGTGTGCTCAGCAACAAAGTCCACAGGGAAAAAAGCACGATGAAGCCTAATACGGTTGGCAGACACATTCGTTGGCCATTTACAAGCTCGAAAGCCATGGATTTTCCATGAGACAGGTCCTCGCGCTCCCAGGCTCTCCAGTTAGCTGATGGCAGAACAGTGCCGTGCCTCCCTCGGGGATCCCCTTGTCCTGGGAGGGGCGGTAGCATTCCCCTGAGGGTCTCCACGTCATCCTGCTTTGGAGGGACTGTGTGTCATCCCAGGGACAATAGCAAGAGATTCCAGCCTCCCCAGGAAAACCTCCACCGAATGAGAGGTTCACGACATGGAGCTTCTTTCTTTTCATAATAGGAAAGATTAAAGATTGCTTCCAGTCAATGCTCGAGCTGCCCTGATTTTCAAACATTAGTGTCTGTGTTGTCTAACGCGCATGGATTGCCAGATCTGGCTTGCTTGACTTGGGGTAGAACCGAGAACACGCCTTTTCACCTGTACTCCCAAGTGTGGACGTCACACCACACTTCGCAAACCACTGTTGGACACACCTGGGTTTCTTGGACCTAAGTGGAAATTGTACCAAAGCATATGTTTGAACACTTTTGCCTTGGAATTATGCAAGAGCAGTGGAAGGGAAGGTGAATTTCAGTCTTACTTTTTGTTTCCCCCTTGAAAAAAATTTAAGATGATATCACTATTTATTGAGTCCTCATTGTGTGCCAGAAGCTGTGATAAGCATTTTTTAATTATCTTACTTAAAGATCAGCAGCCCTATGGAGCAAGAATTATTATCACATTCAGCAGATGAGGACTGAGCTCAGGAATGGTGTGCTCAAGGCTCTACAGTCACAGAGAGGTAGAGGGACGTTTCCATTATACTTTCTCTCTTGAAAATTCAAGGACTAAGTTAAGTTTATTTCTACCTTCCACTCTGCTGCTAAACTTCATTCTTGTTAATAAATGTATTTCCCCATGAACAGAAGGCTACACATTTTTCTCCTTCACTCTCAGAACAACTTACAAAAATGAGCAGAGAAATAATTATCTCACCTGAGAGTAGAAAGGAGAAAGAAAACAGAATGTACACAGAGAAGGCAGGCTTTGCACACAAGTTCAAGGGAAAGGAGCGTGAACACAGCATCTCATCAACGAAGAGAAGATCTCGACGGACGGGTCTGGAGGAAAGGGGACCCCATCACTCTACCATCCATGCCAGGGAAGGGTAATATGCAATAAAGGACATGGCACAATTTCTAGCCATTTCCAGCGAGCTCCTACCTGAGAGCAGTTCCTGGCTTCTCGACCCCACCATGAACACAAAATCCGTGAGGCTGTGTGGTGCTCCCTGGGGAAATTCTTCTTAAAATACTGAAAATATCTGGGAACAAAGTAAAGCAAGTTCTCTGGAGATAGGAGGAAAATGCTTACTTAAGATTCTAGATCTGCATGTCCATCAACTGGAAGGCTCTGGAAGGCAGCATCTAAGAGGGACTCCGGACCCAAGCAGCATGAGTGACCAGTGGCACCGTCTTTCAGCAACAGGGGCACCTGCGTGGCAGCCTCAAGGCAACGACGGCGAAGCACACACAACTCCAGGAAGCAGATCCTGGGGCTCTAACTTCAACAGGACCCTTTGGAACAGACGCCATTTTCACATGTCTCCGCCACACGGCACGCAGGACCACATCACATCCCCTCGTTCTCTGCAACCTGCCTCAACGCCTGGAATTTATAGCACATTCTCTCCTCAAGAATTGTAAGATGTGAGCAAGAGAGAGGCAGTTAGGACATCAAAGCACAGGAAAGGCTCAGCTACAAGCTTCTTAGTTCACAAAGCAAATCACAAAGTTAAGGTCCTGGGATTTGCTTTCCTAAAAAACCCTCTGTCACTCCACCTCATCCCCTTTGAATGTCTGTGTTTCTTGGCCTAGAGCACCGTTCTTCCTCCTCGTGAACTCCTATTCATCCCTCAGAACCCTCCTTGAAATCCTCTCAAGCTTTGGAAACAGTCTAACACACCTGGCCCTCTGGGGAAACACCAGGCTGTGGACCTGCTTCGTACTTGAGCTGCAATAACTGTGTTTGCCTCCCCGCTCAGCCTCGTCATGGGGGTGTGTGTGCATGTGGGGGTGTGGTCATATGTGCTTCTTTCATATAGCCAGCATGTCCGGGCACATAAGAGGACTTCTGAGCACTCAGAAGTGTTTCTTGAACAAATATTGGTCAAGGAGGAATCTGGCCAAACCCTTGGAGGGTGTAGAAAAACTGGAGAAAGCAGAACATCTGGCCTGAAGACCAGCCCGGATGCTGGAAACGGGAATTCTGAGCGGCAGTGCTGCGGACTTGAAGGACACAGAACGTGCCCCACAGTAAAAGGCTGCGGACAGAGCCAACACAACGTGTGTTCCGAACCAAAGGGGCAAGCGTGTTTACAGTATAATACGGCTCTCACCGTCCTGGTGACTTGTCCCGATGCCGTTTCAATGCTGGACATTTTAATTTAATTTTCTTTCCGGGGCTGTCAAGACCTCTCATTATTTATGGGCCAGGCCTCCGGAAATACTGTGGCAATGCACACATTTCCATACTGAACAACTGCATTTCGACAGGGACGGCATCTGGATATATGCTCTTTGTTTGTAGAAAGAGCCAATCAGCGTGTGTGGGGGAAGTAAGACGGGCACGAGTGTTCTAAGCGGCCGTGTTGGAAACCAGGCCAGGTACGAGCTCTTAGCTCTGAAGGCAATTTTTCCAATGCAAAGTAATCATGATGAGCCCACGGCTGGATCCAGAAAGCTGAAAAATAAACATCAAATTTATGTAGTGTATTTAAGAGCTTTCATAACAGAAATTATTTGCGTGTCAGGTACCATCCATCGTAAGAGTATGCATTTAGAACACGTTTAAAATGCATATTACCTGCCTGATAGGCTGACCACAGTAGCCCTCCTGAAATTGTTGTAGTCTATCATGTACATGGGGGGCTCGGGGTCTTTTGAAAGAAGAAACCGTATATTATGTTTTCAGTGGAGCAAACAGATTCTCTGAGCCCTCTCGCTCGATTCTATCAGTGCCTGCGAACTGACAACCTTAGCTCCTTTACGAGGCATGGCAGCAAGCGGAGCAGGAGAACATGAGAGCGCAGAGCAGATCGGGGCCGGCGATGGCTCAGCACTACTTCACTTTCTGTCGCCACGTTGCCGCGACGTTTGCCCAGCTGGCCGGTTAGCCATGCTCTGCAGAATTCCCCTAAGAGGGCGCCTTCCTTAAGGGAGGACTTTGAGCCCCAAGGACTTCAGTCCCATCTGCCTCAAACGCCAAAGGATCCAGGAAGCATGTGAATGGACAGGTAAGAACAGGAAGGGGACCCTCCCTTTGGAAGGTGATCTTTGAGGAGTCCTCGGCTGAGGCTTGGGTGTGTGTGTGTGTGTGTGTGTGTGCATGCATGTGTCCCTTTGGGGGGACAGGGGAGGGAATAACCAACAACCTTCCATCCATCGCACACAGAAGCTAGAAGCTCCTGGTTGTTTTGGTACATCCATTGGACTGGGAGTTTCTTAAGACAAAGCTACAGAACTCCCGGCATGTACTTCATGCTGAGGAAAATTTTCTAAAGGTAAAAATATACATATATATTTCTTTTTTTTCATTTATTTATTTTCAGCATAACAGTATCATTATTTTTGCACCACACCCAGTGCTCCATGCAATCCGTGCCCTCTCTAATACCCACCACCTGGTTCCCCAACCTCCCACCCCCGCCCCTTCAAAACCCTCAGATTGTTTTTCAGCATCCATAGTCTCTCATGGTTCACCTCCCCTTCCAATTTCCTCCAACTCCCTTCTCCTCTCCATCTCCCCTTGTCCTCCATGCTATTTGTTATGCTCCACAAATAAGTGAAACCACATGATAATTGACTCTCTCTGCTTGACTGATTTCACTCAGCATAATCTCTTCCAGTCCCGTCCATGTTGCGACAAAAGTTGGGTATTCGTCCTTTCTGATGGAGGCATCATACTCCATAGTGTACATGGACCACATCTTCCTTATCCATTCGTCTGTTGAAGGGCATCTCGGTTCTTTCCACATATATATTTCTATATTCCTATTTCTATGCACCAATATAAAGAAGAACCATTCTTTTCTTCTTCACATATTTTTTAAGAGAGAGAGAGAGAGCACGGCGGGGGGAGGGGCAGAGGGAGAGAGAGAGACTGTCAAGCAGACTCCATGCCCATTGAGGAGCCCAATGCAGGGATGGATCTCATGACCCTCACGCCCTGACCTGAGCCGAAATCAAGAGCTGGATGCTTAACTGACCATTTCCCCCAGGAACACCATGGATTTCGGGTATTTTTTTTAAATCAAATTCCAAAACTGACCTTCTGTGGCCCTGATGCTCTGATGCACAGAGCATGAACTGTAATGCACTTGACCAGATTTGGTCTAGATGGTCTCACCGTCATGTCTGGAGAGCATTTGGGGTTGAATTGCCATATTTCAAGGAAAGGAGCACTTTTGTCTTGGGTTCTCACGCTCAGTCTGCACGGTCTCATGGTGTGGTACACACGTTCAGGACAAGCTGGCTAGCGTGGGACTCCTAGCTCATGCCCCAGAGCCTCAAGACCACACCAAGGAGTGAAAGAACCCTGTGGTTAAGAGCACGTGTATTGGCACCAAGGTATCCTACATAGTCCAGCACCACCCATCCACTCGTTGACTTTGGGGAAATTATTAATGGCTCCTGGTCTCGGGGCTAAAAATCACGCCTGCCTCGGGGAGCAGAGAGGAGACATGAAGACGTGCATGCCAGGGGTCCCAGCTCCCAGAGTCAACTTCCCACATGCTCAGCAAGTGGCTGTGGGCACCCATGCGAGTCATGGCCCAGGGACAACACGGAAGCATGGACTGGCTCCATCTGCCTCTAGTGGGTTCTCATTCAATCTCTGGTGAGAAGCAGAAAATCTCATCTTTTCCTCCATCACTTTTCTTATTTGAAGAACTCAGTGTTACCTTGGGGGAGGCACTAGCAAAATCCGGAATGGTATTCCTAAGCCTCACGTGTTATGGACACCACGTATGGCACACAATCACGTGTACTATTACCTATTGTTGTTTGCTAATAAAAAAGGAAAACATTGCATCATAGACTCAGTATAATAAACAGATGCCCGGCTTTGTCAGAAGGTCATCCTGAATGGGCGTGTGACTACTGGTCTGATGGGAGCCTGCAAAGGGACAGGTGGTGAACAATCTCTTTTCAAATGGAGCTTTGCTGTTAGTCTTCGGGAGACACATAGATATTTTCCTTGAATTAATTAGATTTTCTAAACCTTTGCTAAGAAATATCAAGTATATGCTTTTTTTTTTTTACCAACAACAGCAATCAGACAACAAAGAGAAATAAAAGGTATTCAAATTGGCAATGAAGAAGTCAAACTCTCTCTCTTCGCAGATGACATGATACTTTATTTGGAAAACCCAAAAGACTCCACCCCCAAACTTCTAGAACTCATTCAGCAATTCAGCAATGTGGCAGGATACAAAGTCAATGTACAGAAATCAGTTGCTTTCTTATACACTAACAACGAAAATACAGAAAGGGAAATTGGAGAATTTATTCCATTTGCTATAGCACCAAGAACCTAACCAAAGAGGTAAAGGATCTGTACTCGAGGAACTACAGAACACTCATGGAAGAAATTGAAGAAGACACAAAAAGATGGAAGATCATTCCATGCTCTTGGATTAGTAGAATAAACATTGTTAAAATGTCTATATTGCCTAGAGCAATCTATAGTTTCAATGCCATTCTGATCAAGACTCCACCAGCATTTTTCAAAGTATTACGCATTTTAATAAATAACATCTCAGCTCTGGAGACAGACAGACATCATTTCCAGCTGAGACTCCACCACTGACCTATAACGGAGGTACACACACAGCCCTTCATCCAGCCCCTGAGACAGTGAGCACCCACTGAAGGGTCACTTGCAGTGTCATTAGTCCTATCACAAAGTAAATAATTAAATTTAATATAAATGGAGAGCCAGCAGTGGAAGTAGGTGGGTACCACTGCAATTTTTACAACAGTTCAGTACACTTTAGAACATGTAAACAGATTCAGGAGATTCATGCAAAGGAAACAGAAACATATTATATAATTATATGTAATATGTAACTCCTCATGGACCACCACATTTAACAAAAGAAATTGTTTCAGAATACTGCATTAGGAAAGAAAGGTACCTTGATACATGGTAGCTAGTAACTCTGTGGTTGTTGAGGAGTGTTTCGGTGAAATGCGGTGGATAAACCGTGGGTGGGCTTGGGTTCTACAGGCCCAGTGCTCTTCACACGACAGTTACCCACTAAATTATTCACTCATTCACTCAACCAACCAACCAATATTTATTTACAAAAACCATTGCCAAACATCAGAGGAAGTTACAAGGTGATGGTAGAGACACGTTGGATGCAGTCTCCGTCCAGAGAAGTGAAAACACACTGCTTCCCACACTTGCACACTAAGCTTCCCCCTCTACCCAAAGCTCGCTGACCTGAGGCTGACGCAGCTCTCTCCAGATGCACAAGAGAACTGTTTGATGCGGGCACGCCCACCTGGCAGGTCATCTGC
Source organism: Mustela erminea (assembly GCF_009829155.1). NCBI lineage: Eukaryota > Metazoa > Chordata > Mammalia > Carnivora > Mustelidae > Mustela > Mustela erminea. The sequence goes on from NC_045620.1 coordinate 139,398,392, forward strand.
AGACTGGTGTCTCCCCACCAGACCCATGTTCTTCCAAGCCTTCCTCCTGCTCTGTCTTCCCAGCCTCATCCAATGGCGTCACCATCTGTGCACACACACTAGGAACCTGCAAATCAGCCCAGACTCCTCTCTCTACATCAGCACATAAATCTACTCCCTGCCAAGACGTGCAGGTTTACCTCCTAAAATAACTCTCCTATCCATCATCTTCTGTTTATTTCCACCACCCCTAGTCCAACCTGCCATCATGTCCCACCATGACATTCAAATATTTCTTGACTTATCTTTATAACCATTCTGCCCTCTCTAGATGCCCCCCTATCTAGATGGATAGATATGTAGGTAGGTAGGTAAGTAGATAGATAAATGTAGCTACAGATATATATATACATATATCTGTATATATACATATATCTGTATATATATATAGAGAGAGAGAGAGAGATCTTTATATACATCTAGCTGTCTCTGCATTTATACATCAAATCAACTAGAGGGAAATTTTCAAGCAAATATGTGTCACTCATCTCCCTAATGAACCTAATTGCCTTTAGGGTAAAGACCAAAATCCTCTGAATTTTCAGTGCCCCCAAGGTTCTAATCTCCCCTCCTCCTGCCGGGATTCTCTACTTACTCATCCCACTCTGCGAGCTCACCTGCAGCCTCATCCATCAGACGCCAACCCGAAGGCTGCTTCCTCCAGGACCTTCTTGCTTGACCAGACACAGAAATCTCCCTCTCACTTGGCTGCACTAATCACAGACCACGCTTAGGCATCTGTTGAAGACATTATCTGATCCATGGCTTCCTATTTTGCTTGACCACCCGTCCCTTAGAACAGAGCCCTTTATGTCTGTACTGCATAGGACTGCGTCTGGTGCCCAAGAAAAACTCAATGAAATCTTTACATAAATAATTCTTTTAAAGAAATGTTCTTTAAATGAAATTTTTGAATAAATGGTTGTTGATGTATGATGGGATGAGTCCTATCCTGATGGAAGGGTTACTGCAAAACGCTTTGTTTCACCCGTCAGTGTGTGACTGCACTGTCCTGCCTTAACACACGGCACAGAATGAAGTTCCGAATCAGCTGAAGAAGCCGGGATCTTCCAGGGAAGTTGTGGTTGACCTTGGCAGAACCCAGGCCCTTTCACAGATTCTTGAAAGCTATGTAGCCATTCCCAGCAAATGCACACGTAAGCACGCGTGCACATGAAACGGGGTTCACAGCTCTGCCCGGCGCATTCCCGGGCGCTGGTGGAGGACTCCTGCCCCAGTGTCGTCGAAGAGTCACCTCCAACAACAAGTACAACAGAGCAGGACTCCAGCTGCAAAGAGAGGGTGGCGAGGCTGTTGGGTTGAAATCTTCGTAAGGCCAAAACCTACCATTTGTGCTGTTTTCGATTTCTCACATGACTCCTTCCTCCCCCCAGGGCTTTTTTCTCAGTAATAAAAGCAGTGAAAAATTCTAAGCATTGTGACTAACAGGGTTTTATTTAATAATCGCTGTGGTTTCAGGAAAAGGATCATATAAGTAACCCCAACCCCTCCACCCAAAAATGCACACTTTCAAAGGTGAGAATTGGTCCAAAGGAATGTTTTTGAGTGCAATAAGGGTCACTTTATCAAGAAATTATTTTAGCCTAATTAGAAAGGAAAATGTAAGCATCTGGGACTTCCTGATCCGAGGTGTTCCTTGTACAGAGAAGTTTCCAGGTGTTCTCAATCCTGCAGACAAGCACACAGATGGGAAGGCTGGTTCTCTTGTTCGTGGAAGCTGCAGGAGCCCCTTACGGTGTTGACCTCTGAGAGTCTGCGGACTGGAACTAATATGGGAAATTCTGAGCACAGTGCTTGGCTCCGAATGGGGATGCAATAAAGATTAGCCATTATTGAAACTTCCTAGTTAGACTTTATTCTGAATAATCCATTCTGAATACCACTTTACCATTAAATGTCTACTAAGCTAAGTAACACTGAAAGGAAAATATGGGAAAATTCCACTTTCTTTCCAAAAATGCAAATTAAAAGAAACCATAAGACAAATAATTTTCTCTCTCTCTCTTTCTCTCACACACACATACACACACTCACATATATACATATTTGTGTATATATATCAGTTAAAGGAACCAGATAAAAGAATTCACAGATGGTATTTTTAACCATATGCAGACATGTCCATGTGAGGGGGGCTATATCCTCTCCAACAGTTTCCAAAATGGGAAAAGCCCTTAACAAAATGAGATGGGAGAAAACGGAAGGACAATATTATTGTGGAAATGGTCAGTGTATGGCTTTCTCGACTTTTCCTGTGAGTTCGGAGAATTACTAGGATGTTGGTGAAAATGCGTAACAGCAGGGGAACAAACCTGAAGAATGCTGTTTGTGAACCGTTTGACAACATACTATTTCAGGGGGCAAAGGGGTCGTTTCAGCCACGTTGGGAAATGATGCCATTACGGGGACAGTCTTCAGTCACCCTGCGTAAGCACAGTGCGCTCATCCTGCCACCACGGTGGGCAGTGGGGGTGCCGCCTGCTGTGCTCCTAGAAGACAACGCATTTCTCTTCTCAAAACTTAAAGAAACGCTAGCAGCTTTACGACTTAGGTCTAAACCATTGGATCAGTTATCAAAAAATTATATTTTTCAAAATAACAAGCTGGGAACTCTGCAAACCACTGACCTATAGTCTCAAAATGTTCATGGTGAAAGACAGAGAAGCCGATCAGCTGTTCCAGGCTAACCAAGGGCAGAGACGTGAGACTCGTGCCGTGCGTGGTCCTCGACCGGACTGTTTTAAGTCTGCCATAAGCACCTTATTGGATTGACTAGGGAAATACATCAAATTGTTGTATGATAATGTTGCTAGATCTCCCAAGTCTGATAGAATAATACTGTCCCCAAAAGACTTTCAAGCCCTAATCCTTAGACCCTGAGAATGTGCCGGATTGGCCGGCCGGCGGAGGAAGGCTATGGATGCTCTAGCCCTGACTTTCACAGGGGCCGGTTTCCTGGACCATCCGGGCGCATCCAGGGTGATCCCAGGAGAGTCAGTGCCAGAGTGAGGTGCTTCGGGAAAGACTCCATCAGCCAGCGATGGTTTTGGAGATGGAAGGGGCCCTGAGCCAAGGGATGTAGGCAGCGTCCAGAAGCTGGGAGGGCAGGGACCTGGATTCCCTCCTGGAGCCTTTAGGAGGAGCGCAGCTCACCCAACACCAAAATCTGAGTCTGGTGAGACTCACTTCAGACATCTGAAGCTCAGAACTGCTGAGCAATAAACTCGTGGCTCTGTTGCCGCAGCAGAAGAGACCAACGTGACAAACCTAAGAATTCTGCTGAAATTATGTCGAAGGATGTTCTTGCTCTCGGGAAATGCATGTGGAAGTGTCTAGGATGAAATGCCGTGCTCCCTGCAGCCTTGTCACTAATAGCTCAGAAGAGAAAGAGGGGATGGCGGTCAGACGTCAACAGGATGACAGGAGCAAAGTCCTGCTCAGTCTCCGAAAGAGGAGGGTGGGCACCCACGACACCAGCGACACTCTGGAGGGGGTTTAAGACTTTTTCAGAATTAAAGCTCTGGGAATAAAAAAGAGAAAAAGAAAAAGACTATAAGATCATGGCAGAGCTCAGTCAGAAACAGGGTTTTGATCCATTAGCAAAGTCAACCACGTGCAAAGGAAGAGAGTGTGGAACCAGGTGTGTTCGGTGTTGGAGGATCCCAGACAGTCCGCTGAGGGGAGGTGAAGAGACCAGCTCCTCGTCCCCCCAAGCTCCCCTCCCCGGGAGTTTTACTGTCCGGAGAACAGGGTCTCCGGGTGGGGCGCCAGGCGGACTGAAGGTAGACAGAGCCTTCCGATGACAGGGGTTGAGTGAGATCTCGCTTCCTGCACACTTACTCGCCCCCACGATCCCCCGCGGATCCCCTAGGACCCCAGCAGCAGCGCGCACGCTCTGGGCAGGAGCCCAGTCCAGCCAGCTCTGGGGAATCTGGGCAGCCATGGGAAGACGTCACAGCACTGTTGGCGGGGGTCCCCCCAGACTGGCCACCGAGACCGCCCTGCAGGAAGACCCCCGGGAGCACACGCGCCCCGTCACGTTGCAGTGCTGCACTCTGGACATCGGACGTGGAGAAATGCTTGTCGGAAAGACACGGTCCAGAATTATACACTTCGTTCTGCAAACTGAAAACATCCCCTACGATTTTAAAATTAATAGTGTCAGAGAACAGGAAAAGATACTGCATCCACACAAAAAAGTTCTAAAGACATTTAAAAAGGAAGAAGAAGGAGAAGCAGCAGCAGCAGCAGCAGCAGCAGCATGTGGGAAACGAATACAGCGTTGCGGAGAGCGCGCCTCCCTCCAGAAGGGGGAACAGGAAGCCGGCGGGCGGGCGGCCACCCCCGCTTCGCCTTCTTGAAGGCCCTGCCCTGCCCCTGCTGCTGCTCCTCGCCCTGGGTTCTGGATTTTACACCTGACTCGCTCTTCCGCGGGCCCCTCGTCTCCCCCCAGCAGCAGCCGCCAGAAATGGGGTTTCCTCCTCCTCCCTTGGCGTTCTCTTCCCATGGCGGCCAGAAGACCTTTTCAAAACACGAGGCTGAGCTTATGCCCTCAGTGCCTCTTGTCACCCTCTGGGGAGAGACTACACAGGATGGTCCCTCCACGACCCAGGTCACCCCGTTCCTGCCACACCGTCTCCTTCCAACCCTCGTCCCCAGGCGCCGTCCCCGCCCAGGCTCCATGCCCTTCCTTCCCTCTGGGATGACCGTCACTGCTGACTCTCCCTAGTCCTTCAGATCCCAAAGCCATCCCAAGCCGTGTGACATCCGCTCCCAACTAAGTCTCCTCTCAGACATTCCCGTAGCCCAGGGTGCTCTCACCACGGCCTCTGCGTTTCTGCGTCCGCATGTTCAAAGGCTTGATTGATGTCTGCCTGGAGCGGGGCTTCCGTAAGGGCAGGAATGCCATTTATTTTTGCACGGCGACTGACATGGTGGAGTTTCTTAAGGATTTGGTGGGGGGGGGAGGGAAGAGAGAGTGGGACAAGAAGGAGGAGTTGGGGAGAGGAGACGGCGCAGGAGGAAAGCAGGGAGGTGAGCTAAGGAGGCTGGCACTCCTGACTGCAGGGCGTGGGACACGGGGAGGGCGAACGCGGAATCGGGGAGCAGGACGGGACGCCTGACTCTGCCCGGAGAGAGCTCTGTCCGAGGAGAACATTGCAAACGGCCACGCACTCACAACACGGCGCTTCTGCTCCCTGGACCCCCGGGTCCCTGGTGTATGTTCCACCTTCCTGGACCCCCAGGTCATTGGTGTTGGCTGAAGCTCAGGAGCAGGAGTAGAGTGAGAACGAGGACGTCCGGGCAGGAGTTCCCGTCGCGTCAGTGAGCGGAACCGGACACCTGCTCAGCTCCACGGAGAGTCCGTTACACGTCAGGCGCTCTCCTAAGTACGTGCGATCCGTAAGTCTAAAAAAAAAACAAAAAAGGCAAGAGCTTTTCTGTTGTGCACAAGCAGACTCGTGTCCCAGATAGAAATAGGCCATTTTCACAGGTCACTGTAGACTGGGCTTGTGAGGGTCCAGCAGACACTAGTCTCAGAGCGAGCTGGGGTCTCCCTTCTACAAGCAGGTTTGGGTTCTGTGTGCCGGTGCCAGGCTGCGCTGCTCGAGAGACAAGGGAGCTCTGCACCACGTGCGCCCACACACAGAACCCCCCCGCACACAGAACCACCCCGCGGTGAAGGATGCGCGGTACTGTCAGCTCGCTGCTGTCTCCCAGGCAAATAACACCTGGGAAGTCCTTCCATTACCCAGACACGATTGTAATCTAATCTTAGCCATGATCTACTTCTGCTTTAACAACAACCCAAGAGGAAAGAGTGGTGATCACTCCCATTTTCCAGATGGAAACAGGCAGGGGATTAAGACCCTTGCCCCATGCACACAACTCACGGGGTGAAACCGCAATCAAAATCCAGGCAGCCTGTCTCTGAAACCGCAAGCTTAACCCATGGCTATACTATTTCCCCACAGACACTTCACAAAGTCTGTTCCAAGGCTTAGCACATACCAGCAACATACCTGGGCCTTCTGATTGTTGAATGACACAGTGGCATTCACAGATAAGTCCTCAAACCACAGCAACAGAAGCAAAAATGAAGAGCATGGAACCGGTTTTATGTGTGCTCCAAGAGAAGCCCACTCATCCTGCCAGGCTGCCCTGCCCCCTTCCTAGCGCGTGCTCAGAGAGCCCAGCTGAGCCCTGCCCCTGCCCCCGCCTTGGCCCCGCACCTGCCGGGCCTGATGCACTGTTGGGCACCAAGCATTCATGCCCAGGTGTTAGCTCCAGAGAGTAAAGACACAGTGGGTTGCTAGGACCTTTTTTTTTATTTTTTTTTATTTCTTTTCAGCATAACAGTATTCATTGTTTTTGCACCACACCCAGTGCTCCATGCAATCCGTGCCCTCCATAATACCCACCACCTGGTTCCCCAACCTCCTACCCCTGCCCCTTCAAAACCCTCAGATTGTTTTTCAGAGTCCATAGTCTCTCATGGTTCACCTCCCCTTCCAATTTCCCCCAACTCCCTTCTCCTCTCTAACACCCCTTGTCCTCCATGCTATTTGTTATGCTCCACAAATAAGTGAAACCATATGATCATTGACTCTCTCTGCTTGACTTATTTCACTCAGCAGAATCTCTTCCAGTCCCGTCCATGTTGCTACAAAAGTTGGGTATTCATCCTTTCTGATGGAGGCATCATACTCCATAGTGTATATGGACCACATCTTCCTTATCCATTCATCTGTTGAAGGGCATCTTGGTTCTTTCCACAGTTCGGTGACCGTGGCCATTGCTGCTATAAACATTGGGGTACAGATGGCCCTTCTTTTCATGACATCTGTATCTTTGGGGTAAACAACCAGGAGTGCAATGGCAGGGTTATAGGGAAGCTCTATTTTTAATTTCTTGAGGAATCTCCACACTGTTCTCCAAAGAGGCTGCACCAACTTGCATTCCCAACAGTGGAAGAGGGTTCCCCTTTCTCCACATCCTCTCCAACACATGGTGTTTCCTGTCTTGCTAATTTTGGCCATTCTGACTGGTGTAAGGTGGTCTCTCAGTGTGGCTTTAATTTGAATCTCCCTGATGGCTAGTCATGATGAACATTTTTTCATGTGTCTGATAGCCATTTGGATGTCTTCATTGGAGAAGTGTCTGTTCATATATTCTGCCCATTTTTTCATATGATTATCTGTTTTGTGTGTGTTGAGTTTGAGGAGCTCTTTATAGATCCTGGATATCAGCCTTTTGTCTGTACTGTCATTTGCAAATATCTTCTCCCATTCCGTGGGCTGCCTCTTTGTTTTGTTGACTGTTTCCTTTGCTGTGCAGAAGCTTTTGATCTTGATGAAGTCCCAAAAGTTCATTTTCGCTTTTGTTTCCTTTGCCTTTGGAGACATATCTTGAAAGAAGATGGATGCTAAGATTCTGAACAAGATCCTAGCAAATAGCATCCAACAGCACATTAAAAAGATTATCCACCATGACCAGGTGGGATTTATCCCTGGGCTACAAGGATGGTTCAACATTTGCAAATCAATCAATGTGATAGAACAAATCAATAAGAGAAGAGAGAAGAATCACATGGTCCTCTCAATAGATGCAGAAAAAGCATTGACAAAATCCAGCATCTGTTCCTGATTAAAACGCTTCAAAGTATAGGGATAGAGGGAACATTCCTGAACTTCATCAAATCTATCTATGAAAGACCCACAGCAAATATCATCCTCAATGGGAAAAAGCTTGCAGCCTTCCCGCTGAGATCAGGAACACGACAAGGATGCCCACTCTCATCACTCTTGTTCAACATAGTGTTAGAAGTCCCAGCAAGGGGAGTTAGAGAGGAGAAGGGAGTTGGGGGAAATTGGAAGGGGAGGTGAACCATGAGAGACTATGGACTCTGAAAAACAATCTGAGGGGTTTGGAGGAGCGGGGGTGGGAGGTTGGGGGAACCAGGTGGTGGGTATTACAGAGGGCACGGATTGCATGGAGCACTGGGTGTGGTGCAAAAACAATGAATACTGTTACGCTGAAAAGAAAAAAAAAAAGACACAGTGAGTGATCGCAAACACATCCGTGCTGCTGCCAGTTCTGAAAAGCTGACTCCTCCCTACCCACACTCATTACTACCGCAGCCCTGGAGACAATCTTATTTGTTGCATCAAAACACCAGGAACGGGGGCACCAGGAATGGGGGACACCTGGCTGGCTCAGCCGGAAGGTCATGCAGCTCTTGTTCTTGGGATTGCGAGCTTGAGCCCCACCTTGGACGTAGAGACAACTTAAAAAAATAAAATCTTCAAAAAAAGGGGGGGGGCTTAAAAACCCTAGGAATGAGGAAGAAACTTTTGGGTGGTGCAGATGGACAAGCGTTACCAGAACGAATTTATGAAGCGATGTAACGGCAGAGGTTATCTGCTTTCAGAAGTTCATCGTCATTTCCGGCATAAGCATAGGTCCCTAAAAGCCTAAGATGATGGGAATTATGTAAAAGAAAAATGTCATATTTTATCTCAGAATGTCGCCGTTTGGGTATATAGGCAAGAAGGAGACTTCAGGAATACATAATATCAAACTGTGTGTTTGCATCATACCCACAAAAGCAAATTACAGACTAGAATTGCAGCAGTCGAATATTTCCATTTCTTTGGAATTTCCTCTAATTGCCTTGGTAATTGGGCCTATAAGACTATCAGGCACTAATGTGGACCGCCGACACTGAATTTCATGGACAAGGTGTGAAAGAAGCTGGCGAGACTGAAGGAAGTGCGTTGAACACCAGGCACCACGCGTGCATTTCTAGACTCCGACTTCCAGGCTTCGCCCACAGACCTCCTTATTTTTCACACCATCTAAACAGGAAATTAAAGTTAATAACAGGCTTCTTAGCTGATTTTCAAACTGGTAATTTTAAAAATCATAAATGCTTGAATATCAAGAAGTGGCTTATTTCCCGGGCACATTTTTCCCACCTTTCCAATAACGGGCATGATGGGGTCACGGAATAATTCCAAGTGTTAAATTGCTTCTCTCTCCTTCAACGTCCTGCTTTACGGGAAGCGCCTGCCCTTTGGCTTCCAGCCAAGACCCTGATGACAAGGCATGATTTGGGCCCCAAAGAGGCTAAAACATCAGCAGTGAAGGTGCCCGGTTTTAATCAGAGCGAAGCAGAGACATAAAGGAAACCAACCTAAAGCTGCCTGTGCTGCGTCCGGCTCGGGGAGCTTCCGTGCTCTTGTCCCCACAGGAGCACAGAGCGCATGGCACACAGGCTAGATTCGCACACGTTCACTTTGGAAGTCCCAGTCTGTCGTGGTTAGAGGCAAATCACTGAGCCCCTTGATTTTTTGGCATGCCTCAGCCTGCACATTTGCCCTTGTGTCTTTTTCGACTACCTTTACATTTGACTGCACATACAGTCCGTCTCACTGGAGGTCAGACCCTCATTAATTCACTTGACCGGGCTGGAAAACTGCTCTTTAGAAGAACTGAGGGGCAGAAAATAAAACATTTTCCCCTGGTTCACAAACAAGGAATCAGCAGTATAATAAATAGCAGAAAAATCAGACCAAAGAGAAACATAATTCAGCACTGACCATACAATTAACACCCAGGTCCTACCACAATTCCAATGTAATTGGTGAAAAGTAAGTTAAAACACTTTTTTAAGATTTAAGTTTTTCTTTCTCTACAACTAGAAAAGCTAATAAAAGCATAAGCCGGCATCCACTGTCCCAATGAATCTTTAGACTCGGACAGACGCAGAGTCATGAAAGTAAATTATGACACTGAATTTCCAAGCGCTTGTGTCATGTGATGTATTCTCTACGAAGACCCCCAAGAAATAAATATTCCAAGCCTTCTGGCTGAGGTCGCCCTATTGATTGAGTAGGAAAGGGCATTCTAAAAGGCAAAGCATTTTTAAAAATTAACACTACACAGATGCACCTTAATGCTTTTAAGAAATGTCTCCAGCAGATGGAACATCAATTTAAAGAGTTAAAAAAAAATCCGCTCCGGCCGGAGAAAGAACAACAACGTTTAGAAAGCACGACGCTCCCGTGGGCCTGCCTCAGAGGAAAACAAGAGAGAATGGAGGAGAGAAAGAAGCAGGTTTCTTTAAGGATTACAGGAACCACCCTGCTTTATGGGCACTGAGTTCCCACGATGTTCTGAGCACGGGAATGAGAGGGGAGAGCCAAAGGTCCTGAGGTCGGCCAGGGAGGTCGTGACCTTCAAAGCTCTCGTTCCGTTTGTAAATAGCCATGGTTTTGAGGGAAAAGAATGGAAACTCATTTGTATTTTGGAAAATGTAATTGGGCCCATGCAGCCTGAGGAGGGGCTCTGGAGGGCTGGGAGGGGTGGGGGGTCCCGGAGCTATGGTGCCGGGTCAGTGCACACGGAGAGGACGGTCCTCCTGCAGGGCCTCGGGGTGAGGGACGTGGGGACTCTCCGAGCACCGGGAAGTGGGCACGTGAAAGCAGCTTCCAGGCCCTGCTTCTTCAAGGCAGGAGCTCTCAAAGGTAAATCTGTCACCACGCCTTGTCTCCTGCTGTAGGATTTAGGTTTTTACATCAAAGAGCAAGTCCCTGGCATGTGAGAAGCTTTGGCCTTCCGTCTTCATCTCACGGTTTATTTCCCCGATCAATCTGCTCATGGACGTCGACGTGGGATTCTACGCCCGCGGTGGCGATGCAGTGAGATGGGAACTCACAGGCATCCCCGGCTCAGGCAGTCTGTTAGGGTGAAGCTGGCATGAGATGTCGCCAAAGCCACCACCTCAAATGTCCCATTGGGTCCTGCTCTTCTGTCCTCCACCGCCGCTTCAGAGCCTGCCCCATGCCCACAGACCTCACCCTGACTACATCAGACAAAAGACACCTACGTGTGTATTTACGGCAATAAACTACTCCAAGTTTAACTGTAATTTCAATTTGGCTAACACGGATTTAGCACCTAATCTGCACCAGGCCCTCCACCAACAGCCTCAGAAAACCACAGGAAAGCACTTTGCCTCTGAGGACTTTGCTAGTTAGAGCATGGATTTCGGGTCCTAGAGCTACAATCCCAACCCGACCCAGGTTTGGAGATTCCAGAAAGTCAAAACCCCAAGAGAGAGTGCAGATGATCTCCAGAGGTTGATGTCAGGACCGTCAAGGTCCACCAGTGGGTGTAAGAAAGCCCACACCCATTCAGTCCGAGTCCTTTCCGCTCGTGTTCTGTTTTCTTTGACCTTGAACTCTGAGCCAAAATGTTAACAGTTGGTTCAGGAAACTCGCTCACATATAAACTCATACACATAGAAACTTCCACACGTAGCTAGCACTCTTATTTCTACTTTGAAATTCCTGGAGTTTCTGTCGGGTGTACATGGCAGAGATTTCTGACGTGGGCCCCCGTGATGTCCAGGGAGGGTCAGCCGAGCACACGACCCCGAGGCGCGGGGGCCGGGTGCAGAGTGAGGCGGGCCTCCCCCTGGCCGCCCCAAGGGCTCTGGCTGCCTGAATCTCCCACCAGGCCAGGCTGTGGCAGAGCTGAGAATGCCCTCCCAGCGGCACCCCTGCTGGGAAAAGATGAGGTTGACAGGTGGCCACGTGGATGACGTTCTGTGCACTTAGCCCGACTCCTGGCCATTCCCAGCACCTTCCTCCATCCTGGTGACCTAACCCCAGACCCAAACATCACAGGGTTGCCTTCACTCTTCCCAGCCTGCTCTTCACCCTCTCCACCACTCTGCTCTCCTGTCCCCACGCCTGGTCCCCACACCCACGTCTCCACCTCCAGGTCTCATGTGTGACACACGCAGCCTCTGCCGGAACAGCCATTCTGGTGACGAAGGACATTTCCAACCTCATGTTCGTGGGCGCTGCTCCCGGGCTCCCAGGGATGCACTATACTTCAACATTTCCTAAGCTCTGAGTGACTCAATGAAACGTCAAAGCACGTGGGTCACATCCCCAAGGAGAAGCACCCGCTGGGCTCCAAGGCAGAGCCCTTCCTGCTGCGTCGGGTAGCCGACCAATCACGTCTCACCCGACGGCACGGGATGGCAGCGAGCAGCCTTCCTCCCCAGACTCGGTTCCTTAAAGGTGAGCTGACCTGTCACCTTCACCGTCTTCCGCACAGTGCCCGGGAAGGAGCGGGACTGGAGAGTCAGTCCCGGGCACTGGATAATCCTATCGTTACAAATCCCGCTTGGAGCTTACGGGAGAGACTAACCAAATCCACGAGTGTTTTCGGGCTCTGTGGCTGACAGGAGATCATGAAGGAAAATGTTTCCTCGGGGCACGAAGGTGAGTGGACAGTGAGAATGGAGAATTCCGCTCACGCTGAGCCGGGCGGGATTATGTCCTGCAGGCTCCCAGACCGGCCCACGGCTGGGCTTCAGAGGGACGGCGGGGAATCCCTCGGGACCAGGCTCATCTTAGATGCGCTCCAGCTCGGCTGTGGACGCGAGAGCAAACACAGGGTGGCTAAGAACCAGAGTGATCCTAGGAACCGGGTCAGAGAAGAAGGGGGGAGGGGAGGAGGGAGAAGAGGAGTGGTCGTGGGGTACGGGGGGGCGGGGAGAGGCGGGAGGAGGAGGAGGAGGGAGGGGGAGGAGGGAGAGGCCGGGAGACACGCAGGACAGCTTCACCTGCCTGCCTCTGCTGACAGCCAGACAAGCAAGCGTCCCCGGGGCAGCGCTGTCCAGTAGGAAGATCTCATGGACCAAGGGCGGAATTCTCAGTGTTCTGGTGTCCTGTTCCGGAAAGTAAAAGGCAAGAGGTGACGTTAACTTTAATCGTGTTACTTAACTTGAAACCTGCAGAGGTATTATCATTTACACACGAAATTAATGTGCAGAAATGATCCATGAGAGATCCGACGTTCTTTCTTCCTCCTAAGCCTTGGACACCCGGGCTTTTACACTCGCGCTTAGCACCTGCGGGCGAGCTGGATTTCACTCACCGGAAGGACAGCGCTGGTGTGAATCCCGCTGAGAATTCATCTTGCCCTCTCGGGGCAGTGTCCCCCCGTGAAACCGTGATGTTGTAAATAAAACCCAGGCCTTATTTCTAAATGGGGCCAGATTCTTCTTCTGGAGCAAAATCTTTTTTTTTTCCTTTTCTTTTTTTTATTGTATTACGTTAGTCACCTTAATTACACCATTAGTTTTTGATGCAGTGCATTTTTCCTGAACCCACAATGGTGTTCTGCTTGGACTGAGTGTCAGACTCAGTCCTCTGCCCCTTGGAAAGCTCGTGCCTCCTTCATCACGTGTGCAAGGCCTGGAGCTCGACATGTGGCCTGTCCGGGAGCCATGCTGGGGGCACACACATCACTAGCGGACCGAGTTCTCTCTGCCCCCGCCGTGCACTCAGATCAGCCCTCGGGTGCAGAGCTGAGCCAGCTGCCCGGAGAGGGGCTCACATCTCTCTTCCCTTGTGCTTTTCTCGGCTAGAGCATGATGTCACTAGGTCCCTGGAGATGGCTTTGCTGATTCTTCCTCTTCACTGATTAACTACGGGCTGCTGTCTCTTTCGTGGGCGGTGGGAATGCGTCTGCTTCTCTGCAGGCGGGTGAAGCGGCTTGGGCTTTTCCAGGCCCTGTGGTCAGGACAGGGCCACCGTCTTCCGACCCTCGGAGTTCCCTCATCTTCCTTCCCCCCAGGAAAGCCAGGATGTGGCTCACGCCTGGGCTCCAGGTCTTCCCGCCACAGACATGGGCTTCCTCACACCCAGGAGTCCTCCTCGCCTGGCTGATCTCCTGGGAGTCGTCCGGACCCTCCACCCAGGGCGGTCTGGGGCATATGCCATCCTTGGGTCCTTCCAGCCCTACTTGGAAAACAGGAAAACAGCCTTCCCAAACCTAGAGTGTGGAGGACCAGCCCGTTCTAGGCACACAGCAAGACGCGGCAGAGCCCACACATCAGCAGGGGACAGAGTCAACAGGAAGACACAGATGCTGTTCTCTCAGCATGAGAATATTCTCCAACCAAGAGATGCCCTTTGTGGGTGTTGAGAGACTGTGGGCATCATTGGACTTGTACCCATAAACTAAACCTGTAATGTTTGATGATTTGTCTCTTTTTTAATAAAAACATCTCCTGATGTATTTATGCCTAGCTTGCTTCCAGTTGATGGGCCCAGAGCTATAGAATGTTCTCGGGCTTTCTGGGTGGAGTCTTTAATGAAAAGGAAGACGAATACCAGCCCCCCAAGCATTATGCGGTGTGCGGGGCCCGAAGTGTCCTGACCTGGTTCATTTCCATAACCAGCTTTTTCGAACACGGTCGTACAGTCTTCCAACTCCTGAACCCTCCACAAGCAAGGGAAGCAGTTACTAAGAGGCTGGAGTTGGGGCTCATAGGCGGGGTGACCTGTGCGGTCTCAGCCCCGGGACAAGGAGACCCCAGGAAGGGGGTCGTGCAGACCAGAGCGTGCAGGAGATGAGGCAGTGGCTGGCTTCCACGTGAGTGCAGGAAACACTGCAGGGACACCCCACCGCCCCAGCCGCTGCTGTGCGAGCCCTCGGCCACGCAACGTGGGGCTGGATGGCTGCGGGGCCCGTGGAGCCCAGGCGGCTCTGACCTCCTCCGCACTCGGGCTTATTTGAATGGAGTGTACGTGCGGACTTCGCTGCGCAACCAAAGGGTCGGGCTCCCTACAGCACAGCAGCAGCAGTGAGGCCTTCAGACCACAGGTGTGCCGGGCCCTCCGTCTGCCAGGGCCTGGGGGACATGACGGGCACGGCTGGTGCGTGCTCCAGAACACTGTCCTGTTCTCTGGCCAGCTTTCCCGGGGCCCTCTCAGACAGGGCGAGCACGTCACTGAGGGCCAGCCCTCCTCCCAGTCTGTTCCAGAAACCGTAAAACGGCTAAGACAGACTCCGTCACGTTCATCTCAAACTGGACCCGGAGGACACACAGACTCAAGGGCGTCTCTGCACAGGGGAGGCCCCCGGGACCACGTGCAACCACGCAGCACCATGTGCCCTTTACAAGCTCCGTGAATTCGCACGCAGGACTGGCCTTCCAGACTTCAGGAGCTGCAGGGAAGGCAGCCATAGGCTTCTGCGGACAGCGGGGCCTCGAGAGTGGGGTCTGGGGGCCGCGCCCAGCCTCCTTCCACACCTCAGAATCACCACCGTGGCCCCCGCTCTGGAGTCTGGCTTGCCGCGTAGCGGTTCTAGGCCAGGCTCACCCCAGAGCGTCTCTGCACCAACACAGCGCTGTCTCCTAAAGCAGGTTCTCTCTTCCCGGGGGTTTGAGGTCGTTCCCACGCGGTCCGGCCGGTGACAGGACTGTGCCGCTCTCCGCAGCTTCGCGTTTCCTCTGGGGTTCCAGCCTCTGCCCCCCCCCCGCGTCTCGTGAGCTCACACGATGTGCTGCTTCCGTGAGACGCCGGCTTGCTGCCTCCCCCGGCTCAGTCAGTGCCAAATGCTCTTGGGCTCAGAAAGAGATCCCACACCCACTTTTTTACTTTGAGCGGAAAAGGAGAAAAATTGACTCTGACTTATTTCACACATATATAATTCCAAAAGTGTATAGGAATTATTAGAAATGTGTAGACGACCCGCTCTAATTCTTCATTTTCCCAAATATGACATTTATTTGTACCTTAGGAAAAAAATCTTCTTAAGCTTTTTTTTTTTTTTTTTGCTAGTGTTTGCTCTGCATCCCAGGAAAGCTTCATAACGAGATAAAAATGAATATTTTTCATTTATTAATGTGTATCTCCTACATGTCTCCATGTTTATTATTTACATATTTTTTGCCAAATAACCAAAGAACCTCAGAGCCTTTTCTAGGTAACCATCCTCCTTTCATATGGTCATCACTCAGCCACAGCCACTTAATGAAGAAATACTCTCTCCTTCTGAGATATCATCTACAATTGGGTTTTTAAAAATTAACGCTCAACATGTTTCAAAAATAATAATATCCCATGGGCAAAGTCCCGCGGTGAGATCTATGCTAGTGTAACCTGGCTAAAACAAACAAGCGTGGCATGTCTGTCTCTAGGTATAAAACTGAGCTCAGTGAACGTTACTGTCCATGAACTTGCTACGATGTTACAGAGTTTGCATTCCACCAAATGGAAACAATTTATCTAAGACTATCTGGTTGGCTGGACTATAAAAGAAGGAATCTCTTGATTTCTTGTCCTTCCTTTATTTATTCCATAATCTTTTTTCATTTAGTTGAGAAACAAAATCTGAAGAGCTTCCAGGAATGGGATCAACAATCGAGGTGGGGTCTCAGGGTCTTCGTGGACGGATGGCCTCTCTTCCCTCGTGACTTTGGCAGATAATGGGAGTGGGGGAGGGGAAGGGTACATGGGGGTAGACACACCTTAACAGACACTGCCTTGGTGCAGGGCACCATATGGGGTCACTCGAGGAGGAAGAAGTCCCAGCCACAACGGACTCCCCCCTTGGTGGCATTTTAATCCTGTCTCTAACGAGGCAGGCTAGAAATAAAGAATAAGAAAGAAAGGGTTCCGGCTCACGACACAGACACACTCATCATCAGACAGGCTCTGTGAAAACCCTTCTGAAGTGCAGACAACATTCTGCAGAAACACAGACTCGGCACAGAGGAGGTAAGATCTGTCAGCCTGAAGAGGTACGTGGGTTTTGATCAGCCAAAGAAAGGGGGAAAGGAACTTGCAAATAGAGCAGCATGAGCGAAGGTGGGAGATGTGAAAACACATGGCATATTCAGGGAACAGCAAGAAGTCAGTGATTAATCTCAAATCGTTGAGAAGCAAGTCACATCTCTTATTCTCACACTGAGATGAGACCCGCGTTCCTCCATTCCTGATCCCATTCATTCCAAGAAGCTCTGGGTCAAGCTTCCTTGTTCTCACTTCACTCGGGGGAAACGGCAGAAGTCGTGTGGTGGACACAGCGTGGGTCTCGTGCTGGCTGGTGTGGTGGTTGGTCCAGACTCGCCGTCCTCTCTCCTGTGGCTCATTGCTCAGTGTCAGCATCATTGGCTATAGTTCTCACAGCCCCCAAATTAATTTAGAGTCGCCATTTGCTGACGACAGTCACTCTAAAAATAATAAGAGGAGTTATTGCCATGGCCTGGGATTTGCATTCAGGGAACCTGAAATGATTCTTTATTATCTATGGTTGCTATTATCCAATTCAAATATTCATCACTTCTCTGATGATTATGAGAAAGAGAAGTAAGAAAAGTCAAGTCCAACAATGGACTTGGAAAGTATTTGTGACTTAAAGTCTACAGTAAGGAACGTGATTATCCAATAGATAGGAGTCCAATAGATGCAGAGATTTCTTACAATTACCAAAATTATCTAAACATTTATGGCTACAAAGGGCCGGTATAGTTGAAAAAGATATTAACTTGAGAGACTTTAGACAATAAATGTTAATAATTGCCACATTATTTATGGATTTCTTGTTTATATGTTTACACATAAGTCCTTCGAAAACAATAAAGAATTGAAACATTTGCCCAGAGCGACAGAGAAAGCACGGAGAAAGCATCCTACACAACAGCTTTCTTTGGTTTATCATTTACCAGAAGTAGCAGGGGGAGGGGAGAAGCAACAGATTTACTTTAGCAGAACATCTAAAGTCCTTCAGGAACGTCTTAAGTACACACAATCTTGCCTTTAGAAACCCTAGCCTGTGGCATCAGACAGCTCTGGGGGCGGGAGCAGTGAATGTTAATAAACACGGACAGTGTTTTCATTTCCAAGTAAGTCCTCACAACTAAGGAGTGATCAATCTTTCCTTCTATCAAAAAAATAATTATTTGACTCTCTGCATCTTCTATCAAAGTCAGTGATCCCACTAACAAAAGGTTGCCTCGCATTTAGGAGTTTTTCGGGGTTCCACCTGTGTCTACGAAGCATATCTGATTTTCAGACTGAGGACAGAGGCTGAGCTGCTTCACGTGCAGTCAGAAGAATGGAGAGTTTGCTGAGCTCCTTCTGCCATTCGCCAGCTGGTATTTAGAAATAGTATCTCATTTAATCTTTATGAAGCCCTGGGACACGGACACTCAGTTGTCCCAATTTTACGAGGAGGAAAACCTGGGCTCTGAAATTATTTTATGACCTAGAAAGTCATCTCTTTGTTAACGCTAAAATGCATTCTCAGTGCTTTGATGAATGGTGGTTATCTACCTGCCCACTGGGGTTCTTAAATCCCCGACACTTGCGGCAAAGTGAGGTGGTCCCCTGTACTTGCCTTGGTGACCCTGAGCTGCACACAGCCATGAGGAGGGGACCGGGACATGGTCCAGGTCTCAGGTGGGGGCCCACGGCCCAGGGACCCTCCACACTCCCCTCCGCGTGTCCACAGCATCTTAGAGAGACAAGTGAGAGCAGAAAGGCTGCTGAGAATAGCCAACACTCCCAGAACACCTCGGATGTGCCCGGCACCGGTTGAACTTTGCATATGTCAGCTGGCTTCACCACAAGCCGGACGGCAGTGCCATTTCCAGCCCGTTTCCTGCCCACGGCCAGAGAAAGGCAAAGCCAAGCCCAGGGCGTTCACTCTCAGGCGGTACCAGGGGTCCAGTCGAGGCCTCAGCCTGAGAAAAGCTGCCAGAGGGGTGCAGGGCACTTCCTTTCCTTCCCAGCAGGGCAGGGGACCCCAGGGCAGAAGGGACAATAAGACAGCAGCCCCGCACAGAGATCACACCCATGAAGCCCCCGCACAGCGATCACACCCATGAAACATCCGGTTTCCTGCAGGGGGACCGTGCAGTCTTCGCCTCCACAAAGTCACGTCTTATGATTATCTTTATGGAGTGGAACGTGCAAACGGGCTCCGAGGGTCTCCTCATCGGCCTGTACTACCCCAAAACAGTGATGGCCGCTATCTCTGGGCGATGAGATTAGGCCGATTGTTTTTTATTTTAAATTGTAGTTTCTGCAAATAGTTTGCACAAGGAGCACAGGATTCCATTCCTGACAGGAAAGCTGCCTCGCCATTCGTCTTTCCTGCTCTAGGTGTAGCGTGGAGCTGCGTCATCTGTGCGTCCTACGATAACGTCCACACATGATTGAGCCTCAACAAATCCTAAATATAAAGATTTTTAGTGGATTGATTGCCAGGGGAACAGTCCCCCTGGGGATGACCACGACCCCCATATATTCCGAGGGCAAGGTCACATGGGCAGCGGTGGCCTGACCAATTCAGCCAAGCAGATCGGCAGCGTTTACTGAAAACGTACTAAACGCACAGCATAATGCCAAACCCTGAAACACCCCCATCCTTTAGACAGCAGGTGACCATTAAAAGCCGCTCCTAGTGGGGTGGACATTGGCTGAAGCAACCACCATCCTGACGGTGTGTCACCCCCCAGGGCCCCCCCAACTTCACCATCCCCTTCCCTGCCCCATGTCCTTCCGAAGCTGCCAGACCTTGCTGTGGCTTGAATCAAGTCCCCAAATTCTCATGCTTAGACCCTAAGCCCAGCACCTGAGACTGGGAGCTTACGTGGAAATAGGTTCATCGTGGATACACTTGGGCTAAAGGAGTTCACACTGGAGCGGGTGGGCCGTCATCCAGAAGCACCAGCAGGTCCTCATTTAAGGGGGAATTGAGACTCTCGCGTTCGCACAAGGGAGCACCACGTGAACCGGAGCGCGGGGAGCTGCTGGAAACCCCAAATACAGCCTTCCAACCATGAGAAGCACAGGAGAGACTCTGCCTTATGGCCTCGGGAGGAACCGCCCTGAGACCCTCTGATCTCGGGCTTCTGGCCTCCAGCCTGGGATGCGACGCGTTTCTGTCATCTGAGCCCGGGTCTGTAGCATCCTGAGGGCCTCCTGGGAAATCACTCAGCACCTCTGGGCCAGACGTCCCCTGTCAGCCCCCAGCCAGCCCCCCACTCCCACAGGGCCAGCTGGGCGCACGGTGCAAACACAGGCAGGACCCTCATGGGTCCCATCCACCATCACCCCACACTCGTGAGCCTCCGTCTCCTGGCTCAGGGCTTTGTCTCCCCCAGACCACCCTCCCCCAGTGTCCAGAGAGGTGCCACAGCCCCCAGTCTTGCCCACCCTCTGGACGGAATCCCACCGCGCCATCCGAAGGCCCTCCACAGACCTGACTGCCAGTCCCCACAGAGGTTTCAGGGCTGCCTGCTGCTTTCCAGATAAGGCACCGAGGCCTTCCTGATGTCCCCCCCAACCCCTGCTGGCCTCTGTGGTCTCATATCTGCTCATCCCACGTCCCTCTCTCGGGGCAGCCCCACTGAACTGGCCCTGACCCCAAACATCCCGGAGTCCCCCGGACTCCTTTCAGAGGCCTGTCTCTGCGGCCTGGAGGACGCGTCCTCTTCAAGCCCGCTCCAGATGGACGGCAGCCCAGATGCCTCTTCCAAGAGCTCCTGGTGCCCTGCAGCCCACAGGTCCTTCCTGGGGCCGGTGGCACTCCCGGGCCCCCAAAACGATAGCACCAGTTAGTCTGACACATGAGACATGGGTTCCCTGAGAACGGGGCTCAGGTCTGTCCCTCTCCGCTGAGTGGTTCCCCCACTGCAGGACGCTGACTCCAATAAACATCTTCTTAAGTCACTTCTTTCATGGACATGTGTTTCGGCCGAAGCTGCACGGAGTTCGGAATTAACCCGGGGGACCCTGGTCCCAGGCCGTGGAAAACCCAGACACGGACTGTGGATAGAGAGGTGCGCTTGGCCCCGGGCTCAGACGCTCTCTGGATCTCCGGAACTGGGACTGAGAATCCCACCTTCCAGGCCCGTGTGGACGCTGGAAGGGAGGAGCACAGCCCTCGAGCTGCCCGGGAGCTGCCCTCGAGCTGCCGGCAGCTCTGGAGCTGGAGCTGAGAAACGAGACGGGCTGAGCGCCAACCGTGAGAAGTAACGAGGAAGGAAGAGCCCAGGCTGTGCTCTCCGGTGGGGTCGGCGCGGATTCAGATTTAACTTCGTCAAATGTAAGTTAACTAAAATCAAATGAAAGCCAGGATTTCGTTTCTCCGCCACAGCTCATGTTTCTGGAAGTAGGAGAAAGGGAGAGCTGTGGACCTACGGCTCCCTGACGGCATTAGGACCAGACCGGAGAGACCCCCCACTTGCCCGTGAAGTGACGGGCCCAGCTATTGCCGAAAAGCAGGAACAATGAAGTCTGAAGCGTCTTCGAGGTGTGCGGCCAAAGGGTGAGTTTGGAATCGTCAGTAAAGGGAGCAGGAGCGGAGGCTCCTGCAGGGGAAGTGACAGGATTTCCGGGGACCCTGAGTCTCTGCCAACAGAGTCAGCAGGGTCCTGCTCTGGGGTCCCGGCCTCCCGGGGCCGGGGAAGGCAGGGGCACCCCGCCAGCGCACGACCTTGAAAGCCCTGTCCGTGGGGCAGCGTTCACTGACCCCCATCTGAGATGGGGAGACGGGGACGCGGTGTGGAGAGAGGCTGCCCCCTCGGAGCCAGCGCTGTCTGAGGAACTACGTGCCCAGCCCCTGACACCAGCCCGGACCAAGCCCTCCTGCCGCCCCTCCGTCTTGCCTGGGTGCCGTGTTCACGTAGTGGACGGTCATCACTGCTCAGTATTTGACTTGGCTTCCTGCGAGCTTGGATCAGGCACTTACCGGGTTGTGTCCGTGGGAGGATGGACGAAGGGATCCACCATGGAGGCCCCGTAGAGCCCTTTTAATCCCCTCCTTCCTCAACTCCAAGCGCCAGGAGCAGAAACCCGGTGCCCGTGTCCCTGCCTGCAGGTGGCATCTCTGTGCCCCACGTGCATGTCCCTGTACTGGCATGTGCCGGCCGGACCCCTCCCTGCCACGCAGCCTTAAACCACAGCTTCTTCCCCATGGAGCACATTTCCCTCATCTGGACGGAGGGCTCCTAACCCCTGGGGAAAGAGCTACCAGGAGGAACCGCTGCGCGTGTCTCAGGAGAGCGAGGCGCCCTTCCCTGTCACCGCTCAGCCTTCCAGCTCCGGACAGACCGCTCTCTCGGGCCGCAGGATCCCGCAGATGTGTTTGTTGACACGGGCTCCAACCTCCGGGACAAGCGCCTCTTACATGCAGCGGTGCTTTCAGACTCTGCTCTGACCCCCAAGCCCAGCCTGCGGCCATCCAGAGGATGTGCTCCTGCAAATCGATGGGGGAACCGGGGACCACTGCTCTGGGTGCTCACCTGGAAATCAGTGACTTTTTCAGAGAAGCAAGTCCTGCGTCTGATCGTGATTTAAAGCGGAGGACAGTGGATGGGGAAGCGTGGGTGGTCCCTGCAGAAGCCGCATCTCCTCCAGGTTCACTTGCGAAGACTCCCGTGCGTAGGGCTGGGGGCCAAGACCACGTCTCCAGAGCGGTCCATGCCTAAATGCCCCCACGATTTCGAAATCGGAGAGATTACGCTCCACCTACATCCTGAGCTTTTGGGGCAACAGGAAAAGCACATTAAATGTATCTGTAAGTTGAGGAATGTTTCATATGCTGAATGCCGGGGTGTAATTGATAGAAACACAGCTCGTCGTGTGGAAGCAACTGAGAAAAACACATTGAAAAGAAGTAAAACAATATAAAATATAGCTGGAACTCGCTATGATAAGCCATTTCTTTTCCTTTCACACCATATTGGATCCCAGAGTCGAGTGATGTCATTATTTTATTATTTATCACTACTGAGACTTGGCCATGTGAGACTTGGCTGAGGTATCTGGATTTCAGACCATTTGTTTTCTGCTTTTATCATTAATCTTTCCTCCAGCCAAACCCTGGAGCTATGGAAATGCAGAGATCCCAAACCCCCAGCTGTTAAGATCCTGGAAGACGGACGGCCAAATGCCAAATAGCATGTCTGCGTGTGCACGGCTGGGCCAAGGATGCTGCTGACGCATAATGACGGATAGACCTGGTGCTGGAAGAAGCGCTGGGAGGCGTCCCAGCCCCTCAGGCTAAGGGTAGAGGCCAGGGGAGAGGCAGCATCATGCTGGAGAGCAGCCGTTTTGCCTGACCCTCGTTCCGAGATGCGTGACTTTGGGTAATGTCATAATGTAAGTGCTTCTGGCCGATTTTCTTATTTGCAAAATCACCTCCTCATCATCACACCCCCCCTTCTGAGGGGCACCCTGCAGAGATGGTGAACTTTTGGGTCAAACATTCTGGAAGCAGCTTGACTCCACAGAGGCCAGCGCAGACCCTCAACATCATGTCACGGGAGCGTCCCACCACTGAGCTCCAAAGGCAGCACGGCGCGACTTTCGATGGCCATTCTGTCCCCTCACTGCCCAATATGGGGGCCACTGGCATATGTCACTGTTGAGTGCATGAAATGTCATCCTAACTGGGATGTACTGTCAAGGAAAATATACACTGGTTTCGAAGGCTTACTACAAAAGGAATCAATGATCTCCTCCATACTTTCATAATAATTACCTGGAAATGAGAACATTTTGGCATATGAGGTCCAATAAAATGTATTACTAAAACTAATTGTACCTGCTTCATTTTACTTCTTTCAATGTGGCTACTAGAAAATCTGAAATTGCCCATATGGCTCCCATCTGTGGTCCACGTTCAGTTTCTTCTGCACGGCGCTGTTCTAACAGCCCCGCCCAGCCCAGCCTAGTCCTCGCGCGGGATTTCCTCTCATTCAGGGGAGTCCTCCCTGAGATGGCAGCCCAGCTAGGATGCAGGGGTTTGCCTGAGGCAGCCCAGCCCTCAGCTTCAGTCTGGTTGTTCTCTCGATCTTCCCACAGCAATGGGAACTCAGTTTACACCCTTTCTTGCCTTTTACTCTCAATTCTCAGGCTTTTCACATGCTATCATTTAAAGCAGACACCTCGCAGAAAATTATACCCCCAGGCCCAAAGACACAGCTGAGTGTTATGGATTAATTGTGTCCCCAAAAATATATGTCCAAGTCCTAACCTCCAGTGCCCATGTATATGAACCTACCTGGAAACAGTGTCTTTGCAGATGCAATTAGCTAGGATGGGGTCATGCTGGGTTAGGGTGACCCCAAGTCCAATGATTAGTGTTCTTACAGGAAGAGGAAATGCCTAGCAAAGACAGACACAAAAGGAGCTCGCCCTGAGACTACAGAGGCACCCAGTAGGGTGGTGCCCCAGGGACACCAAAGGTTGCCAGCCACTGCCAGATTCTGGAAGAGACCAGGAAAGATCTGACCCAGAGTCTCAGAGGGAACGTGGCCCTGTCGACACCTGGATTTCTGACTTCTGTGTCTGGCTCTGTGAGAGCAGACATGTGTTTAAGCCGTCCCATTCATGATACTTCGTGACAGCCACCCCAGGAAATGAATACAGTGTAAGGAGGGACCTGCAAAGGACCCTACAAAGCTCACATGCACTCCCATGATGAAAAGAGTTTTCTTTGCAGGTTCATAAACAAATAGCAGCCTTTCCAGAAAAGAAAATACTATTTTATTGGTAATTGTAAGACATAACAGCTAGAAAACAAAACATAAAGGGTACCTAATGTCTAATACAGTTTAGAAAAACACAGCTAGTGTTTAGTGACAGCTGACCTGGAGATGGGCTTGTAGGACAAAAAGGACCACCAAGGGGGCACAAGGCCCTCTTTGGGGTGAGCAAACATTTTGTATTTTGAATCAGTGGTGGGCTCATGGGTCCATACATTTTTCAAAATTCTTCAAAACGGAAGAGGGGTTTGAGGAGGAGTCAAGATGGCGGGGAAGTGCAGCTGAGACGACATCAATCAGAAGGAGATCAGCTAGATAGTTACCAAACCGCTCCAAATGCCTACAAACCCAACAAGAGATCGAAGAGAAGAAGAGCAGCGATTCTAGAAACAAAATCGACCACTTTCTGGAAGGTGGGGCCAGCGGAGAAGTGAATCCAAAGCAACAGGAAGATAGACCATGGTGGGGAGGGGCCGGCTCCCAGCCAGCAGCAGAGCAACGGAGCACTAAATTGGGACTTTTAAAAGGGATGTCGCTCCAGAGGCTAAACCGGGGTGAAACCCTCATGGAGACAGTGTGGCCCCAGGTCCCGCAGGGTCACCGAAGGATTGGGGATGTCTGAGTGTCACAGAGCTCGCAGGTATTAGAGCAGGGAAACCGGCTACAGAGACAGAGCCGACGAGTGAGCTCTCAGCGCAGGGTGACCTTAAACCATGACCCGTGGCACAGTCACGCCACTGCTCTGTGAGCAGGGACCTCACAAGACCCGGGGAGACCCCCCTGGAAGAGCACAGGGATCTGCTGGGTTTGGAGACTCTAGGCGGGACTGTGTGCCAGGGACAGAGATGCTCAGTCACAGGCTGGGTGAGCTCAGAGTGCAGCTGGAGGCCAGGGAGATGGGAGTGACTGAGTGCTTTTCTCTGAGGGCGCACTGAGGAGTGGGGCCCCGAGCTCTCGGCTCCTCTTTTCATTCCCGTCCTCTGGAACTCTATGGAAAGTGCTCAGGAAACAAAAGCTCCTGAAAGCGAACCCGAGCGAATTACTTAGCCCGGCCCCTGGTAAGGGCCATGCAATTCTGCCTCCAGCAGAGACACTTGAGAATCACAACAGGCCCCTCCCCAGAAGATCAACAAGAAATCCAGCCAAGACCAAGGTCACTGACCAAGAGAACAGCGGAATGCCAGAGGAGGAGAAAGCAAGGCATGGAATTCATGGCTTTCTCCCCATGATTCTTTAGCCTTGCAAAGTTAATTAATTTTTTTAAATTTTTTTCTTATTCTAATTTTTTCTAACTTTCATTCTTTATTCTTTTAATGTTTTCAACTAGTTTCTCTTAACAATACTTTTCATTAAAAAAGACCTTTTCAACCTTCGTTATTAGAGTCGTATTTTATCCTTCATTGTATCTAACTTTATTTTTTGTATACACACAGGGTTTTTCTTCTAAAAAAATTTTGGGATACAACTTCTTCTAATAGATCAAACTATACCCTAAATCTAGCACAGGGCTTTGTTCTAGTCTCCAGCCTGAGCAAAATCTCTCCAATTTCTTTTTCTTCCTTTTCCCAACCAACTTATCTTATCAACTCCTTTTTTAGAATTTTTCAAAAATTTTCATCTTTATTGTCATATTCTATCCTTTGATCATGTTCACCCTTATTTTTGTACATAAACACACACACACACACACACACACACTATATATATATATATATATATATATATATATATATATATATATATATGTTTTTCTTTCTTTAAAATTTTGGGAGGTAGTTTCTTAAAGAGACCAAAATACTCCCAAAATTAAGTGGGTGGCTCTGTTCTATTCACCAGTCTAATATATATTTTCTTTTCTCTTTTATTTTTTTCTTAATTTTTTTAAATTTTTTTAACTTCTTTTTACCCCCTTTTTTCCCCCTACAATTTGGGGTCTTTTCTGATTTGGTTAGTGCACATATTCTAGGGGTCTTTACCACCCTTTTAATATTTTATTCTCTCCTTCATATGTTCTTATATGGATAAAATGACAAGGCAGAAAAACTCACCACAAAAAAAAGAAAGAACAAGAGGCAGTGCCAACAGTTAGGGACCTATTCAATACAGACATTGGTAATAAGTCAGATCTAGAATTCAGAAAGACGATTCTCAAGGTGTTAGCTGGGCTAGAAAAAGGCATGGAAGATAATAGAAAATATTCTCCACCAGTTTGGAGAAATAAAAGCTCATTCTGGAGGAATAAAAGAACTAAAATCTAACCAAGCTGAAATCAAAAAGAGCTATCAATAAGGTGCAATCAAAAATAGAGGCTCTTACTACTAGGATAAATGAGGCAGAATAAAGAATTAGTGATATAGAAGACCAAATGACAGAGAATAAAGAAGCTGAGCTAAAGAGAGACAAACAACTACTGGACCATGAAGGCAGAATTTGAGAGATAAGTGATACCATAAGACGAAACAACATTAGAATAATTGGGATTCCAGAAGAAGAAAAAGAGAGAGGGGAACAGAAGGTATATTGGAGAGAATTATTGTAGAGAATTTCCCAAATATGGCAAAGGGAGCAAGCATCAAAATCCAGGAGTGCAGAGAACCCCGCTCAAAATCAGTAAGAATAGATCCACACCCCATCATCTAATAGTAAAACTTATAAGTCTTAGTGACAAAGAAAAAATCCTGAAAGCAGCCCAGGACAAGAAGCCTGTTACACACAATGATACAAATATTAGATTGGCAGCAGACTTATCCAAGAGACCTGGCAGGCCAGAAAGAACTGACATGATATAGTCAGAGCACTAAAGGAGAAAAACATGCAGCAAAGAACACTATATCCAGCCAGGCTATCATTGAAAATAGAAGGAGAGATAAAAAGCTTCCAGGACAAACAAAAATTCAAAGAATTTGTAAACACCAAATCAGTTCTACAGGAAATATTTAAATGGGTCCTCTAAGCAGAGAGAGACCATAAAAGTACTAGACCAGAAAGGAACAGAAACAATATACAATAACAGTCACCTTACATGCAATACAATGGTACTAAATTTATATCTCTCAATAGTTACCCTGAATGTAAATGGGCTCAATGCCCCAGTCAAAAGACACAGGGTACCAGAATGGATTAAAAAACAAAACCCCTCAATATGCTGTCTACAAGAAATTCATTTTAGACCCAAAGACACCACCAGATTTAAAGTGAGGGGGTGGAAAACAATTTACCATGCTAGTGGACATCAAAAGTAAGCTGGGTTGGCAATCCTTACATCAGACAAATTAGATTTTAAGCCAAAGACTATAATAAGAGATGAGGAAGGACACTATATCATACTCAAAGGGTCTGTCCAATAAGATCTAACAATTTTAAATATCTATGCCCCTAACATGGGAGCAGCCAATTATATAAACCAATTCATAACAAAATCAAAGAAACACATCACCAATAATACAATAATAGTAGGGGACTTTAACACCCCCTCACTGAAATGGACAGATGATCCAAACATAAGGTCAACAAGGAAATTAAGGCCTTAAATGACACACTGAACCAGATGGAGATCACAGATACGTTCAGAACATTCCATCACAAAGCAACAGAATACACATTCTTCTCTAGTGCACATGGAACATGCTCTAGAATAGATCACATCCTGGATCATAAATCAGGTCTCAATTGGTACCAAAAGACTGGGATCATTCCCTGCATATTTTCAGACCACAATGCTCTGAAGCTAGAACTCAATCACAAGAGGAAACTTGGAAAGAACCCAAATACTTGGAGACTAAAGAGCATCCTTCTAAAGAATGAATGGGTCAACCAGGAGATTAAAGAAGAATTGAAAAATTCATGGAAACAAATGATAATGAAAACACAACAGTTCAAAATCTTTGGGACACAGCAAAGTGTGTCCCAAAATCCTCGGAACACAGCAGTCCTGAGAGGAAATTATACAGTGATACAAGCCTTTCTCCAGAAACAAGAAAGGTCTCAAATACACAACCTAACCCTATACCTAAAGGAACTAAGGAACTGGAGAAAGAACAACAAAGAAAGCCTAAACCCAGCAGAAGAAGAGAAATAATAAAGATCAGAGCAGAAATCAATGAAATAGAAACCAAAAAAAAAAAAAAATAGAACAAATCAATGAAACCAGGAGCTGGCTCTTTGAAAGAATAATATTGATAAACCCCTGGCCAGACTTCTCAAAAAGAAGAGAGATTTTGAGGAAGTCCAAAAAGTTCATCTTCACTTTTGTTTCCTTTGCCTTTGGAGACATATCTTGAAAGAAGTTGCTGTGGCTGATATTGAAGAAGATTACTGTCTCCTCTAGGATTCTGATGGATTCCTGTCTCACTTTGAGGTCTTTTATCCATTTTGAGTTTATCTTTGTGTGTGGTGTAAAAGAATGGTTGATTTTCATTCTTCTACATATAGCTGCCCAGTTTTCCCAGCACCATTTATTGAAGAGACTGTCTTTTTTCCCACTGTATATTTTTTCCTGTTTTGTTGAAGATTATTTGACCATAGAGTTGAGGGTCCATATCTGGGATCTCTACTCTGTTCCACTGGTCTATGTGTCTGTTTTTATGCCAGTACCATGCTGTCTTGGTGATCACAGCTTTGTAGTAAAGCTTGAAATCAGGTAATGAAAAAAAAAAGAAGAAGAAGAGAGAAAGGACCCAAATTAATAAAATCATGAATGAAAGTGGAGAGATCACAACCAACACCAAAGAAATACAAACCATTATAAGAACACATTATGAGCAACTATATGTCAGCAAATTTGACAATCTGGAGGAAATGGATGCATTCCTAGAGATGTATAAACTACCACAACTGAACCAGGAAGAAATAGAAAACCTGAACAGACCCATAACCAATAAAGAGATTGAAGCAGTCATCAAAAATCTCCCAACAAACAAGAGCCCAGGGTCAGACAGCTTCCCAGGGGAATTCTACCAAACATTTAAAGAAGAATTAACACCTATTCTCCTGAAAATGTTCCAAGTGGGTAGGAGAAGAATAAATGAAACAAGATGGGATTGGGAGGGAGACAAACCATAAGTGACTCTTAATCTCACAAAACAAACTGAGGGTTGCTGGGGGGAGGGGGTTTGGGAGAAGGGGGTGGGATTATGGACATTGGGGAGGGTATGTGCTTTGGTGAGTGCTGTGAAGTGTGTAAATCTGGTGATTCACAGACCTGTACCCCTGGGGATAAAAATATATGTTTATAAAAAATAAAAAATTATAATAAAAAAAAAAGCAAAGCAAAGGATTGTAATAGACTGAGATATTATTCAGGAAGTGTTAACGGAATCCTCTCCCTCCTGACATGGCACTAGCAAGTTCTCTGCTGGATCATACCCTCTACACTGTTCCAGCTCCTTGGACGGGCTTCTGTGCCGAGTCGCCCGCACTGTGAAATCTTCAGTTGTGGTGCCTGTGGCATTGAGTCCATTATTTTTCCCTTAAGGAAAGGTTTTTATGCTGCATACACAGTGAAAGGAAGTGAATCTAATGTTAACAAAGAACATACTTCTAAAAATCACATGCAGGTCAGAGTTTTCTGTACTAACATTTTTAACATTTACAGTTGCAACTTTTTCTCTTTTTAAATATCTCACACAACGTGTTGTATGATTCTGTTGGGATCTTAACATTTCCTTTACACTGTCTGAGCAAGCTTCTCACAAGTGATTTTTATCCATTCGAAAGAGCAGGTGGAAATAAGAATGCAGACAAATCATCAAACAGATGAGTCTTCAAAATCTTGTCTAGAAGGATCATACTGTTCAAGCCACCCCATGAAAAAGGACAAATTACAAACTCTTCACCTAAACCAACTGCTAAAACTCAGAGGTTCATCACAAATGTTCCTGTCATAGCGATATACTAAGCAAATGATACAAGTGGCATTTTAAATATTATTGGATCCAGATGAGACTTTAGCTGCACAAGAGAGTTTTTCAATGTAAGACACACACTAATTTTTGTCTAGCCTTCAGCAATGGCATAGTCCACCATTAAATAACGCTCCCCCCCCAAAATTTCTGCTAAAAATGACCACTTAGACAAAATAGTTATGAGGTGCCATGACAAGACTTTTGTTACCAATCCCCACAGAAGAGCTTTGACTCCTTTCAACGGAAGGGGAGAAAAGCTGATAAGGATCAGAGAGTTCTCATAAGGCTTTTCCAAGTCCCAGGAAGCTGGCTAGACATTGACACATTCTCCCTGAACACCATCATAACTCGGGAATTCGAGGGAGCACATAGTTAGAAATACTTTAAAGATATTCTTGGAAAACATCTGGTTGAAAAGGCATAAATGTGGCCACCATACAGATCTACAATGATATCAATTTACATGTCTCTCTTCGTGTTTTCTTCCGTACCATACAACTTCATCATGCACCTGCTTAACCAATTAGAGATTGGGAGAAAGTGGGGCTAATTATTATTTGATAATTAATAGAATGATTTTTGGCTCCATAAATTGTTGAAAGTATAGATAATGCACTCTAACATTTATGAGATCTTACCCACTCTCCTGCTAACCCAAGCCCAATACTACATAAAACATATGGGTCAGTGTTACACTACTACAGTCAGATTTTTTTAAGGGAATCCAGACAAAGTTGGATTCTTTCAAATAAAATTGTTAGTAACATCATATTGGACCTTTAAATGCAGTAACTTTTCAGTGATAAATGGAGCCCATTATTAGAGGATAGGCTCCCCCCTTTACTCTGCAAACCACACAGTTTGACTCAGACCAGTGAGCGCATTTGCCCGGAATTGTAAGTTTTCTGACATTTATTTCACAGGACTTGTGAAATAAGCTAAGCCGCCCACCGATCAGCTTAAAAAATTCTAAGGACAGCCACTGCAATCCTCCAACATCGAAACAGAAAGAAATTCTTAGGCCAAACAGAGCTGATCTGATGGTTTTCTCTTTACCCTTTGAGGCAAGAAAATGCCCCGGGTCAGCAGCAGGTGGGTCCTCTGCCAGCTGAGAGCCAGTTCCACGGCATCTCTGGGCTGCACCTGGCATTGGGCTGGCCTGACTCTCGGACTCCACAGGACTTTGCATCAGGAGACCTCTCCTCTCTTCGGAAATAAGAAACAAAGAAGATTACAAGGGAAATGGCAACCAAGAGATCGCTGCTCCAGGGTTTGGCAGAGAGTGAACTCAGCCCAGGCGTCCTCCGGCCCGCTGTCGAACATAGCCTCTCCTCTCCGCCGTTCGCTCGCTACACCACGGAAACACAAAGGTGAATGATCGGCTTATCAGACGCGGGTTGGAATGACATGGAATTAGGAAGAAATATGTGTCCTGAGTCTGTCAAGAAAGACCGAGCTCCCTGAAAAGCCAAACGACAGTAGCGCAAGGAGAGGGCTCCTGGGACCGGAGCCGGAGAAGGGTGAGCCGCGGCCCTGCTCCCTCCTCGCACCAGAGGTGAAGCTCAAGGTCAGTGAGGGCTCCACCATCACAGGTGGACCATCAGCCTGCCTTTCGTACTGGAGGAAAGCTTAGCCTTACCTTGTGTCTATACCACACAGACAAAATATCTATTTTTTTTCACATCCCAAATAGGGCAAGTCAAGGAAAGATTTCTTTAAATGTTTGAAAAGATGACCAAGAAAAATTATTTCACCCAAAATTAAATGTGCACTTCTCTGACAAATTCATTAGAATCCTAGAAAGCATACCATAAAGTTAACTATATAAATGTTATGCTAGCTTTTTCCAAGTATCAGTATAAATGGATGAGATCTACAAAGAAAGCATCTATTTGCTGTTTCTCGTCGACTGCTGGGCTAGCTCTGGTAAAAGAAAAATGAGAACTCCATCTGACTGTACAAAATTTTTATGACTCTTTATTATTTTGTGTAAAATCTGCTTTATCTTTTTTAAAAATGGGGGGGTTGCTTCGGCTCAGTCAGGTAAGCTTCTGACTCTTGGTATCAGCTCAGGTCATGATCTCTCGGGTCCTAAGATAGAGCCCCGCCTCCGACTTCGCACTCAAAGTCAGAATCTGCTTAACATTCTCTCTCCCCTCTCCTTCTGCCCCTCTCCCGCACTCGTGTGCCCTCTCTCTCTCGAAGAAATAGTCTTTTAAAAAAATACAGATCTGTCTTTACCACAGAAATATGAGAACTACACTCTCGGAGTAAAAAGATACTTGGAGAGAAATCATTATTTTTAGATAACTAATCCAAATGTTTAGTTTGCCCCACATTCACGGTTTTGAGAAAATAGTTCCAGGAACACATGGAACTTTGGAAGGTTAATAGAGGAAGCCGTGTTTCCATTAAGCCCATTTGTCTCTGCAGGAGCAGGCTGGCACCTGCTCACAGAGTCACAGAAGCTGATGACACACGGCTCTTCCCCACAGCACCGCCCGGGGTGTCACTTTGACAGCTGGAGATCAGCCGC
The DNA here is from genome assembly GCF_009829155.1 of Mustela erminea. Classification (NCBI taxonomy): domain Eukaryota; kingdom Metazoa; phylum Chordata; class Mammalia; order Carnivora; family Mustelidae; genus Mustela; species Mustela erminea. The sequence goes on from NC_045620.1 coordinate 139,431,264, forward strand.
GGTGGGAAGAGTCACACCTCAGAAGCGACAGATGCTTACAGGAAGGGCTTCCCCGCCCCATCCCAGGAAGCCAATTGTTCAGCATCTACCAGCACACCACTGCCTCTTAGCTAAGACATTTTCCCCCAGAATATTCTTGATGGGTATATGGGAAGAGGAGAAGAAATAATGTAACTATTTCAAAAATGTATCACAGATGTGGTGGAAGTGTCCGAACTTCTAGTTTTAAGATGAATGAGTGTTAAAAGCTGATGTCTAGTGTGGTGATTATAGTTAAAGATACTGTTTTGTAGACTTCAACTTTTCTAAGACGGTAGATCTTAAGTGTTCTCACTTAAAAAAAATAGTTAAAAAAGGTAATTATGTGATACGATGGAGGTGTTAACTAAAGCTACGGTGGCAACCGTGTTGCAACACACAACATATCAAAACAACACATTGTACACCTCACACTCAAAGGATGCTAAGTATCAACTGCATCAGGATAAAGCTGGAACAGATGGTAAGAAGGAAGGAAGGGAGTGAGGAAAGGGAGGAAGGGCCGGGCTGGCACAGTCGGGTAAGCACCCACCTTCTGCTGGGTCACGATCTCCGGGTCCCGGGATAGAGTCCCGTGTTGAGCTCCCTGCTCAGCGGAGAGTCTGCGTCTCCCTTTCCTTCTGCCCCTCCCCCCAGTGTCCTCTCTCTAAAGTAAATAAATAAAAATCTTTTAAGAACGGAATATAAAAGGAATTATCATGAAAACGTTTTTAGAAGGATAATGAGGAGCCAGTGATTCGGAGCTAATAAACGGGGTACCTGATCTTGAGAATTACAAAGTTGGTCTCCCATACTTTTCATCTCCTTATGTTTTCTACCAGTCTCTGCATTAAAGCTCTAATCGTAGCATAAAAAGTATAAGTGGTTTGGATCTTAAAATTTTTCAAAAATTAAAATATACCAAATGTTAGTGTTTTGTGACAAGTTCAAAGTTTTCGTTGGACAGGTTTTTTTTTTTTTTTAATAGAAATAAAAGAAGTTGGGACATCTAAGAGCTCCAATTTGCTGACCAGCTCACCAGCACCTGTACCCCTAGGAGGCAGGAATTCCCTGGCCTTTCTCCCATGGCAAGCTGGAATTTGTTCATTATGCAGAATGCCAGATATAGGTCAAAATATGTCACTGTGAAAAATAAGAAAAAATTTAAACTCACCAATTCTCAAACTTCAAAATTTTTGAATATCCTATGTGTGCTTCCCTCTGCACCCCAAAAAAGAGGTTAATTAGCATGTAAACTTGTTTTCCCACCAAAAGGTGTGACAGGGAAACTTTCTTCAAACTAATGTGTGTGAGTGTTACAGGTGCACAATGCCAAAGACATACCACATCTAACATCTCTTTTAAAATTCTCTGGGTAGGCCATTCTAAACCTCAAAGTTCACATTCAGTTCTGTTTTATGTGCTTTATTCCAGCATTTAAAATAAGAATCAGGAGCTAAGGAGCAAACAGAGCATCCAGTGAGTCCGTGATGTGCAGTTAATGCCGGGTTTTCACTGAATTTTCTTTTTAGTCACTTCGCTGAGTCACCCATGGTGAGTTATTCCACATGGGCCTAGTGAATAATAAGCAGAGATACTGCTCAAAAACAACCATACAGCCAAGATGCCACTTCCAGGCACAATGTGTGCCCCCCTCTTCCTAAATGAATTTCCACATCACTAACACTTCATTAGAAGATAAGGTGTACTGTTGGCCAGCCTCAGAAGAACCGTAGGAAACAGCTAGGGAGCCAAAGAAGAGGAGCTGCCTGTTTCAGAACAAAGAGGCATCACTTCTCTGTCCCACCTGGACTTATCCAAGACCCATAAAGCAAGCCCCGGAGGCTTGCAGCTGGGACGAACCCACTCAGTCTGTGCTCCAAACGCATGCACTTTCAACAAATGAGAGCCCCGGCGTTCACCCAGGGTTTTCAACACTCTTGATTTGTACATTCCTATGACGTTTTGTTATCTTGTTTCTAGTCTACAATAGGTTGAAGGTAGTCAATTACAGTGGGGAAGAGGAAGTGTTTAGACAAATTCCGTGGGGTGGTAAGAAGCGCTCACTGCAGGGCAGAGCCAGAAGGAGAAGGACAAAAACAGCAGGACACCGAAGACCTATCAGGGTCTCCATCCTACGCACCATCACGCAGCGATCTGTTTTCATAATGCTCGTCCTGACTCATTGAGACAATTACGTTGAGTATGCACGATGCCCTTCATACAGATTTACCCCCCAAGGTGTGCTCACAGGTGTGCAAGCCCTCTGCGACCACAGTTCAGTGAGTAGCCACACCTCTATCCCGGTCCCTGCAGGGCACCCGCTGCCAGAGTCACTAAAATCCTGTCCTGCTCCCTTGTAAGGTGCCCCGAGTCAAGTGGAGGCATATACAACACCTTTCCGTCCCTCTGACTCCCCTTCATACACCTTCAGAAGAAAACTGGCCCGCTTGCCTGGAAGAGTGAGGACCCTACAGTCTACAGCTATTTACCGCCACTGGGCAAAATCTCTCAGCTCCCTTTCCAAGTATTTCTCTACAACAATTATTTAGTCTGCCCAAAATTTCCCTTCCAAAAGGACAAAAAGGCAAGAGAATGTGCTCTTATATAGAGAAATTATGGCAAGAAACAAATCCCCTCAAAACCACCAAACTAATGGTAAAACCCAGGAATCTATTTCAAGCCGAGAGGTAGTAACGGGGACTAGATTCATTCTCTTTGTTTAAACAACTAGAAAACCAGACAAAGTATGTGATTTTTCTGACACTGGACAGCCAGCACCACTGTGGTCCCTGAAGAAGGGAAATCAACAAGGGGGCCACAGTCTCTGGGCTTTCTGCCTGGGGACAATCTCCAGGCCACAGAGCAGGCAAGCCAGGAGAGCTCAGCCAGACCAAGGGCGGGGGGGGGGGGGGGGGCAACGGCGGGGGCAGGAGGAGCAGAGAGGAGGGCTGCCCACAGAGCAGGCTCCAAGACCATCAGACTCCTCTGATGAAAAAGTGATCTGTACATCCAGAAGAAATAACTACCCAAGAAAATACCCACCATGAAGAACCAGATAAGACAATTCCCAAAGCCCACCTCAGCTGGGAATAGTTGATGTTCCTTGGGACTTGGGATGTCAGGTAGACTCCTCCTAATGCTTCCTTCGCCTTGATCTCGAAGAACAAGGCAGGTGTATGCCTGCTATGCTGGGATCTTCCTCCCAGGCTGCCATGCTTAGAACCCTGCCACTCGGGACCAAGCCTGCTCAGCAAAGGATGTGAAAGGACCCCAAAAGTCTGTCCCATGGACTATGAGATGGTCTGACTTGAGTCCAGCCCAGCCGGGGTACCCCAAACCAAATAGAAACTGGTCAAGTTATCAGATCTTCTCCCTTTGCATTAGGTCAAATGATGGGTTTTGTAAATTAATCTGGCTCATTCTGAGCTTTCTTGCTCATGTACGAAATGCGAAGCAACAGCTGTTAATGTGCTCCATCCAGAGGAATACTGCAGAGTCAGATCATGCCAGTTTTACACCGTGTCACCAGATACTGGAAATGGAATATCAGTTTAACTGATTCCAATGATGATTCAGTTTTTCATCCAAATTCATAAAATAAATGTTTTTGCAATTCTATTCTGTTGAAGATGAGAGCACCTGACATTACTGTGAATGCTACTGTGAATTCAGTTAAAAAATTTAACATACATCAAAATCATGGGTTTTGCGGGGATCACATGAGACCACATTGAAGTGGAGAACTGTGTCGTGGCTCCGTAATATTCCGCGATGCTGACGACTTCCGGAGCTGCGTGGCACTCAGAATGCTTGTGCTGTGCTTGTGACGTCCCACCAGCCAGCCGTTGCTGTCAAAATTATTTTTATATATCAAAGAGCATGTGAACTACAGTGTTTTTGTGATAATGTTGTTAAACAAAAAACAGCTTCTACAGGCCAGTAGGCCCTTCTCTCCCTGCTTCCTGTCCTCCACCATTGCAGAAATGTTTGTGCTTTGAAGAACTTCCTCGTACATCCAACTAATGGTTCTACACTTGATTAAATATTTCTTATGCTTTTTAAATTTTTTGTTGTTGTTTGTTCAAAATCTGTTGAAAGCTTTGATAGATAATTCAACCCAAAGAACCAAAAAAAACTTGATTTGGTAGTCTGGACAACTTGCAATTATTGGGGATAAGCTTGAAAACAGGACTCATGGACATTTATCCTTACAAAAACAAGGGAAATGCCCAACATTTTGAATGATGAGAGGTCAACTGGAGAGGAGGACTTCATTCTGAAATTCTATAATTCTGCTTGAAAATATCTCAACTTGTTGGAGGAATTTGCTGATGGAACAGCTACTTTTAATTGTTTGAATTTATATGTTGTACCACAATAAAACTCAAAAGCATCATGATTTTGTAGCATATAAATTTAATAAAGCATCCAAAGAATCATCAAAAGAACAACTTCTCTGATGAGATTATAAAAATATTTGTCAATGGAATGTGCCCTAAATGGAATCAACAAAGACAATAACTACAGAAGTATTTGCCTGAAATATTTACAATTACAGTATTATTTAAATAGTATTGAGAATTTTCTATATTTAGCAAAATTTGCTCTGCATTTCCAGGTCCCCAAGCACCTCTGAGACAGTATTTTCTCAATTAAAAACCTGATAGTAAATAGAGAAGAGTCAAATTAAGGTGTCAAAAATTTCAAATTTATTAACCCAAATGTTACTTTGAAGATAATTGTTGATAATTTTGTGAAAAATTAATAATAGAATATTAAAACATATTTTTTTAAAAAAAATCAAGGAAACGCAATTGCAGGGTCATAGGGAAGTTCTATTTTTAATTTCTTGAGGAATCTCCACACTGTTCTCCAAAGAGGCTGCACCAACTTGCATTCCCACCAACAGTGGAAGAGGGTTCCCCTTTCTCCACATCCTCTCCAACACATGTTGTTTCCTGTCTTGCTAATTTTGGCCATTTTGACTGGTATAAGGTGGTCTCTCAGTGTGGTTTTAATTTGAATCTCCCTGAGGGCTAGTGATGGTGAACATTTTTTCATGTGTCTGATAGCCATTTGGATGTCTTGATTGGAGAAGTGTCTGTTCATATCTTCTGCCCATTTTTTGATATGTTTGCCTGTTTCATGTGTGTTGAGTTTGAGGAGTTCATTATAGATCCTGGATATCGGCCTTTTGTCTGTACTGTCATTTGCAAATATCTTCTCCCAGTCCGTGGGTTGCCTCTTTGTTTTGTTGACTGTTTCCTTTGCTGTGCAGAAGCTTTTGATTTTGATGAAGTCCCAAAAGTTTATTTTCGCTTTTGTTTCCTTTGCCTTTGGAGACATATCTTGAAAGAAGTTGTTGTGGCTGATATCGAAGAGATTACTGCCTATGTTCTCCTCTAGGATTCTGATGGACTCCTGTCTCACGTTGAGGTCTTTTATCCATTTTGAGTTTATCTTTCCGCAGTGTCAGGATGGCCAAGTGGTCTGATGTGCCAGACTCAAGCACAGCTTCCTGCCCCATTAGGTTTTGACACTGCCAAATCAAGGTGCTTTCTTTGGTTCCCTTCCTTCTGAAATGATATTTGTCTTTTGACATTCTTCCATAATTCAAGTCTTGAGGGAACTCTCACAGTGAAAGGTATAAAATTGGTAAATTTTTATTTTTTTAAACCTTTTATTTCTTATTAACATATAATGTATTATTAGCCCCAGGGGTACAGGTCTGTGAATCGTCAGGTTTACACACTTCACAGCACTCACCATAGAATACCCTCCCGAATGTCCATAACCAAACAACCCTCTCCCTAACCCCCTCACCCCAGCAACCCTCAGTTTGTTTTGTGAGATTAAGAGTCTCTTATGGTTTGCTTCCCTCCCGATCCCATCTTGTTTCACTTTTTCCTTCCTGACACCCTAAACCCCCCATGTTGCCTCTCAAATTCTTCATATCAGGGAGATCATATGATAATTGTCTTTCTCTGATTGACTTATTTTGCTCAGCATAATACCCTCTAGTTCCATCCACATCGTTGCAAATGGCAAGACTTCATTTCTTTTGATGGATGCATAGTATTCCATTGTGTATATATACCACATCCTCTTGATCCATTCATCTGTTGATGGGCATCTAGGCTCTTTCTGTAGTTTGGCTATTGTGGACATTGCTGCTATAAACATTCGGGTGCACGTGTCCCTTTGGATCACTACATTTGTATCTTTAGGGTAAATACCCAGTAGTGTGATTGCTGGGTCATCGGGTAGCTCTATTTTCCACTTTTTGAGGAACTTCCATGCTGTTTTCCAGAGTGGTTGCACCAGCTTGCATTCCCACCAACAGTGTAGGAGGGTTCCCCTTTCTCCGCATCCTCGCCAGCATCTGCCATTTCCTGACTTGTTAATTTTAGCCATTCTGACTGGTGTGAGGTGGTATCTCACTGTGGTTTTGATTTGTATATCCCTGACGCCGAGTGATGTGGAGCACTTTTTCATGTGTCTGTTGGTCATCTGGATGTCTTCTTTGCAGAAATGTCTTTTTGTGTCCTCTGCCCATTTCTTGATTAGATTCTTTGTTCCCTGGGTGTTGAGTTTGATAAGTTCTTTATAGATTTTGGATACTAGTTCTTTATCTGATATGCCCTTTGCAAATATCTTCTCCCATCCTGTCAATTGTCTTTTGGTTTTGATGACTGTTTCCTTTGCTGTGCAAAAGATTTTGATCTTGATGAAGTCCCAATAGTCATTTTTGCCCTTGCTTCCCTTGCCTTTGGCAATGCTCCTAGGAAGAAGTTGCTGTGGCTGAGGTCAAAGAGGTTGCTGCCTGTGTTCTCCTCAAGCATTTTGATGGATTCCTTTCTCACACTGAGGTCCTTCAACCATTTTGAGTCTATTTTCACATGTGGTATAAGGAAATGGTCCAGTTTCATTCTTCTGCATGTGGCTTGTTCAATTTTCCCATCACCATTTGTTGAAGAGACTGTCATTTTTCCATTGGACTTTCTGTCCTGCTTTGTTGAAGATGAGTTGACCATAGAGTTGAGGGTCCATTTCTGGGCTCTCTATTCTGTTCCCTTGATCTATGTATCTGTTTTTGTGCCAGTACCATACTGTCTTAATGATGACAGCTTTGTAATAGAGCTTGGAGTCTGGAATTTTGGTGCCACCAACTTTGGCTTTCTTTTTCGATATTCTTCTGGCTATTTGAGGTCTTTTATGGTTCCATACAAATTTTAGGATTATTTGTTCCATTTCTTTGAAAAAAATGGATGGGATTTTGATAGGGATTGCATTAAATGTATAGACTGCTTTAGGTGGCATCGGAATTTTCACAATATTTGCTCTTCCAATCCATGAGCATGGAATATTTTTCCATTTCTTTGTGTCTTCCTCAACTTCTTTCATGAGTACTTTTATTGTTTTTTGAGTACAGATTCTTTGCCTCTTTGGTTAGGTTTATTCCTAGGTATCTTACGGTTTGGGGTGCAATTGTCAATGGGATTGACTCCTTAATTTTTCTTCTGTCTTGTTGTTGGTGCCTAAAAATGCAACTGATTTCTGTGCATTGATTTTATATCAAGATACTTTACTGAATTCTTGTACAAGTTCTAGCAGATTTGGAGTGGAGTCTTTTGGGTTTTCCAGATAAAGTATCATATCATCTGCAAAGAGTGGGAATTTGACTTCTTTGCTGATTTGGATGCCTTTATTTGGTAAAATTTTATTTTGCCAAAGTATTTATTATTTGAACAAATTCTGTGCCTTCCTATCTCTGTGTTGTAAAATTCCACCCGATCTATTTGCTCCCCAGTCCACCATGTAACCCACATATTAGTATCCTGCCTGCCTGTCCCCTAGCAGCCCTTGTGTTCCTTCCCTTAGAGAACTAACTCTGTAAACTACCCATAAAGTTTAGACCTGCTTCTCTGCCTAAAATTCTTCATTCATCTGGTAGTGCTCTGGCATCTTCATTCATCTGGTAGTGCTTGAAATACTCTCTCTTACCTTCTTCTTTTCACATCTAACTCTTCATAATCCCGAGCCTTTAAGGGAAGCTGTCCAATCATGCTTATTACTGAGTCCCTATGAGCATCTTTAATGGGTTTCCTGTCTTGAGGTTCATGACTCTAGGCTGCCTTTAGGGAAATAATTCTATTTCACTCCCTTAAACTTCATCCTTCCTCCCTGCATTCTAGTTCTTTAGGCTCCAATAATTCTTCCTGATATAGCAACTACTACTCCTTTTCCTAGTTTTATCTTCTCTCCTCCCTAGTCTTGTCTTTTAAGAGCAGTTTTATAACTCTCTAGCCTGGCCTCCTGTATCAAAGTATTCCTTAAGGTCGAAAAACATCATGTCTCCCCTTGTAAGCCTCTCTAAGCTCTTCTTCCAGATTACAAACTTTTTCCCCAAAAAAACATTTCATCTTCCAACTGAATGAATTTACCATCCTCACTTTCTCTGCTCCTTTTCTAATGTCAAGCCTCAACCTTGAATTTGGCACATATCACTGCCCCTTTCCTAGTAAGTGTATTTTATCCTTCTGCTCTCTCTTACAGTTTCTTGTATGCCCTCTTCACTCTCCATTGCTGACCCCAGTGCGTATTTCATTAAAACATATTAAAGCAACAAGAGATTCCTGCCAGCAAACCTACAACTGTGACTTCATCTGTATCAGTATCCCATTCCCTCCTGTTACAACAGAAGTGGTGACAAATGTCCAAATATTTCCTTCCACATGTTCTTGCCTCCTGTCCGTGTAGTTTCTTAAAATCAACCCATCTCACATCTTCGACAAAACAGGAAAAAATATACAGTGGAAGAAAGACAGTCTCTTCACTCTTCCAATGGAATCTTTCCAATAATGACCTCCAACATTTTGAGTATCGATCACATGAAAGAAAGGGAAAGGAAAGGAAAGGGGAGGGGAGGGGAGGGGAGGGGAAGGGATGGAGGGGAGGGGAGGGGAGGGAGGAAATGGGGAAGTGTGTGGAGGAAAGGGGAGGAGAAGCCGAGGAACCAGAAGGGCAGAGAAATGAAAACCTTCCCTCACCCTCCGTCTCCTCACTTTTCCTGACTCACTCCTCTGTTGCCATTAACAGGTTTGCTTCTCCCAAAGTCTCATTTCTTCTGTTGTCACATCCTCTCTGTCCTTCTGTGGGAGGTGAAATCTCCTTTTGAGACTCCACCTTCACTTTTATTAAACCTTCTCACTCCATCATGGGTACCTCCTAGAGTCATTTAAATACTTTCTATTCTCTTTTGTCTCCGTGCCTCAGTCAGGCATTTTCTATTGATCCGTTTATCAATTTATAATCCTGTTTTCTGCTGTACTTGACATGTTATCTCCATTCATTGCTACTTTCAGATACCATATGGGTCTGTTCTAAAATTTTCTTTCGACCCCTTTTTGTAGGTTCCGTGTCTTTGGTAGAGGTTTCTATTCTTTTCCTTCCACATTCCTGAACATACTGATTGTTGTTAGTGTAAAGTTCTTCTCTGCTAACATCCGCACTCCTGTGAAATCACTGTATCATCTGCGCTTTTCCTGGGTGCTTAGTCTCTCGATTTTCAGTGACAGAATCCTGTATCTTATCACACCTGATAATCTTTGATTGAATGCAGGATGCTGTGTATTTAAGACAGTGTGATTTCTCCAGGGAGGATTCCTCCTTTCTGCTGAACTTTGGTGGGGGTGATTTTTTTTTTCAGATTTCATTTTATTTGAGAGAAAGCAAGAAAATCACAGATGGAGAGGGAGAAGCAGACTTCCCACAGAGCAAAGAGCCTGATGTAGGACTCAGTTCCAAGATGATGAGATCCTGACCTGAGCCAAAGGCAGATTAACTGACTGAGCCTCCCAGGTTCCTCTCCTGGGGATATTTTAATCCATTTAGGGAGTAAGCTATATTGGTAGTGGACTGCTGTGTTCCTAACCCTCAACCAGCCTCTTTCTCCTACCAGAATAGAAGTTCTGTGAGCAGAGGGCTTCTGTGGGTCTTGCTCATCATTTTTCTCTTATGAAAGATAAACCAAAATATTCCACAGGGCACTGTAGAGGCTCAGACCAATTAGAACTTTGATTCTCATTATATTTTCAAAAAGTGGACATCCAGGAAAAATGAACTATTCATTGTTCTAAACATATAATTACAAGAAAACAGAGTCCACAGATGACGTCCACCAACCTTGTGTAATTAATTAAGTGATCAAATTGAGTCTTGAAAATGCAACTACATTACATGTACATAGCTTGCTGGTTGGTGGGGGCTAACATGTAGCAATAGTTCATCAAATCATTATGAAAAAGTTTAATTTTTATCAACATAGGTTCAGATCTTATTTTTTCCATTCACTTAATAAATAAACCTAATCAAATATATTTAGTAAATCTATCAAGGAGCTTAAAGGAGGAGGATCATATATTCCAGATATAATCCAGATATAAATGGTAATTCATAGCTTCATCTGGAGGAAATCTTCTTGATGGTGGCAGGGGGGCTCTGTGTGGTGGTAAGATTTCCCATGTTTAAACTGTCCCTCCATGAAAAGAAACATCAATACAAGAGAAAATGATTCAAAGGGGGAAATGTACAAAATATTCCTAATACCCAAGCATCAGCCCAAAAAGGCAATGTGGGTGTTGACTCTCTCACTGCCGACCCAGTGTGGAGTCTCAAGCACTTGGAGGAGAAGTGTCCGTGAATGATGGGAGTGGGGACTTTTAGGTCCTGCAGTTTGCAGAGACAATCATTAAACTGAAGAAAACAGCAAACAAGATGCTCGGGTAGAGAGGAATGCGGGGGATATGTGTGTTAATGTCTCTGAAGGCATTTCTGCAACTCAAAAGAAAGCTATTTCTCTACAAGTTTTTGTTAGTGTATCTGAGGCAGACAAGAAATACAGACAACAGATTTCCAATCTGCTCTGTTTTCTGATTTAAATAAAAAACAAACAAGACAAGACTTACTTCTCTTAACGATCTCTTTCCCACAAACACAGAAGCACACAGTATTGCCTAATTAACAGAGAAACAAATGAGTTTTAGCATATTTTAAATTTGCAAAAATATTCCTGAAAACCTTCATATGTTTCCAAGTGCATGAGACCTTCAGCCATTTGGGTGTGCTCCAGGGAGAGACTCCAAGCTATGCCTCGGCCACAGCGTGTTACTGGTAGGAGGTTCTGGAGATCAACACAGCAACCCTCACAAGTCCAACCAATAAGATCACTCCACAAGGAAACACAAGTTCATGTTCAACTTTTTATACAAGACTAGTGTGATTTAGGGGTGTCTGGGTGGCTCAGTGGGTTAAGCATCTGACTTCTGATTTCAATCAGGTCATGATCTCAGGATTGTGTGATCCAGCCATGTGTTGGGCTCTGTGTTGGGCATGGAGCCTGCTTAAGATTGTCTCTCTCCCTCTGCCCCTCCCCACTTTCTCTAAAATATATATATATATATATATATATATATATATGTGTGTGTGTGTGTGTGTGTGTGTGTGTGTAGAGAGAGAGAGAGAGAGGGAGAGAGAGCGCGCAACAATACCTTACCATACCCATTCCAAGAAAAATAAATGAGAGGAATATGAGCACAGGTCATTCTAAATTCCCCTGTTTGCTTTTTCTTTTAATGATCTTTCCGAGGCTTAATTATAAATTAATCACAAAGAACTACATTTCATTCTTTTAAATGTTTACTTTAAAAAAATACCACCAAGAAAAGGAATTAGAACACTATGGAATCCACTGGAAAACCCTCATCTTTAGCTTTTGAGAAGACACAGTGCATGAGCTTATTTCAAACCAGATGCAATTTTCTCACTGTTAACAAGTCGGTATGCGAGAGGGAAGCACCATGATTGGAGGAAAACTGACGTCAAGTGATAGAAAGGTAATTTTTTTAGTTCACTGGTGTCCACTCCCAGGCCATCTACAAGACATAAAAAAGTAGGTTAAAAGAGAACTTTCCAAAACTTATCTGACCACATTTTATTCCCAGATCCCAAGAGCTGGTATTCCTGTTAATTCTGGGTGTTTTTCTAGACAGCAGCCTGTGACGTGTTGAGAATCTATAGATTTCATGAAAGCTAATGACAGAGCATCGAAACAGCAATTTGCTCCCAGGCAGGTATGGATACAAAAACAACCTTGAGAACTTATTTTGAAATTATTCCATCTTATATCTCATTAGTTCAATAGTTGATCTAAAGAACCCCTTCCCTGAGATGCAAATCAAAACCACAATGAGGCTCTAGTTCCATCCATGTTGTCGCAAATGGCAAGATTTCATTTCTTTTGATGGCTGCATAGTATTCCATTGTGTATATATACCACATCTTCTTGATCCATTCATCTGTTGATGGGATTGGGAGGGAGACAAACCATAAGTGACTCTTAATCTCACAAAACAAACTGAGGGTTGCTGGGGGGAGGGGGGTTGGGAGAAGAGGGGTGGGGTTATGGACAATGGGGAGGGTATGTGCTTTGGTGAGTGCTGTGAAGTGTGTAAACCTGGTGATTCACAGACCTGTACCCCTGGGGATAAAAATATATGTTTATAAAAAATAAAAAATTTTAAAAAAAATTTTTAAATAAATAAATAAATAATAAAAAATAAAAATTTAAAATTTAAAAAAAAAACACAATGAGACATCACCTCACACCTGTCAGGATGGCTAAAATAGAAAACACAGAAAACAAATGTTGGTGAGAATGTGGAGAAAAAGGAACCCTCTTACACTGTTGGTGGAAAGTAAACTGGTGCCGCCACTCCAGAGAACAGTATGGAGATTCCTCAGAAAGTTAAAAATAGAGCTACCTTACGACCCAGGAGTAACAAATGCACTACTGGGTATTTACTCGAAGAATACAAAACCACTAATTCAAAGGGATATGTGCATCCCTCTATTTATAGCAGCATTACCTATATTAGTCAAGATATGGAAGTAGTCCGAGTGTCCATTGACAGGTGATGGATAAAGATGTGGTATATTTATAATGAAATATTTCTCGGCCATAAAAAAGAATGAAATCTTGCCATTTGCAACCACACAAATGGAATTAAAAGGTATTATGCTAAGTGAAATAAGCCAGAGAAAGACAAACACTGTACGATTTTGCTCATTTGTGGAATTTAAGAAACAAAACAGATGAACAAAGGCAGAAGAAAGAGATAAGCCAAAAAACAGACACTTCACTGCAGAGAACAAGTCGCCAGAGGAGAGGTGGGCAGGAGGATGGGGCAAGGGTGACGGCGATTGCGATAATGAGCCCTGAGTGCGGAAGTGTTCAATCACCGTCCTGTACGCCGGAAACCAATGTAACACTGTATGCTAGCTAGGATGGAGTTAGATTAAAAACAAAATAAAATAAAACACAGAATAAAATAAAATGAAAATGAAATGAAGTAAAGACGAACCTTTGTCCATCTTCTCCCCTTCCAACCTGCAGCCCCACCTTCAAATGTGCTAAGACGCCATGACATTATTTGGGTCTGCATTTTTTATTTGGTTTTCATACTTAATAACTCTCTGAAGGAAATTAAGCAGTCCATTCCCTTGACACCCAGACCCCTTTAATCCACCCCCCAAGTGTAAACCTCATCCAGATGTGATATTTTACAGGAAACAGTATTCATGTGTCTGTCAAAATGAAATGGGTCTGTATTACACCAGGGTGGTACCAGGAACTTCGGAGAGCTTATTTCATTTGATTTATACAATAATTCTGTACTAAGACGGGTTGCGTATTACAGTAATTTAGAACTAAATTTTTTAAGGAAGAAAGAAAAGAAACACATGAGTTCAAGTCCTGTCCCTGCCACCTAAAGCTACCGTCACACGGGACTCGGGACCAGCCTCCAAACCCCTGTGCTGACCGTGGAACAATGCCAGCTGCATCGTCTGCCATCTCGGGGTTTGCTCCCAGCTCTAACATTCTCATTTTATGGAAAACAGGCGATGCTCGGAAAGGACAAGTAGACGTTCAAGACCGTACAGTCAACAAAGGTGGCACGAGGCCTGGGCCTGCTGCTCTCATCCCCAGTGCATCCTCTTCCCACGATGACACACACCAGGACACTGGGACAGAAGCCTCTGGCTAACAGGAGCAGGAAATGCCATCCTAAAGTTATTTTTCAAGCACCAAAATATGTACTAAGCATGGAGCTAGATCAGAATCAGTGGGCTCTCCTCCAGACACTTACTAGTTAGCCAAAAAAGCGAAGGTGGTTTCCGTGTGATTAGTTTCCTACTTATGGGTCATAAATGCTCTAGGCATGTCCACCATGAAGTCAAGGAGCCGTCATTATGGTGGGACGGCAGCTCTCCTTTCTCCATCCACAAGCCAACACTGTAAAACTCATTAACAACAGTGAAGACCTTGACGATTCTAAAATCCTTGTTCTGGCAGGAAAGCTCAGTTAACCAGAGGGGTCAAATCCACAAATAATCGTAGCAGAGAATCTGCTTGTCTTCTCTCACTAAATAACAAAAAAAAAACCAAAACAACCAAAATGAAATAAACTAACATAGTTTAGTGCCTTTCTTGTGTCCAGGACTGTCCTAAGCACTTTATAAGAAACATTATTGCTTTAAATTATTCCAACAACCTACGAATTAGGTATGATTATTAACCCCAATTTATGGATGAGTGACATAGTTCACACACCTAATGGAGAAGCTAAACTTGTTTCATCTGACTTGAGAGTCCATTCTCTTCATCACCAAATTGTACCTTCCCATGGGTTCTACCATCGATTTCTAACATATAAGACATACGTGTGTCCATGTGTGTGATGTGCTTGGATGTATATTACAACATGTATAATTATAAGATACCTTAATTCACTTTTAAATAGGAGAAAGTAAACATAGGTCAAGGTGTAAGTATACGCCAATTTCAGGGCAGAGGAGCCCCTCCGGAATGCCAGATACGGACTGATACTCCAAGAAACGAAGGTCTGAGCCAGGGGCAGATACATTATGTCTCACTAGTCAATTCCCTCCCCTTCCAGCTTCTCATTCAGGGAACAGAGGAAGAATTCCAGGTGAATTGAGTCTTGGTCATTCGTTTTTAATGTTGGCCACCAAAATATGAAATGTACAGTTTTAATATTGTACTAGCATACCTCTTCTGTATAATGTGAAAAAATGCCTAATTTTATTTTCATTTGCCTTATGATCCTTTGTAGCTTCTGACTGTTGTTCCTTACAACGTGGCTCATATTTTGCTTTCATGGTATTTGTTGTTTAGTGTTTTTTCCCCTGAGTCATCTCTTTTTGTCCCGGTGATGGTTGTTCAAATGATTCTTGTTTGTCAGGTATCTGTTCTTGGGATGGTTGTCCCAAGGATGGACATTCAAATGACTCCTTTTTGTCAGGTATCTCTTCTTGAGATGGTTGTCCCAAGGACAGCCAGTCAAATGATTCTTGCTTGTCAGGTATCTGTTTTGGGAATTGTTGTCCCAAGGATGGCCACTCAAGTGATTCTTGCTTGTCAGGTGTCTGTTCTTGGGATGCTTGTCTCCAATATGGCTCTTTGAGCAATTCTAGTTCCTCAGGTTGTTCTTCCGATTGTGTCAATGATGACTCTTGTGGTTGTTGTCCCATTGGTGGTTCTCTTTGGTCTTCTATTTCTAGTGGGGTTTCTAGTAGTACAGGTGTGTTTCTTTCCTCTAGAATGCCAGATGGTTCTTTTTCTTGTTTTCAGTAAACAAAATAAGACAAAATCACCAATCAACATAGTAGCCATCTAAACCAGTGAAATAAATCATAAAATGACAAACATTGCTACTGTATCATTGATTTCATATTGATAGTGATAATATTTTAGTAAAAATAATACACAGGATATTACAATTAAAATATGCTTTACATACATCATCACCTTTATTCTCACTTGGAAATAAGATCTTAAATAACCATAAAATAGGTTACAGAGAAGCTTAAGAGAAAAGCAAGTATAAATGATGTGTTACCAAATATTAAATATATATTTGTTGGTTGTTTAAAAATTGAAAAACCATAGGGAAGACTCTTGCTTTTTCTCAGGTCACTGAGGTAAAAAAGACACTTTTAGTAATATCAAAAAGGAAGAATCAGAGTGCAGAAGACTCCAGAGCCACTGTCTTTCTCCAGAAAAGGCACCAACACATGAAAACAACCTTTAGAAGCAGAAAGATTATGAGGCACTTATTAAGAGGTACTACCACTTGCCAAACCACAGTCGTCAACGATGATACCATCTATCCCTATAGCGATACAGGCCATTGGGCTTAGGGAATCAAAGGCTGCTCCTGGAAACTGCAGAAAGAGCTATCTGAGACCGCCCGTGGAAGAACATCTTCAGTGAGACCTCCCGGCACCTCAGAGAAGCCAGGGGTCCCAGCCCATGTGCTTTCCCTCCCTCAAACCTGTTCTTTCTCACCTTTGCAGAACCAAGACCTAGACCCCAGTCCAGAGCCCCAACTCCAACTTTATCCATGCTCCTCATATCCAGCCTGTGGCCAATCTTATCAATCTGGTCAACTCCTGCAAAGCCCGTTCTCTTTCTAGTGGTAGCCCACACCCATACCAGGCCTCTGTCACCTCAGGGAACCCTGTCCCTTCCCTGCAGCCCATCCCACCCAGGCCTCTGTCGTTCAGGGAACGCTGTCTCTTCTCAACAGCGCACGCCGGCCCGGGCCTCCTCACCTCCCAGAAAGCTGTGAGTGTAGGTGCGGCTCACCTCTCCCTTCCGTCCTGTTCTCCAAGTCATCACCTTCAACACTGATTTGATCACATCACACCTCTGCTCTGACACAGTGACAAGATAAGGCCCAAACCCTCAAAATGACACACAAGGTTGCAGCAAGAACCGCGCCCCCCTCCCCCTCCCCGTGGGCAGAGCCACCTAGGCCCTTCCTGCCAGCCGTGGGGACACACTCCTGTTGTGACCCAGTCCCGCCTCTCTGGCTGGGAGGCCAACATCAGGGGCGGCCTCCTCCTGCCGCTAGCTGGCAGGCCCTGTGGGGAAGACGGCAGAGTGTCCCAGCCGGAAGGAGAGACACCAGTGTGGCCTCCGCCCCACAGCAGGCCCAGAACCACGGGGGACTCGCTCCTGCCCACAGTCCTGACACGCGGGCCCTGAACGGAGGAGGACTCGCTTCTGCGCACAGTCCCTGAGTCAGGGGCTGAGTGGACGCGGCCTCCCCAGCCATCAGACCACCTTACACGGAGTCGCCGGACACTTCTGCCTCCTTCTCTCACAGGCCTGACAGGCCCTCTGCGTGTGGGTGGCGGGAAAGCACGGCCCTGCCGCGTGCTGCGCACATGGGACCCTCCCCTCCCCCGAGGGACCCTCCCCTCCCCCGAGGGACCCTCCCCTCCCCCGAGGGACCCTCCCCTTTCCCGCACCATCCATAGCCCCCGCGGCCTCTCCCGGGCCGGGCCGGCTGCGAGACACCCCCTGCCCGCCTCCCGCGTGTGCACCTGCGCCCCCGCCCGCCGTAAGTGAGCTTCGGGAGAGCAAGACTGAGCCCCCCTCACGCACGCACACGCCTGCGGCTCAGCCAAGCGCCGGCGCAGACCGGGGTCCACACTGCACAGACCGGCAGGTCACACCGCTTCCCTCCGCGTCCACACGAGTCCCGGCCCGCTCCTTTTAAGAACCGCAGGAGTCGCCTTCGCTTTCTAGGTTCCAGCTCCATTTCTTTCCGGTTATTTCCTTCTTGAAACAGGGTAAAATACGAGTCTTAAAAACGCAGGCTGATGGTGGTGAGTGAATGAAAGCAGAGTGAGAAAAATGGATCATGATCCACTCCTGATCATGCTGGAGTTTAAACAGCAAAGGGGGGACTAGGAACTGCCCCGAGGTAATCTGACCGTGAGCCAACGACAGGCCGAGGCAGTGAGAGCCAGCACAGCCCAAGCCGCTCTTTGTAAACCCGGGGAGGCGCTGGGCGCAGGGGACCCGCTCAGCAGCCCGGGCCGCTCGCACGCTCCCTCCCGCGGGTGGG
The DNA here is from genome assembly GCF_009829155.1 of Mustela erminea. Taxonomy (NCBI): domain Eukaryota; kingdom Metazoa; phylum Chordata; class Mammalia; order Carnivora; family Mustelidae; genus Mustela; species Mustela erminea. Next base: position 139,449,284 of record NC_045620.1, read on the forward strand.
TGTGATCCTGCTCACCGTCCACCTGCCCCTACCACAGGCAGGGCTGCCTCACTCAGCCTTGTGTCTCCAGCACCCAGCTCAACGCACCACGCGGAGGGTACTCAGAAAATGTCCGATAAATGGCAGAATAAGGCAATAAAGAATGAAAGAACCAGCCATCCCCCAGCCCTACACATAGAGCATTCCTAAGCACATTCCTAAAATTAGAATGTGTGAGATTAAAAATAGAATTAAGATATTAAAGCACATTTACGTGAGTAATAGATTACCATAAAATGTAATATAAGCTTATGTTAAATATTAATAGAAAATAAAATGTGTTCTATTATTATGCAATAAAACATATTTCCAAACACACATGCCCAGTTTCCTATCAGAGCTGAGCCCACGACCCAGCAGACCTCTCCATGGGGCTAAATAGTATCACCTGGACGCCCTCCTCTGTCTCAAGTCTCCTGTCTGGAATCTGTACTGCTTGTCACAGGTTTCAGGAGCTTTACTTTTCCTCTTCTCTGCCCCCCCCCTTTTTTTCTACAAAATATTAGAAGAGTGTGCAGTGAAGTATTACAGTAATGGCATGACACCTGCACTGAACTGTGGGCTGGCAGAGAGCACCACCGTACGGCGGGTCTCACCCTGCACTTGTCACGCACTGAAAAACCCGGCCCTATCACATACAGTTTAGAGGGGACCCTGCTTAGTGAGGAGTAAGTCATCTGTTCATGGCCACGTAATACAAGTGGGAGGCGGCCAGTTGACGGAAGGGCCGGTGGGTGCCCAGGCTCAGGTGATGCACAAAGTAACCCACGTGGGACTTCTTCAATGGGGAAACTCGCAAATGGACAAAGTGAGCCAGAACAGCCACCTGCATGTGTCACACGTGCCCCCAAAAATGATCATCGATAATTCACTCTCTTACCAGGAAATGGAACCACTTTTTTATTCTCGCTGAGGTTCTTGAGAGATGCTAGAAAAGAGAGAGAAATCCAGATATTAGTAAACTAACCAAAGGGCTCACACACCGTGAGATTTCTATGGACCATCTACGCCTAAAGAGTTGGCTGGAGCATAACCACGGGACGTAGCTTGAGGGAGTGTAGAGCAATTTCAGCCAAAGGATAACCGTGCGTCGTGACACAGAAAATGGTGCCAACATCATGAAAACTGTAGTTCCTGCAGTCACGGGGCAACTGGCAGAACAGTGACCTTATTTTTCTTCCTCTAAAGAAAAGCACATTTTTCCTAAACTGCTTCCTCGTGCTGCTTCAGCGAGGAAAGTTAGGGGCATGTGGTGGCATTTTCTTCACTCTGCACAAGATTTGCTAGGTACCAGAGTCTCTCTGGTTACACCAGTAAACCGTGTAATGCAGGTGTCGGGTGTACCCTTCGAGCAACCAGAAAATGCAAACCAGCTCAACTTGCACAGCAGCTGCTTTTCAAAAACCCCAACAGTAAACAACAATAAAAATAGAGCATTTGGTCTAAAATGAAAAACACTGAAAGAAATGCAGGACTTAGCATCAATGCTTGCAAGATAGAACCCACTAATACACCTGGAGCCACATGAATAGACGCCTGCAGCCTGTGCGGGTCTGCCCCGCATAACAGCTTCTCTGGCAATTTGGCTTTGACTTTGGCTGTGCCTTCAGGCATCCTGAGGTTTACCTAGTCGCTGCCAGCTCAGGACCGTGGCATGAAAATATCGCTCCTATCATGGATACATGCTTCTGAGTGTGCTGCTGTGTCCACGTCTCCACTGGCATGATTAACACAGAAATATTTCTGCTAAGAAGCTTGTCGGTGAACTTGAATCCAGGAGCCAAACAGCTAGACTGAAGCTCTTCTGAAAGCCTGACATTTTGGCAAGAAATGACGGACAAGACGGACAAGGGCAGCTGGGGGAGCTGACGACCCCTGGAGGAGGAAATTCCAGACGTGGTTACAAGGTTCGATCGGAAAGATTAAACTGCCACCGGCAGCAGCTGCGGCATCTGAAAACTGGGGCAGAGGAGAATGAACGGGAACCCAAGTTTCAAGAGCTGGCTGGTCGCGAGGACGTCGTGGGAGGCCAGAGGCCGCCCGGAGCCAGGCTCGCCGCAGCAGCTGGCGGAGGTCAGGAAAACCTGCCTCTGTCCACGGGGAATCCCATCACTTGTCCGCTTCAAAGTACTCATGATTGGAACGTTTTGTGAGAACGGTAGTCAGCACTGCCCGGAAACCTCATTTCCGTTGTCACTTACTTCTACGACTGCCGCAGTCGATGGTGGCCTCTCACTGTGAATGAAGATTTCAGCCTCCAATTGGTGAAAACAAATCCAATGTTTTGATTTAGGGTATACTTCCCTTGCAAAAAGTTAGAAGCCTAAAGTTAGATGGCATTTAATTTTTGTACATTGTTACTATTACCTAGGCATCTGATTTCTCTGTGGGCTAGAATGTTTTTAAATAAATCAGGAAAGACATTTTCCAAGTCCTTAGAGGGAATTTCAAATTAAATAGAAAAGTAGTTTGAAGTCACAACATCTCTGATGGTGGCTTGAAGGATTCTTTTCCCACTGGGGACCTAGAAAAACAGGGTAACCTAATGAGCCAGACTGCGGCCAGTATAGGCTATTTTATTCTTAAAATAATTTCAGTTTTCTGTGTTCAAATGTGCACATGATAAAAAATTTGGGACATAGAGAAAAGCCCCCTAAAATGGAAATAAATTTAAGTCACAGAACCACCGCTTGCTATTTCAAGTTGTAATCAACAAGCAGTCTGGCAATGGAGAATACGAAATTGTCTGAATTAACAGCCTCAGGATAAACTTCCAGATGCAGATGGCGGCTCCGAGGTACACAAGCTTCTAAGTGCCCTGCAGGAAAAGTGGCCCAACTCACACTCTCCTGAGGACACAGCTTCTGCACAGTCTTCCCCAGCGATGGCTGCTGGCCCTTCCACACGCTCGGAAGTGGGGACCCTCCTCGCTGCCCGTTCCAGACCGTTAGCCCTTGCTCCTTCCTATAACCCTTCCCAGTCCTGTCCTCGGGCCCCACCAGCCACTTCCTCTCCCTGAGGCCGCCCCACCGCTCTCTCCCCGACTCTCCGGATCCACAGTCCCTCCCCCAGAGCCTCTGTCACCGCCCTTAGAGAGCTCAGCAGCCACTCGAGGCAAACCTCCCTGGGCCAGCTCTGCCTCTCATCGCTTCGGCAAGCCTGGCCTCCGTCCTTCTCCCAAGACCACACCTTGGACCTCGTCACCAGCAAGTCACGTGACAGCGCATGTCCGGTGCCCTCTGCGATGCTGACAGAGCTCCAGCCTCCCCTCACCTCACTCCGCCTGGAGTCAGCGTCTGACGTAACCATCGTGCATTAATAAAAACTGAAGTTAGTATTAGGACAATACTATTTAATTGCAGGTTTTATTTGGATTCCACCAGTTTTTCCATTAATATCCTTTTTCTGTTCCAGGACCGAATTCACCAGTGTGCTTGCAGCCAGTGGGCATGTCTCCTAGTGTCCTCTGAACTGTGACAGCTTCTCAGGCTCTCCTCGCTTCCCATGGCCAGGACGCTGGCTGGGTGTTCACAGAACGTCCCCCAGGTGCAGTGTGGCTGAGAGCTTCTCATGCGTGGACCAGAGTTACGGGCTGGGCGGAGCAAGAGCAGAGAGACGCAACGTCCTTCCCCTGCGCCCTACCAACAGGTGTACGAGACTGACATTACTTTATCACTGGTGGTGCTAACCTTGACCCCTGCGGTTCTCCACTATAGAACATTGCCCTGTTTCCTTTCAAAGACTGAAAACCAACGATTTTGTCCTTGCCTTTTATTTTGCACATAAAATTAAGACCCAGATAGTAATGACAGTAGAAGCTCATCAGAAGAGAAATGATGGGAGGAGGGAAGGCTCTCGGATCGTTAAGGTCCCTTCCTAGACTTGATTCCCATCATGTCGTAAGCTGTTTATTCTCTTTTCTTCATGCTGATGAAAACATGTCAGCATCTCATTTGAAAGGAATGACAACACATTATGCTATAGGTATTATTCCTGTGAAATCTGCCAAGAAATTCAACAAAAGTGTATGGTGAAAGCCGGTGAGAATTCCACCCTGGGCCATTCGACGTCAGCAAGAGTTTCAGCCTGACTATTTTTAAGCACGCAACGAGGGAGAATGCCAACTGGATGACCCGTCCAAAGGAGGTGTGCAGAGATGGCCGGAAATCAAAGCAAGACACAGCAGGAGGGGGCAGGTGACGGCGGGAGAGGCCCTCGGCCGAGCGAGGAGAAGCAGGTGCTCTCCGCAACACCAGACAGACCCGCAGAGCTCGGGGGAGATCCAAGGGAAGCCGGCACGGAATGGAGAACGGCTCTAAGTTCGGATGCTGTTTAGAGCTCCCAGTATACCTCCAGATTCCTGTCCTCATTTAACAGCACAACAGTGCCAGATGCTATCGACTCTGGAGATGAAGAATGTAACGTTCAAAGAGTTTGAGTGACTTGCTTGGATGCCACAGATCCGGGGGGCAGGGCGGGGACTCGCCGGCTCTCGGTCTAGCACGCTTCCCTCCACACACATCATTGATTAAACTCTTACGGTTCATTTGAACGCTCAGCTTCTCTCCAACTAACACTTTGTTTCTCATCAATTCCCAAGCAGTTTTCATACAATTTATAAGTAACTACATATAAATGTTCTCTTATCAGTGTTAATGTAGCCAATGACAGCTTCTCCACAAGACCATTCTGGAGGAGTGACATCAATAAACGGGAGAAAGCCTATACCCTGTTTCCATGGCTCTCAGGTAGGACAAAGGCCCCTTTTCCTGCATCCCTGAGTATAAGGCACAGAGTGTCCCATCTCGGAAGAGGAAAGCAGCCATATAAATTCAACTTGTACAGACACCAAGAAATAATTTTTATGACCTTGAAAGATCATGTAATAGAGCTGACATTATCAATCCTACGAAACCGGAGAGGGGCTGCGTACTGAGGCAGACCTCAGTTTATTGCAATCTGCCTTACTGCGCTTTGCAGATACTGGGTTTGTATTTTGACTTTTGTTTCTTTGACAAATTGAAGGTTTGTGGCAACTCCGTATCAAGCATGTCTGTCAGCACCAGTGTTCCAACAACATCTGCTCGTGTCTCCATGCCACACTTGGTGATTCTTGCAGTAACTCAAAGCTTCTCACTATTGTTAAATGTGTTATGGTGACCTATGAGCAGTGATTACCACCGGCTGAAATCTCCGATGAGAGTACTTTTTAGCAATAAAGTATTTCTGAAGTATGTATATTGTTTTGTAAACATACCGCTATGTAGAATGTAGTACAATGTAGTATCAATGTAACTGTTCTATCCAGTAGGAAACCAAAACCTTCATCTGACTTTGCTTTATTGCAGTATCCGCTTACTGGAGTACTGGCTTTATTGCGGTTTTCTGGGACCAAACCACAGTACCTCCCCAGAAGGACCCCAGATCGGTTCCCATATAGGAATGGAGTGAGTCTGGCCAGCACGAGAGAGAGAGGTGTTAGGTTCTCAGAAATGACTTAGCTTTAGGAGTAAGGGAAGTATCTAAGGAGGAAAGTATAGTGAACACTTTTCTCTAGAATCACGCAGCTCAAGTTCTGTCTAAAGGCAAGGATTAGATTCACAACTCAAAGAGCCCCCGGTGAACGGAAGCCAACCCCTGGGCGAGGCAAGCCCAGCACCAGCAGCGTCCAGCAGGGACGGGGCAGCCCCTCACATGCTCATCAGCTGAGAAAAGCTGACAGAAGGAGCTGACAGGATCCAACGGAAAACGTATCGGTCTTTCCTTCTGATTCTTTTGTTCCTTCTCTTCAAATATCCCTCTACTTCCCAATTCTCAAAAACAAGAAAAATAACAGCAATGGGACGCAGCCACGATTCATTCCCAGTAACACGAAACAAACAAATGAAGCTATTACCATCTTGGATTAAACCTCAGGGACTTAAAATGGCCTCATGGCCCCAGAAAACAGAATCTTGCAAACACAGAATGTAAGACGGCACAGCACTGTTCTGGAAATGGGGGTTTCAAGGGGCCAGAACTCCGGGGCCTGAAACACCCGCTTCTACAGAGGCCGCTGGGACAGGTGGCCACGAACAGCCACAAGCACTCGGTGGGAAAGGTGACTTTTTTTTTTAAGATTTTATTGTATTTTATTTGACACAAAGAGAGAGATCACAAGTAGGCAGAGAGGCAGGCAGAGAGAGAGAGGGAAGCAGGCTCCCCGCGGAGCAGAGAGCCCGATGCGGGGCTCGATCCCAGGACCCTGAGATCATGACCTGAGCCAAAAGCAGAGGCTTAACCCACTGAGCCACCCAGGTGCCCTGAAAGGTGACATTTTTTAAGTGAGGTGTGAAATGCACTCATTGCCTTCTCCCAAATCAATCTTTGCACTGAGCCACAATCTCCAGTGGCCTCAGACTGGACTGTCCTCTAGTGAAAAAGTGCCCGGAGACCTTGAAGTCTGTCATTGAACCACAGACCCATGGAATAGAGCACAGAGACAACCTGGCCACTGGGAAACTAACTTTTGTAGCAACATGGACAGGACTGGAAGAGATTATGCTGAGTGAAAGAAGTCAAGCAGAGAGAGTCAATGATCATATGGTTTCACTTATTTGTGGAGCATAACAAATAGCATGGAGGACAAGGGGAGATGGAGAGGAGAAGGGAGTTGGGGGAAATTGGAAGGGGAGGTGAACCATGAGAGACTATGGACTCTGAAAAACAATCTGAGGGTTTGAAGGGGCGGGGTGTGGGAGGTCGGGGTACCAGGTGGTGGGTATTATGGAGGGCACGGATTGCATGGAGCACTGGGTGTGGTGCAAAAATAATGAATACTGTTATGCTGAAAATAAATAAATTTATTTTAAAAAAATAAAAATAAAAATAAATTTTAAAAAAATTTAAAAAAAAACAGGAGGGGTCATCAAATCACTCATAGTCACCTCATCGAGGTGACTCAGTGCTGGCGTGAGGGGCAAACCTGCGGCCAGCACGGCACCTCCCTGACAACGAGAGGGTTGCAAGGAAGAGAAAGGGATTTGCTTGAATTTCTGCTGTTTCTCCTGTCACCTATGTCACCAAGGACAAGGCAGGTTGTTATTCTGTTCTCCTTTGGAAAATGAGGATTGTCACCTGGCAAGGTTGTGGAAATGAAAATTTAAAAAAGGAACCATCTATGGAGACGCTGTGGAATCTGTGCGTATTTTTAGAGCACCGTTAAAGCAGATGGTCCAGTATGTTTCCTATGCTTACGGCTCCATAAAAGCCTGTAGCGTTTAATGGGATTCTTTTAAAGTATTCCAGACTTTGAGTGCAGGGGAGGGCACAGGAGGGGCAGGGAGGGGAGACAGGTTAGGGGTTACCCACGAGGATTTCTCTGGCATTAACTGTCACCTGGAGAGCACCCTTCAGTTAAAAATCAAATAACAAAGAGATGCTGTGGCTCAGACCCTTACCTTACAACTAAATGGACATTCCGGACAACTTACCCGCGGTGCCCAGCTGGTTCCTTTTGGCCGCAAGGTGGTGATCGAGACCCCACGTGAGCCCCATGCCAGGCAAACCCCACCTTCTAGCAGTACATTCAAGGGAGGCACTTTATAAACCACTTCTTTTCTTTCAGAGGAAACAAAACAATTCTCTGGCCATCTTCTTGGCATTTATCATACTGAATGATGACTTTCCTCTTAAGTTACCAAGAAGAGTGGAAAACCAAGAGGTAGGCATTCCCCAGCATTCACTGGAGATTCTATTTCCCCAACATCCAGTAGAAATTATTGTTGAAGGACGCCTGGGTGGCCACTGGTTGAGCATCTCCCTTTAGCTCAGGTCATGATCTCAGGGTCCTGGGATCGAGCCCCGAGTCAGGCTCCCTGCTCAGTGAGGAGTCTGCTTCTCCCTCTCCCTCTGCTGCTCTCCCCACTGAGTTTCCCTCTCTCTCTCTCATATAAATAAATAAAATCTTAAAGAAAAAGGGAATTGTTGAAAGATTTTGATTGTGGAGATTTAAACAATTATAATGAAAACTTAAAATTGAAGTCCCAAACACAATAAGGTAGGATGGGTCCTCCGTCAGCCTGTGTCCCCCACTCCCAGTTCACAAACGGGGAATAATATAAAAGGTCAGCTGGCACGAAGAACCTCACTGCTGCCTGAGAGCCTGAAAACCACTGCCTCCCCTTTATCCCAGTCTCACTGGTCCCCAGACACCGGCTCCCGCTGTCCCTTGGCAGCGCTGCCCAACAAGAATCCAGTGCTCTCCTCCTTCACGGAGAACCCTCAAGGCTCTCCTGGAAGCTAGTTTATTTTAGCCATGGACACTGCTAAGAGACTTCAGCCCGTGAGACATGATAGGTGACAGCCCGCCCACAGGACTAGGGAGTTTGGGCGCATCTCCTTCCTACGAGCCAGCAGAGCCCCCTTCAGCCTCTCCCGTGGAGACACCCTCTATCTTTCTTCAAGGGGAACAATGCCCAGGTCCTCACACACAGGTCCACAGAAGGAGCGGGGGCAACAAACAGAGCTAGTTAATCTCTGCCGTGAGGTAAACTCGGAAGACACTATCATCTCACGGAACTGTAACCACCACCCTTCCAAGAGAAAGGGCTGCAGTTGTTGCTTTGGGACTAAATTAGAACCAAAGAGCACAGCAGGTACTGATACAGATCTGAGCCACGAATCGAGGCTACGGCATGACCTGCAGGGTCCTCTGCCCCTACCCACGGACTCGAGACCCTCAGACCCCAGAAGACACGCCATCCGAGTTCCACTGCGACCGGAGAATTCAGAAACGGGAAATAACATGTGACCTTGGAAAGGACACCTACCCACTCTGTGACCCAGCCCCCTCATCTGTAAAATCTCCACCTTACTGAAAAGATAAACAGCTCACATGCCCATAGGATTTTTACGATTTGCAAAGCATTTCCCAAGCTTTATGTCATTTAACACTGTACCATGTCAGTTCCTACTCTCTGTGGTCATTATGTTCCACTAGAAAGGCATATACCCCAGACTTCCTCTAAAACTACAACTCTAGGGGTGCCTTCGGCTCCGGTCATGATCCCAGGGTCCTGGGATTAAGCCCCCCATCAGGCTCCCTGCTCAGCAGGGAGTCTGCTTCTCTCTCTGTCTCTGTGGCCCTCTTGTGCTCGCTCGCTCTCTGTGTCAAATAAAATCTTTTAAAATTTGTTTTAAGTAAGTAAAACTACAAATCTAAAAAATGATGATGATAAGTAAACAGTTATGAAAACAATTTAGGAAAGAATTTCTAATCTGGTGATATTATTATGGGGCTGAGATGTGGGATCAGAAAGGGGTGGTGGGCAAGACATGAGACCTTTGTCTACTGAACGTCCTCTGGATATTTAACTGTGTTTCTAGAGATGAGAAAGACCAGCTGTTTACAATAGGATCACACCAGTATCCTCACCCAGAGCTGAATTATTACAGAATATATACACATTTCTATTTCTTCACCATCTACATGACATACCTTTTTTCTTTTTGTTGTGTCTTAAGGGAACCCTTTTCTTAAAAGACATTCGTGAATTGTCTTCCTGAAACAGAAACCATCAGTGTTAGCAGCTGAAACTTTGTTCTCTGAGCTATAAGCAGGAGTCCTCGGGCGTGGGACAGTTGGCCACAGCCAGACCCTAAGGACTGAAGCTTGGACAAGGTTTAGTCACCGCAGGAGTTAGTGCCTTCAACAGTGATTTGCCAAAACATGACAGCCGCTCTGGAAGGCGATCTACCTTTCCACGAAACGGCGAGTGCCTTGACTCTGGCCTGGCCTGTCCGGACCAAGATCAAGAAAGACCGTGGATTCGCATGGATGAGAAAATTTCCCCTCATCTGGCCTGTGGGTCTATCCCCAGTCTGCGGAGCTTTTCCCTCCGGGCAGTTCAGGGACGGAGCTGGAGAGCAAGACCCTATGGACCCAGTTGACACAGATTCCCGTGAGCCACTCCAAGCTATCCACCGCCGTCCAGTCCTCCCCAACGTGTCCCTTGTCAGAAAGGACCCAGCTTTACTGCGCAACGCGGAAAACTGGAAAGAGAGTCTCTCCTATCCTAACAGCAAGAAAAAGTAAAAAAAAAATCTACGGAATTTCAATTTTCTTGAATTCATCAGAGAGCTGAGACCATTAGCCTAGAATCTAGGACAGACAGACTCCACCGCAGAGAGACGGGGCCTGAGCACCCGCTGCCCCGGGGGCGGAGCGTGAGGAAGACAAGGGGTAGGAAGGCTTCGCCCACGCAGGTCGCAGATCAGATCAGAGGGAGTGCGGCAGGCCGGGGAGCGCAGAGCCAGGGCTCCCTGGATGCGTGGCTGCGTCCATGGTGGGGGCACAGAAAACAGTGGGGCCTGGAGGAACTCGAACTAACAGGAAAAAAAAGGAAGTTCTTAAAATAGCAAAACACATCAAAGGATCCAGGAGCCGGGCTGAAAAAATGACAGTGGCTCACACTGGGACAATGAGAACACCACATACTGCAGTACTGGATTAGAACCCGACGCGGGAGGCGAGTACACAGAAGCCCGTGATGTGTGCATCAATGGCCGAGTGAATAACCAAGCGAGAAATAAGCGGGGGTCCCCTCCGCTGGTGCGCGCGTTCACACTTCGCTTCCTCCACCGGGGAGCCCAGCGACCCGCCGCCGACACCACGGCAGGAAGGCCTGCATAGTAAAAAGTGACACACACCACGTCACCCGAGAATGAAGGTTACTGTTACTGGGGACGCCACACGGATGTCCCCCGAAATGATAGAACAAGGGCACTTCCCCTCTGCGGCATTCTTTCCAAAACCCCCGCGAGCGCGCGAGAAGACCCCGCTGGGGGACCCCTTCTGGGGCCTGCCTCACCTGATGTCAAACCGAACAAAGACGTCACAAGAAAACTGCAGGCGAAGAACCCTCGTGAACCCAAACACCAGGCTCCTTCCCAGGTTTTAACGCATTAAATCTGAGTCTATGTAAAGAAAGATGATACGTCGTGAACACGCAGGGTTTCTCACAGGCAGAACGGGGCAGCCGCTGAGGGAGAGTTGGCCGGTTCTTCATGTCACAACGTTAAATATGTTTTTACCACAAAACCCAGCAGTCTCACTCCTGGGTATTTACCCAATCAGTGCGTAAACGTCCACAGCAGCTCTTTTCAAAATTGCGAAAGACTGGGCACAACCCAAAGTCCTTCAACTGGGGAGCGGGCGAACACGCCGCGTTGCGTGTGCAAGTGTGCAATGTGGCCGTGGCTCAGCACGTGAGGGCACGACCGGTGGGTCCCTACGAGTCAGACGGATCTTGGAGAGGCCACCCGCAGGCCGCGGACGGCAGCCGCAGGAACCCGCGTGAGGCAGTGGGGCCCGCGGCGCCCACCAGGGGACCCGCCTCGAAACATCCACGGGCCCTCGCTGAGCCGCGGCTACCTCCAACCAGGCACAGGTACCAAAAAAGGAAAGTTCCACACCTCCCCGTACTTCCTCACCTTCCGCCTAAGCACACCGTCCCCACCGCTGCCTCCAGGCGGACAGTCTCCTCGCCGCGGCCCCCTTGCTGCCTATCGATAAACTTCTCCCTCCTTTGTTCCGCGAGATGAATTCTGTCACTGCCCGGCCGCCGGCCTGGCCGCAGCCGGTCACCGCACCCCACCCACGTGGGTGGCAGTGAGTGGAAGACAGAGCTCCTGCCGCAGGACACTGTGGAAGAGGCAGGACCTCGGACAGACCGGCCCGGAGTGGTGGCCCCGTCACGAGGGAGGGAGGAAGGACGGGGGTCGCCGACGAGGGGCGCGAGGGAGCTGGAGGCCGCGGATGTCCTGTGCTCGTCGGAGTGGGCGGGGACGTGACTGTGAATGTCCCCAAACTCCTCGATCGCCACACTGAGAAGGGCGAGGTTCACTGCATGTAAATTAGACGTTGGTCTTTAAAAAAGGAGATGAAACGGACCCACGAAGGGATTCCTGGTGTGAAGTGGTGAGCCAGGGGATTCTTCGCTCCGACGACGGATACTAAAAAACAAAAGAAATTACTATGGTTCCTACAAGCAGCTACGACAGCCCTTGAAAGCACCGAAGGGGGACAGCACGGAAGCGGATTCTCTGCGGGTGGGGAGGGGCGGCCTCCCACCTCCGCAGCCCCTGGCCGGGAGGCTCCTTGCCCACGGTGGCTCTGGCTGCAGGAAATCACAGCCGTTCTGCCCAGCTTGGCAGGTGCCCATTCAGAGTTGCTGAGCACCTGCAAATGTGAGGGTGAAATTGTGGAAATGAGAAAGTTGCCAAAGGACGGAGACCCATCATCTGCTCCCCACACATGCTGTGTTTGCGTACATTTGCCAGAATGCCCCAGATCCCAGTGTGTGTAGGTTACGGCTCAATAATACAGCCCAAAACACATTAGCTCTCGAAGAAAAAAAAAACCCAGGACGATACCTCTGGCACTGGTCTACCTGGCTCTGGCAAGCCGAGCTGCGAGAAGCCGTCCGGACAGCCACCTTTACAACAGCAGAAAGAGCAGAGGCACAAGAATCCAGGGGCACTGAGCAAGCCTTCCCTGACGCGAGGCCCAGAACCCCACAAGAGGCACTTCCCAGACTGAACCGAAGGCAAAGAGGAATCAGAACCACCTCATGAGGCCACATGTGGAAGTTCACGTGCTTCGTTCGTGGGAAAGTCTGCGTCTCCCCCTCAGAGCAACTGCGCTTTTCCAGAGAGCGTCCCTCTGCCTCCCACTGGTGAGTCCGGTGAGTCCATCAGGAGCGAGACGCTGACAGCAGCAGGAGGTACTCCTCGTCCCACCGTGAGAGGCGGCAGGACAAACTGCACAGAGTTCCCGAGAGAACCCAGAAGACACAGCAAGCGGAAGCCACTTGGCAGTGAGACAGAAGCCTGGGACCTCAATCCTCTCTGAAAAGAGCAAACAACCCAGCAAAGAGATTGGCTGTGTGCAGGGTGACGACTGATTTCATCAGGAGACGGGATTTTCAAAATGAAGAAATTGTGGCTTTATCTTCAGAGGCATCACTTGTAGGCAAAATCGCTTCTGCAAAACTCAGCATTGCTTAAAAATGAGACACAAATGAGGTATTTCTCTATTTGCATTTTATCACTGTTCTCACCAAAACTGTTTGATTTGGCCTGCAGCATCGTGGAAAGCCTGTGGTAAGCAATCGTAAGGCCTTATACAGTCTCTGAGATTAAACACTAAAAACTTATTTGTAAAAACCTAGTCACTTCCTTTAAACTGTCATAAATGCTTTCAACAACATTTCACGGAAGTGAGGGCGACACTCATTCTCTGCCATGTTGCACGGTCACCAGCAGGGCTTACCTGGCCACTCCCCAAAGCCCTGCCTCACTGTGATCCCAGCTGTTTCTTTGCAGCCTACCCCTCCCGTGACTTGATCCAGCTGTTTCCCCTCCCGTGACTGCCACCCTCCCTCACCCAAAACGCCTCCCAGGGAGTAAGCAGAAAGAGGAAAATGTGTATTGTTTGCGTCAGCTCTGCCCAGGACCCCATGGGCTCAGAGTAGGGACATTTCACTTAGGTGAGGTTATTGGGGTATTTCCTTGATTTGCAGTTATCCGTATTATTAATAAGGAAAAATGTTAACTTGACGCATGTCAGTGATTCGTTTCATCCCCACCTCACTTTATATTTCCAAGTTTTGAATCGGAAACCAGTCTACTCCAAACCGACCTAGAAAGAAAATGTCAGTAATAATTCAATAGAAGGTAGATTTTCCTAAATCTACATTAAAACTCCCCAAGAGGCCAGAATGGGGGTAAAAGATAACACCATGAAAATCTCACTGGAAACACCCTGAAGTCGTAAGGACAGTCCAAGCAGACGCACTCTGAAATCAGGTTAAGACGCCTTTTTAAACATCTGTCATAACAACAAAACTCCCTCACACATCATGTATGTGTGTCTCCTTTTCTACGGGATAAAGGCAATGAGATCTTTTAAATAAAATGCTTACTTTTGATATCAAAATTATTTACTGGGAAAATGACGGGATTTTGGTATGTAATAACCATGACCTCTTGGAACAATTGAATATAAACGAGATAAGAAAATACTTCTAAAAAATGTGAGGTCACAGGACACAAAAATCAAACTTCAGAAATCAATTGTGTTCCGTGCACTTGTAATGAAGCAGCAGAAAGAGAAATTAGGAAAACAGTATCAATTAGAAATGCACCAAAAACAATAAAATATCTAGGAATAACCCTAACCACGGACAGCAAAGACCCGTACTCTGAGAACTGCACAGCACTGATGAGAGAAACGGAAGATGACACACAAAAATGGGAAGACTCCCCATCCTCGTGCACCGGGAGAACAAGTATGGTTAAGATGTCTGTACGACCCAAAGCTATCTACACATCTAACCTAATCCCTATTGAAACAATAGCAGGATTTTGCACAGAACTGGAACAAACAATACTGAAGTTTGTATGGAACCTCCAAAGACCCCAAATAGCTAAAACAACCTTGGAAAGGAAAAGCAAAGCTGCAGACATCCCAACTCCAGACTTCAAGTCATATTACAAAGCTGCAGGGAGCGACTGAGTGTGCAGTCGGTTGAGTGTCCAACTCTTGGTTTCAGCCTGGGCCGTGCTCTCAGGGTCATGAGACAGAGCCGCACACTGGGCTCTGTGCCCCGCACTGAGTCTGCTTAGAAGACTCTCCCTTATGTGCCTTTGCCCCTCCCTCTCTCAGATAAAAACAAATAAATCAAGAAATTACACAGCTGTAGTCATCAAGACAACATGATGCTGGCACCGAAATGGACACATAGATAGATCCAGGGGTGACTAGAAAGCCCAGAAATCAGCCACAATTATGTGGTTAATTAATCCTCAGCAAAGGAAGCAATACTACACAATGGGACAAGGACCGTCCCTTCAACACATGGTGTTGGGAAAACTGGTCAGCAACATGTGAAATAATGAGACTGGACCAGTTTCTTACTCCACACACAAAAATATACTCAAAATGGACAAAGGACCTAGGTGTGAGACCTGAAACCATAAAAATCCTAGAAGAGAGCACAGGCAATAATTTTTTGAGATCAGCCATAACAGCTTTTTTCCTAGCTGTGTCTCCTGAGGCAAGGGAAACAAAAGCAAACGTAAACTCGTGGGACTGTATCAAAGTAAAAACTTTCTGACGGAAACAATTAACAAAACCAAAAGGCAACCTACTGAATGACATATCTGATCAAGGGTTAGTATCCAAAACATATGAAGAACATATACAACTCAACACTCAAAAAACCCCAAATAATCCAACTAAAAATGGGCAGAAAACATGAACAGACATTTCTCCAAAGAAGACATACAAACGGCTAATAGACACATGACTAGTTGCCCAACATCCCTGATCGTCAAGGGAATGCAGATCAGAACCACGATGAGATATCATCTCACACCTGTCAGCATGGCTAAAATCAAAAACACAAGAAACAAAAGGTGTTGGTGAGGATGTGAAGAAAAAGGAACCATCATGTGCTGTTGGTGGGAATGGAAACTGAGGCAGCCACCCTGGAAAACAGTATGGAGGGTCCTCAACAGTTAAAAAAGAGAACTACCCTCTGATCCGGTAATCGCATGGCTGGTATTTACCCAAAATACAAAAACACTAATCCGAAGAGATACATGAACCCCTATGTTTACTGCAGCATTATTTACAGTAGCCAAATTATGGAAACAGCCTGTGTCTGTCGATTGATAAATGGATAAAGAAGCGGTATAAATACAATGAATACTAAGGCATAAAAAATAATGAAATCTTATAGTTTGCAATGGCACGGATAAACCTAGAGCATCATGCTCAGTGAAATAAGTCAGAGTAAGACAAACACCGTATGACTTCACGCATATGTCAAATTTAAGAAACAAAATGTGAACAAAGGGGAAAAAAGACAAACCAAGAAACAAACCCTTAACTGCAGAGAACAAGCAGATGGTTATTAAAGGGAGGTGGGTGGGAGGAACATGAGAAATTTTTTAAAAATTATTCACTAGGAAAATGGCAGGATTTCAGTTAATATTTATGATAATGTAATTACCATGACCTCTTGGAAAAATCAAGTGCAAGCAAGATAAGAAAATGTTTCTTTAAAATGTGTCTGCTCCTGCTAAGTCTTTCCTTTGTGGATTTGCTGTCATCCTTAAGGATGAGTTTTGTTTGTTTGTTTGTTTGTTTTTATTAGAAGCCACAAAACAAAATAAGGGGCAACACACAACAGAATAGAAAGTAGCTCCTCAGTAAATAAGGCACAAAGGAGAAAAAGGGAACGCTCCTCTCTAAATAAAGGGAAATTTCAGCTGCAGAGACAGAAAACAAATTTTGATTCTCATTTTAAATGTTTGTTTCCATTTGTATGGACATACAAATGGCCAACAGACACATGAAAAAATGTTCATCAACATTAGCCGTCAGGGAGATTCAAATTAAAACCACACTGAGAGACCACCTTACACCAGTCAGAATGGCCAAAATTAGCAAGACAGGAAACAACGTGTGTTGGAGAGCATGTGGAGAAAGGGGAACCCTCTTCCACTGTTGGTGGGAATGCAAGTTGGTGCAGCCACTCTGGAAAAGAGTGTGGAGATTCCTCAAGAAATTAAAAATGGACCTTCCCTATGACTCTGCCATCACACTGCTGGGTATTTACCCCAAAGATACAGATGTGGTGAAAAGAAGGGCCATCAGTACCCCAATGTTCATAACAGCAATGGCCACAGTCACCAAACTGTGGAAAGAACCAAGATGCCCTTCAACGGATGAATGGATAAGGAAGATGTGGTCCATATACACTATGGAGTATTATGCCTTCATCAGAAAGGACGAATACCCAACTTTTGTAGCAACATGGACGGGACTGGAGGAGATTCTGCTGAGTGAAATAAGTCAAGCAGAGAGAGTCAAGTATCATATGGTTTCACTTACTTGTGGAGCATAAGGAATAGCACGGAGGACATTAGGAGAAGAAAGGGAAAATTGAATTGGGAGAAATGGGAGGAGGAGATAAACCATGAGAGACTGTGGACTCTGAGAAACTAAGAGGGTTTCAGGGGGTGGGGTGGGGGGGTGAGCCTGGTGGTGGGTATCAAGGAGCACACAGATTGCAGGCCCCCATTCTGGAGCTCACCACAGAGGGGACCACCTCTCGGAATGCAGAAAGACCCTCTCTTGGGTCCTGCTTCTGCTGCTTATGCATTATAAGTTCTATACGACTCTGCTCTCAGCCCACAGGAGGTTCCTCTGCTGATGCCTTTAATTAAGAGTTTGCTCGCAGCAAAATCCTGGTGCTGTTCTTGTCTATGTCCTAGCAGATGGGTCCAAAGAAGAGTTTTGTCCGTCTGCTAGTAATCGTTTTCTGTAACAGAGAGCAATGTAGACAGCTGCTGAATGAGCAAACAGACGACCCCGTGAGCAGCCCAGCGCGGGCTGAGGACAAGCTGCGCGCCGACCTGAGCATCTCCGTCCTCCGTTTCTCCCTGCACAGCGACAAGGGAAGACAAGGGTAGCAGACACGCCCGAGACACACGGGGACCAGCTGGGAGCCAGAGGGAGCCGGGGGCAGTCCCACGCCGGGGGCAGTCCCACCCCAGAGGCAGCTGCTGGAAGGAAGTCTGCCTGCTGCTCACGCGGCTTGGAGAGGGTCAGGGACGGGCAGGCCCCGCAGGGAGCGGGAGCGAAGTGTGGACGCTTCCCAGACAGAAGGCAATAGAAACAGCCGGCCTGCACCTGCTGGTCTCTTCCTAGCTGCCCTGAGGTACGACGGACAAGTAAGAACCATGTATTCAGTTGGCAAGATGTCGCGGTGTTTAAGGAGTGTCCCTGTGCCGCAGGGACTGCAGACGAGGTCATGAGCACGCCCGTCTCACACAGACACCGGCTTTGCACATACATATGGCAAGAACGGGTAAGATCTGCTCTCGAGTGAACGATACGCCGCTGTTAGCTATAGAGCCCGGGCTTACTCTTCCTATGACACCGATTCTCGCTCACGTGCTGCTTCTCCAGACGGAACGAAGCCTCCCACCTCGCCCTCCAGGTCCCTACCCAGGATTTCTAAAATTGCACAAACTCAGCAGAAGTGTTTCAATGGAGCCCCCCTCATGGTTCATCCTATTATAAAACACGTATTCAATACACTACATTTTATTAGTGAAATATAGTTGAAGATAAATCATCTCCACTGTTTTAAAGTGCAAATTTCTTTTTTGTTTAAATCCAAATGCATCTCCTATGCATAGAGGAAGCCAAGCCTTATTTTTCTAGAGCCATGTAATTCTCTAAAAATTTCATTACTTAATAGTTAATTCACCATACCCCACTTAGCATTATTGATGACTTACACTTAGCTTTTGCGACTTCAGTGTTGATCGATATGAACCTCATCTCTCAAAGAAGCAATAAAATACTTAGCAGTAGTGACAGAATGGTATCAAGATAATAAAAAGGGAAAAAATGGTTAAGATACTGGGCAGGCAATGAATTTCAAAAATCAATGAAAGAATCAATGCCGTTTTCATTTTGTCACAAAAAACCCTGAGTCAGAGACAATGCTAGATCAAAAACTCCCTGGTTTTATTGGCATCTCTGACAATGTTAATTAAATGAAAACCCTCTCCTGATGGACTGATGGAGCATACGAGAGCGAATCACGGTTCCAGGTTCACACCCCATTTACCGAAACAAGATGCTTACGCAGTGTGTCCAGAGGTAGCTACATGCAAAGGAAGATGCCTCATGATCTGAGCTTAGCATGTATTAAATTCATTAAATCATTTAACTGTGATTTATGTCAGGTGATATAAACCATTACTTTGATTATTTTTTAAAAGGTCTCACTGTTTTGTCACTCATTTTACAGCTAGTGATGTATCAAGTACCCACTTTCCTTATCTGATCTTGTCGGGCATGAGGACCACTGTTTCCAGCCTCAGTGACCACAAAGAGTGGGGGAACTTGCAAGGGAAAGTTGCCCGTTTCTTTCCAAACCTCCTGTCCTGTGAGACTTGATTCTCAAGTATGTCTAAGCACAGTAGCATTTGGGATGGAGTCAAAATGACAAGAAAACCAGAAAACAAAATAGAACACAACTCTCTTTTTTAAGAAAATAAGCTCACATGTATCAATGATACCTAACTCTTGTTCTATAATTATGGGACCAAAATTATTACTGTTTCATTCTATTTTGTTTTTTAATTTTCTTATGACTTCACCCAAATTCATATTGTGATTTGAAATTTCCTACTTTTCAACAACATAAACACTGAAGACTAGAAGTTAGAAGAAGGCCAAACCTCTCTCTCCTGCCAAATTCTCATCCTAAAATTCCCAGGACTGTTTGGTGAGGAATTTTTTGAACAGTGTTCCTTGGTGGGTAAGGAAGGGAGGCTCTGAGCAGAATGTACACTCCTACCCAAGGGGCTGACTCTTCGTTAGAGAAAAACGAGCAGAAGGCATGGAATGAGGAGTTATTGAAAACCTGGAAGCACACACAAAATAACTGCGGACAGTTGAGGAAATGACGTACTACAATAGCCAGCACAGTCGCTGAAAGTAGAGAACACTATGACCAGACGGGTGATTCAGACATGTCCTGGAAGAGGTGACCGCTGAACCAGATGAAGTTTGGCATTGGGGAGAGACTGGAAACCAGGCCAGAAACATAAGCTCAAAGGTTAAGGATGAGAATCAGTGCCACATAATACAGCATTCGTTCAGAAAAAGCTGGGGCCAGCCCTCTGCTGCAGGGGGACACAGCACCAGCCCCCCACAGAAGAGCTCACACCTGTACAGACAGGCGTCCTCTGACCATCCGCTGACCATCTGCAACCGCTTCCCCACACCTGGGTTCCACTTCTTCTCACTGCCCACACTATTAACATCGCTTGTTTTCTTGTTTTCCAATGGGCTACAATATAAATGCTTCAAAGGCAGACACAATCTGCTCTTTTTCTGTCACACTGATGGCACTAAACACAGAAAGCTCAACAGTTCTGAGGTGTTGGTTACAGTGGCCATTCGGAGGGACCCTGGCTCAATCTCATCACACATCACATGGTCATGAAACACACAGAATTCCCCTCAAAAAGATGAGAGACCATTTTATAAATCGATGAGTACATATGCTCAAAATCTTACTTGTTATTACACACTTACTATTAATCACTATATGCTTGATATTTGAAGCTCTTGAGGAAAAAAATGTTACAGTCATAATTTCATCATCTTACACATTCCGCACCTGGAACTTGTCACTATAGCAACCTGTCTCAATGCCTCTAAATATAGGGGACCCGTATGTCCGAGTGATACCCTAAAATGCAAGACCTAAACAAAGCCTCCAAATTGCACCCGTACAGCATTCCCAATGTTCTTTGGTGACTTTCAGAGACTTACGATCAGTCTAATGCAGGATGAAATAATTCAACATCTGGTTTCATGGTTTGTTTTGTTTTGCATTTTTAAATGTATCACTGGGTAAATTATTCCTTCTGTTTTCTTAAGCCTCTCAAGTTTTCACCCCAATAGCAAAGATACCAAATGAGAAATCAAATGGAACATTTATTCCAGTAAAAGAGAAATGAAATTGTCTTTTTTGATTCTGGCATGAGATCCAAGTTTCAAAACAGACAATACTCAAAAGGCAACCTGTAACATCGCTCTAGAGGAAGCCCACATAAGCACAATTCATGTGTTGTCTTTGGTTGTTTGAGGTTTTTCTTAATGTGAGTGACATCTCTTATCAAAAATGTTCAAATCTATTTTTAATAAGTAAATTCAACATTTGAAGTATACTAAGAAAAACCCTAAAATACTGAAAATACCCTATATATTGATTCATAGTATTAATTAAAATATTTTTTTATTATCAGCAAAGTCATGATCCCTTTAAGACATGATATAAAAGAGTTAATGGAAAATAGCCCTTAAAAATACACACAAAAGTGGAAATAGATTCTAAGTAGAAGAATTCGGTGTTTTTACCATTTTTATTGTGTTAATAAATCTATAACAAACATTACTTTTATAATTTGATAAAGTAGCCTTGATTTTTAAACATGGGATATCATAGAAGAAAATTCAATTTTTCAAAATAATTAATGTCAACAGTGAGTGAGTAAGGCACTGTGTGTCCCTGGTGTTAAGAAAAATGAAAATATAGGGGCACCCAGTGGCTCAATCAGTTAAATGTCTGGCTCTTGATTTCAGCTCAGGTCATAATCTCAGAGTTGTGGGATCAGCCCTGGGTGGGGCTTCACACTAGTTGTAAAGTCTGCTTGAGAATCTTGCTCTTCCTCTTTTCTTCCCCCTTCTCTCTCTCTCAATCTCTCTCTCTCTCAATCTCTCTCTCTCTCAATCTCTCTCTCTCTCTCTCTGTCTCAAAAAAAAAAATTTTTTTAAAAGAAAGAAAAGTGAAAATGTAAATAAAACAGAATGCCTCCTTCTAAAGGCTTTAACCTCTGGTAGGAATCTCAGTAAGAGGGGAGAATAAATACCCCTATAATTTACTCCTCACCCACTGGAGAGGACACTTCATGGCTATTCCTAATCTTTACACGGACTTCACAGGTTGGAAGTTATCCCAGTTTTGCACATAAGGAACCTGAGGCTCAGGGCAGGAAATGGCACCCAGACACAGCTTACGTGTGTCCGGAGTTTGCCCTCTTCACACATCCTCTTTACCAGCACAGTCAGACTGAGAGCAAGGAGCACATACGTCAAACCAGCCATCTGTTTTCCAAAGAGTTACTGGACACCAAAGTCTGAGAGAATGTTGTCTGAGCGCAGGGGGACATCTCCCCAAACACCCATGGTTGCCTTCCCAGCAAAGTGCAGACGAGCTGGTTGCTGAGCATTCCAGGGGATGGAATTCAAGATAAGAAAATTGATGACACTGATTTTAATGAGAGAGATACAAGTGGGAACGGCCAAGTGTCTGGTTTCCAAGTGAAAAACACTTTCATTAAAATACTGCAAACAGGGGCACCTGGGTGGCTCAGTGGGTGAAGCCTCTGTTTTCAGCTCAGGTCATGGTCTCAGGGTCCTGGGATCGAGTCCCGCGTCGGGCTCTCTGCTCAGCAGGGAGCCTGCTTCCCCCTCTCTCTGCCTGCGTCTCTGTCTACTTGTGATCTCTGTCTGTCTGTCAAATAAATTAATAAAATCTTTTTTTTAAATACTGCAAATGCTGTTTTAAATACAGATATGTTGCACTTTTCAAGAACTTGCAAACCCATTTTCTCGATCAGTTTTTTTGAGGTATGTAAACCTATAAATAAGTAAAAAATTGTTGACTGGGTTAATGAAGTGCAGAGAAGTAAACTTACTGAGGGGCACTTCGCAAGTTTACAGGAGAACTAGGACAGGAATACGGTGCTTACATGTGGCCACGTGCCCATCAGCATGTTGCAGGTGCATCCGCTTCTACATGGCTGTGTGCACCTGCCAGAGACAGGTGCGTCTGCTTCCACACGGCTGAGCACACATCTGCACGCGACATGTGTATTCGCAGATGGTACTGTAGCTCATGTGTGTGACCCACCTCAGGTGCTGCGAGGATTCTTTTACAATTCAGTTGTCTCAGAGAGCATAAATAAAAGTCATAACATCGAGTGCATTTCGTACATGTTATCTCTATCCTGGAAGTTGATTTTGCTATAAATAAACCATCAAACTTCACAGGAAGAAACTGATTCTCTACAGTGTTGTCCTGAGGTTCCTGTGGGGGAAGTGGTGGACGGAGCATCTACTGCAGGTTGATCTCATGTCAAATCCCAGCTGGTTTTCCAGCTGGCTTTGATTAGGCAACCTTCCCAAGTACTAGCATTTCTGGCCCAAGTTTTCCACGGAGTGGTGAGGAGTCTACATGCACTAAGGAATAAGTCAATCAAGTCTTGCATACTCTGAAAAGATCACCACGGTCACTTAATCATCCAACAAATAACAGTGAGACCTTTTTTTTTTTTAAAGGTCTGCTCCCAGCATGGAGCCCAGCATGGGGTTCGAACTCACAACCTGAGATCAAGACCTGAGCTGAGATCAAGAGTCGGAAGTTTAACGGACTGAGCCACCCCTCCCCAGGTGCCCCAATAGTGAGACTTTGATTTTGCAAGGGACAGAGATACTGCCAGGAAGACAGGACCGTGGGGAAGAACGTGTCCCTGCCTGCTACATGGGGCCAGCCACCCAGACAGAGCCACACCTTCCTGGGGGGCTACGAGTGTCACGGGTCTGGGAGCCTGCGTTCCTCCTGTGGCCCCATGCGTGGACACATCCATCCTCAGCCCAAGGGCCAGGGCCCAAAGATGCAGGTTTTAGGGCTTCCCGGAAAGCCCAAGTGAGCACCCGCAGGTGCCTGCTGGTGGCTGGCTTCTGGAGGGCGCTCCCTAACACACGACTCGAGGGGAGGCTTGGCCCTCCTGCTTTCTTCCTATCTGCCCTTCGCGTGGATCTGCCCGCCTATCCGAAATGTCTTAGCCATGTTTCCTTCCCTCTGAGTTTGCTTCCTGTCTGTGGGAGCAGAGCTGCGGTGCATGACGGCGAAGCAGAGGTCTTATCCCTGAAAAGGCGCCGGGCCGGGTTTTGGAATCCACTGATTCCCCTGTTAGGTCTGTCTTCAGAGCACAAAACACAAGAATTACGGAATTTGTTGATACAAACCTTCCTGTCGCTGTCTTCACAAGGACTTTCCTCTTCTTTCTCCTATTATTAAAAAAATACAGTAATCAACTCTGTGCAAGAAGGACCGTGTCGAACACACCCGTGCTCCCCCTCACTTTCCTGGTTGTCGTGCAGACCCTGCAGGGCTTCCTCTCTGGCTCTGGCCCGCCTCGCTCCTCCCCTTTCCCGCTTCCCGCTTCCCCACACCCGCGACAGCAGAGCATCGACTGCGCATCAGCCGCCAAGGATGCCTCCCTTGTTTCTGCTTCGTGTGACTAAGTGTGTGTTGGTGGGCTATTCCCCTTGGGCGGTTCTCAAGCCTCCAGCTCAACGACAACAGTGTGCCGTGAACTGGCTAGCAAGTACACACTTCGTCTTGATTAGTTCACTTGTCTGAGCTCTTCAGATGCGTTAATGTTGGTGTCGCACTTTAAGGTGACAGTATTTCCGACATGTCAGAGATCATCTGCAGAAATGACATATGTAAAGCATCCTGAGGATGAAGAAGTGTCCGATGAAAGCCGGGCTCTGGTTCTGCTTCCTCTCCTGGTGTCACCCCGTCTGGGCCAGAGACGTGCATCAGGACCAAACAAACCCTTGTGCACACTCTCTGGGCGGGAAGAGAGCCGCGTCTGACCCTGACGCCGACACAGCTCCTCCCGCCCCAGGCCTTCCTCATGGCCACAGAGAGGGGCTGGGGGAGGCGGCAACGAGGACCCCGTGCTCGATGCACCCCGAGATCCTGCTCAGGACAATACGGTGTTTGCACACAGACAGCGCCGATGGCCGCACGCCACGGCAGGGGGCCTTCACACCACTGAACGGTACTCCTAAAAATGGTCAAAATGGCAAGTGCTGTGTTTTTACATACACATATTCTACTACAAAAAAAAAAATTAGATAACAGAAACTCTTATGATGAAACAACAGAAATCTGTATTTTAAAAATAATGTGCACAATAATACGTTGTCTTACAGCTTTGCAAGGTCACTTTCATTTTACCCCAGGATGACAGACTTAAGTTTAAGCACCCTAGCCACAGGAGCTCAGAGCAAATCGCAAATGGTCACGAGACCCCTACTGCGTCAAGGCACGGTCCCGGACACGGTGAAGGACACGTGACGCCAAGCCTCACGCTCGACCCCCACCCAAGGAATCCACAGCGGGCGCAGGAGAGACAACTGGCCTCTTGCCCAGGAAGCGTTCACTGGATGTCGTTCCTTTGCTATTACTACTACCTGTTACAGTGCACATAACACGCTTGCTCACTTTCCGATCTCTCAGAAACATGGGCTAGATTTCAGGGCCAAAACCTTTCAACTCCATGAGGCATTTCATGCCAATAAGGAAAAGGCACAGGGAAGTCCTGCTCGGGCCACGCGGGAAGCAAAGATGGCACCATGCGGACGTCAGAGCAGGGAGGCTCTTCTGGCTGTGAGCAGCGCAACACCTGCTGCGACACCTGCCATCGCTGGGAACAGACCATGGAGCCCGGCACGGGAAACAGCTCTGCTGAGAAATGAGGCACAACTAGCATAGGCTTCACTACACAGGAGGAAACACAGCTTCGCTCACTCACAACCGCATCCAAATCCAAGGTCCCCCACTTCCTGACTACGGGTGGGGGCAGGTGACGTTCTCGCCCATCTCCTTGCTTCGGGGGCCACAAAGCTGGGTGCTGACGCCTGGGGAAGCGTGCGTGTGAGGAGGGGCAGGCCCCCGCAGCACGGACGAGCGCAGCGCCCAGCAGAGCAAGCGCTCGGCAAACGGGCAGGCTGCTCTCCCCAGACCCCTGCCCACCACAGTCATCAATGTCCCGACAAGAGAGAATGGGGCCTCCGCTGCTCCGTGTCACCGGCTTTCCCCAGAAGCTGAGGTGGCAAGACCAGGAAGTTAAAAGCCAATCGCTTGGGGTTGCGATTACTCCGATACTGCATTAAGAAAGACACTTTGATTCACTCTAACGAATTAAATCTACTGATGGATGCCAAGTCACTGATATACACGGAAACTCCCAGAGGCCCCAGCAGATTCTCACAGCGAGTCAATAAGGCACCGTGACAAACGTCAGTGGCCAGACCACACCAGGGACTCTGGATGCCGCACAAAGCCACTGTCTTCACGATGCCTGTGCCCTCTTCCTGCCGAAATACGGCCGTAGGTTACTCCACGCCTGAGCACAGAGTGTCCGTCTCTGCTCCTCCCCCGTGCAGGCAGGAGCTGTCGTGTCGCCGTTCCCCGCGCACCAGGACAGACGCTCAGAACGCGCGCTCCCTCCGACGCCACAGCAGCGAAGTGTCCTCTTTCCTCCTCGTCTCCAAGACCTCCCGTCACGTGTGCCTTCACGGAAAACCACTTCCACATCAAAAGAACAGGAGGAAGGGGAAGAGAATCGCTTGAAAGCGCATTCCCTGCGACCGTCTGGTTTACATCATAACCCCCACCGGTGGTGAGAAACCCAGACAAACTTCCCCCCAAGCGCCCTCCCCAGGTGGGCAGGAAGCCGGCGACAGCTCCGTGTAGCCCCAGCCCCTTCCACCCACGCTCCGGGCCACTTACTCTGTTTCTAAATGCGGAGCACGTTTACGAGTGGAAAAGGAATGGCTCACAAGGCTGCTGCACCCCAAGTTTCCTTATAGTTCAGGAGGCTTCAGCATTAGAAGAGACTCACACTTGATACCCCAGACTTAACCACACAACCTCCTGCCTGGGTCCAAACAGTTTAAAACAAGAGGGGTGCCTGGACGGCTCCGTTTGGTGAGCGTCTAATTCCTGATTTCAGCTCAGGTCATGATCTCAGGGTCCTGGTCAGCGGGGGGCCTGGCTCTCCCTTTCCCTCTGCCCGTCCCCCTGCTCGTGCACTTCTGTCCCCCCCCAAAAAAGGAAATTATAACTCTCTGAGGTGGATATGTTAATTAGCTGGAATTGCCAAATATTCTGCAAATAAAAAATCTAAAGATATGTTTTCCCAGTGCACATACTTCAGATAGACTCGTCACCTCATGTCAGAGGTTATGCACCCCAGGAGCGTGCTTCCTGCTTGGAAGGCACAGCTCGGCGTGTGGCGGAGGACGGAGCAGACGCAGAACCACGCAGCCCGGGTCCGCGGGGCGGGCTCGTGCTGCCCTCCGTGGAGCGCGCGCCCCGCGTGCCCGCTTCCCCGACCACACCAGCTACTACACAACACCAGCGCCCCCAGAGCAGAACGTCCGTGGCGTCCGCGGACACCTACACACCGACACACCTGCTGCTGTTCCGCTCCCCACGCTCCCTCTAAAAACACACCTTGAAAGTTGCTGGGAAAACAGTTTCTCAGTCCGTGACTGGAAGCACCGTAAGAGGTCATTAGGACCAGCAGAGGAGCCATTAGAATTACTCACATGATCTGGCACCCGAGAGAGCGGATCGAAGGGACCACCGGCTGGGAAACGCGCGAGTCTCTACCTCCACGCTGCGCCGCGTCCTGGAAAGCGGTGGGCTCTCTTCCTGCCGCGAGAGCTCCACCCAACATGCTAAAAGGATAAGGACGCGCCTTCCTCCCACAGCACCAAGTACAAAGTAAGAGTGAAGTAGCTCACCTTGTGGCTTTCAAAATCAGGGCCGCTATGAAGTACCTCTTCATCTTCCTTGACTACCTCCGCGGGTGCCTGGAGAGAAAACACACGGCGGCCGTAGTGGCAGTCGAGCGACGTCAAAACCCGGGAAAGGAGCAAAGGGGGTGGAGAGCAGAGCTCTGTGGACCGCTTCTGTGGACGGAGCTGAAAGTGGGGCTGGTTTTCCGACCCCCCCGACCGGCATTTTCACCTTCGCTCCACTTACGAAACGCTAACCTATTGAATGAAATTGTCGGGGACATCGTTAAGGGAAAACACTAGCAGCCCCTTTCCTGTAAACAGGAGTGGATCATCCCTCCAGATGCCTCTTGTCAGTGGGTAGCAGATGCCTGTGGACCTCCGTGTGCCACTGGGACCCCAGTCAGCGCCCACCTCCCTGACTTTCAAGCCCGCCACAGCCCGGGCGGTCCCGCTCCTCACACGGCGGGCCACCTCGCGTCCGTGGGCATCATGTCCCAGGTTTTGTGACTTGTCAGCAAAAAGCAGTGAGCTGTGTTTAACTGCTGCCCTGGGTACACTCCACAAGGGGAAAGCCACGTGGTCCTGTGGCTAAGAAAGAAAGGGTCCCTCAGAGCGACGTCACCGTATTTCTGTGCCCGTCAGGGTAGGCGCGCCCCGTGTCCACTGCGGGCTGGCGAGGGGGTCCCTTGTTCATCCGTCACCCAGGACGCCAGACCAACAGACATCAACTCCTTGCATTCCAATGGCTTCAGAGGCAGAGGGACAGTGTGGCTGTCAACGCCTCTGCTCAAACCTGCGGCCCATGACAGCTGCCCACGCATTACCATTGAAGGCTACGAAGCTGCACCTGAGCTCAAGGGTGGAGGATTCTCCCAGCAAACGGCCACGGTGCGTGCCCATGAAGAGACCTAAGGACCCCGCAGCTCCTGCCAGCTGACCCTGGAAGGTGCAAGACCGAGTCCGGGGCTGTGTAGACATGTGGTCTAGGTGGTCCCCCTAGCCTGGACCTCGGCTGTCCAAACGTTCCGAAAACTCAGAGCCTGCATAAGCACTGCCGTCCTGCGGTCCACACAGAAAAGTCACCATGATGTAGGGACCGCCCCAACCGCAGCAAGAAACAAACATGACAAGCACATCTTCTCAAAGGGTCGCCGATGCCAATGCTTGCTTCGTTCATTTATTCAGCAAAATACACAGAATGAGGAGCCCCGCAGTCCTGACCCAGGACGGTGACGGAGAATGCAAACCAGCGCGGCCCCCGAGAAGCTCAGCCACACAGGGAGATGAACGTTAATTAAGTCACACAATTAAGTATAAAACCTCAAATGTGATATGCTTTGTAAGAGGGACTCGGGGAGCTAAATGGGCTGCCACGGCCTTACCAACACAGGAGACCACGGAACGTTTCCTCTGCTGTGCCTACAACGCGAAATATGAGGGATGAAGTCCTTCATCTAGAAGAGCGTGAAGAAAGAATATTGCGGACAAAGGGGAGGGCGTGTGGCGGTCTTCCTGCGGGAGGACACGCGGAGACTGAGGGGCACGGGGCGGGGGGTCGTCGGCCTGCCAGCGGTCACGGTAATCTAGCCGGGGACGGTGGTAGTCACGGCCGGAGGGATGGCGCTGAGACAGAGAGCACGGGCGCTTCCAGACACACTCAGGAGGTACCACTTGGTGATCTGGGTGCAGAAGGGCTGAAGCAGTGAGTCCCAGGAACATCTCGGAGTTTGTTTTTTGTCTTACTGGATGGACGCGTGTCACACAGCCACTGAGACAGGAGTGCGCAGCGTGTGCGGACGGTGTAGAAGGACAGCCGCGCATTCCCGCTGTGCTGAATTAGTGTCTCAGCACATCTAGCGGGGGTGTCAGCTCCTGGGGTGTGTCTCTCTGGATGTGTGTGTGTCTGGACGCAGCGTGTATAGATGCGTGTGTGTCTACCTGTGAGTGTCTGTGTGCACATCTGGACCCCGGGAAAGAGACCTGCAGAGAGACTGCCGCCACAGTGACGGGGAGTTCAAGATGTAGAGCAATCACTGGCCTGACCGGCCCCGGGTAGACCTCCAGCATTCGGTGCCAAGTGGTGGACTGGAGGTCTGCCGAGAAGAATGAGAACGGGCCCCGGCTGGCTCACTTGGGACAGCACGTGATTCTTGAGCTCAAGGCTGTAAGTTTGAGCCCCATGTTAGAGGGAGAGATGACTTAAAAAATAAACTCTCTAGGGGCACCTGGGTGGTTCAGTGGGTTAAGTGTCTGACTTCGGCTCAGGTTCTGATCTCAGGGTCCCGGGATCGAGCCCCGCATCGGGCTCTGCCCATCAGGGAGCCTGCTTCCCCTCTCTCTCTGTCTGCCTCTCTGCCTACTCATGATCTCTCTTTCTCTGTCAAATAAATAAAATCTTTAAAAAAAAAAAAAAAAAAACCTAAGGACGCAGCCACAGACCATGACAAGTACTCAGAACAGTCCCCAAAGCAGAAGAACCCACTGGGGGGAGGGGCAGGCAGGAAAAGGTGTGATGCGGGACCCGGAAGATGAGCAGTAACTGACCAGGGGGGCACAGAACATGCTAGAGGCCCGGCGAGCATGGGGGGGAGGGGGAGGGGACGGCGGGCAGGGGGGCTGATGCAGCTCGGACGGCCGTCGGCAGGGTCGTGCGACCCCCGTGACCCACCTGGTCCGCGGGCGCCTCCACCTGCACGTCATCGTCCTCTCTGACTTCCGGTGCTCCTTGGGTTTCCGTGTGGGGAGTCTGGGCTTTGTACACGTCACCTTCTGGAGGAAAACAGGTGTTCAGGCCGACGTCCCCTGCACATTCTCCAGCCCAAACCACCGACGTGGTGCGTGGGCAGCCCTCCCTGGAGCCCTGCATCCCACCACAGGACCCCATGGCCTTGCTTCTGCCTCGTGTCTGCACGGACGGCCATCCCCTGCATCCTGCCCCCACGGGACTCGGTCCCAGAGATGAGACTCGCCGAACACTTGGCAGACACGTGTCCAGCCGACTCCAAAATCACCACAAAGCGATCCCCTGCCCGACACCAAAGTCCTAGTCTGAGGACATGCACCTTGGGTACTTCAAGAACTTCCTTTGAAGTAATGAACTAAATGCGTTTGAACCGACGAGGTATTAAAACCGCACGTTGGGAAGCAGTCGGCTGAGCCTACAGAGAAGCAGCTCACCGGCCCCACAGCCGCACGTGCCACAGGCTCACAGAATCCGCAGGTGCTCGAAAACCTTGTCCTCACCCTGACAGGACTTCAGCGACAGCAAGGGGCCGGCCGCTTCCCTCAGCCCCCAGAGGACGTCACCACGGTCGTGACGGCTCAGTGGCCGCAGCTCACTCGACTTCTTGTCCTTCCCTGGCCCTCCCGGCCTCAGCCCCAGAAGGACCGTCACACAGTCCTCGGCGGAAGGGATGAAGGTAAGAAGATGTCCGAGGCTGCGTCCGTCGGGCCCCCACAGGGTGCCAGGCCCTCCTCTGCCTGCTTGATACTTAACACGCACACTAGTCTCTGAAAATCCTACCGTGCCCGTTTGTAGAGAAGCAGCGTGCGGAGGGCCCCACGCTCGGGACCCCGCTCAGGACCACGCTCGGGAAGGCCGTACCTGGAACCTGGGCCCCAGCACACCACGCTGCTTCCCGGAGAGAAGGTCGGGTGCCTGCCCGGCAGGCCCGGCCATGCAGTACAGGCTTTGTCAAGAAGGAAACTTTTCATGCACTGATTAAAGTCTATTACGCGGACTACAAGGTCAGTAGGCTCTGGTCTTCGGCCCATGCTGGCCACGGTCAGGCTCTAACCACACACTGTGTCCGCCGTGCCACCAGGCAGGAGCGCTGTGAGTGCCCAGCATCCACACCAGGGCCTGGTGCACAGCCGGACAGCACCGCCATCCGGGGTGGGAAGGCCCAACGGGGACGGGGCGCAGGAGAGACGCGCAGGGAGGTCAGGATGTCACCTGGGAACTGGCCGAGGGATCCCGGAAGCTAAGAGAACACTGGCGCACGAAGAGGAGGAAGCCGGCTCGCTGCCCTCCTTCCCGCGGTCCTAGCCTCTGTGTCACCAGCCCCCGGCGACGCCCCTGGGACACACACCGATGGGACGTGGGGCAGCTGGCTCCCAGCCAGGGCTCCGCAGAATAGAAGCAAGAGCAGAAAAAGTATTTTTTTCTAATTATTTCATTTTAAAGTCAGCTCCAAAGTTTACTCTTTCAAATTCCCTCACACTTAAAAAAAAAAAAAAAAGTAAACCCACACAATTCCGGTGGATTTGAGCCTCACGTTTCCCTCCAAAGGCTGAGAAGTTTGCAGGCTGTTTACTGCGTCGCCCGTCCTTAGGGGAAAGTGCGCCCGCCCAGATGCTCCCGGAGACGACAGAATTCCTGCATTGATCTGGAGGGCTTCCTGGGTGGGGAAGCCCATTGCCTTCAGCGCCCGGATTCTGTTTCTCTCCTCTCACTAGACGGCCCCTGGAGCTGAATGTCTCACTCGTGACCCAGACAGTCACACGTCCAGCGCCTCAGTCAGTTACAAGCCCTGTGTCTGCCGAGGAGCGGCCCCGGGAGAAGCACATTCTTAAGATGGCAGCGATTTTCCCGCCCACAGCCAGACGAACTCACATTACCTGTGCCGCCTTGCATTAAATGATCCACGAGCATTTTCTTCTTTCCCTCTTTGGCATAAAAAACAGAATCGTCTCCCTTACAGGGAATGTCGTCATACTTATGAGGTTCTTTTCCTTTGGCGTCCACCTAAGGCACAAATTAAAAATTAAAAGTGTGAGGAACAGCAGTGCCCCCTGAGTCTTACCCGTTGGTTTGAGAACAACCAGGCGAGCCTCGCTGGGGCACCTGGGAGTGCGTCCCCTCCTGGCACCCAGGTCTGGATGCCCCGTCCCTTACACTTCTCTTCAGCAAAGTGGCCAAACACCTCCCTCCCACGGCGAGGACAGCCCTTCCCAGGAAGGGGAGGCCAGTCGTCCCCCTGGAGGGGCCCCCATCCCGACAAAATGAGGGGAGGCTTTGGAAGGGGGCAGGTGAGTCTGAGGAGGTCCTAGAAGCCTCATAAAGTCGCTGTTTTCAACAGTGACAAAACTGTTGCCCTGGAACCCCTGAGCAAGGGGAGCATCTCTGATAAAAGGCTATTCAGCATGTTTTCAGAGACAGGTTGGTTTTGGATTGAGACACAGGGAAACTCAGATGGTCTGAAAGAAATCTACAGACAGTAATGAGCGAGCACAAGGGGTCACAGTGGACAAGGAGCTCATTCGGAGCACATCCCCGCTCTGCCCCGCACACCACCTTTCCAGCTTTCCTGTTCCCTGTCTTTACTGAACGCTGGCAGGACTATGTAAATCGGATTTCTCCCGAGCTCTCTACGGCGCCTCCCGGTACCGTCAACATATGTATGGCACCAACGACCGGCTGCGCTGTCCTTGCAGAAATTAAAGCATAAGGTAGTCCCACGGCCAAATACAAGAACCAAGCGAAATCTTTCCACCTACTTTAAGGGCTTTCCTAAAAGCTGCAATCATGTCCACAAGTAAGGAAACAAGATCTTGGCAGCACCAGTGGCAGAAAGAGAACACAGTATGTGCCGCTTGTGTTGGGGCAGCTGGGGGATGGCATTCAGAAAACCTGCTTGACTCCAAGCATCGCTGACCCCGATCCTCACAACCATGTCCCGACAAGACAAGACACCCTGTGTCCACTGCTACCTCGGAAGTAATACCCGAAGGACAGTGACACAGGAAGGGTCCCACGCTCCTCACGAGGACACAGTGCGACCATGGGGCAGAGCAAAGCGCACAGGGAAAGCAAGATCATCACAGCCCAATCCCCGGCCCCCCAGCCCCCCAGCCCCAGGCACGGTGACACGACGGAGCTGAACGGAAGGTGGCCCCAGACGCAAAGGACTCGGGGCCAGCGTGATGGCAGATAAGAGCGGGCGTCAGTTCAATAAACTGATCTCACTGTTTAATCTCGTACGTGACCACCGCACCTGACGGGAACGCACTCGTTTCTAGAAGCTCCGTAGTTCTACGATGACCGCCGAAAGCTGGAGCCGTGCTAGGTTAGCTTCTCACCAAGTCTGAGCCGCGCTCACCCGCTCACCCGTTGCCTCCCTCCGCTTCGTCCGGTGGCCCAGCACTGAAGCAACCTCAAGTGTGCGTGACTGGTCAGGAGGGTCGTGGCTCGCGGCTCAGCACTAGAAGGCTGGAAGCCCCTTGGGGCCAGAGATGTTTGTCTAATGACTTCCCAGAGCCTGGAGCCGGGAGGCCGCAGAAAGCGCACGGTACGCACTTGCCCGGGGAGTGAGGGAGCGGCGTCGGCGCGAATCTCCTCCTCCTGCGCCTCTCAGATGCTCGGGAGCCGTCACAACTTCAGGGAGGTGTTCGGCGCCTCGGCTCAGCGCTGGGACCCTCGCGTCTAAGCCCGCCTACCTTCCCAGCCCTGGCCCAGCCTCCTCCCTGCTCAGGCTTCGCCCATCGTCCAGGTCCTCCCCACCGGCAACGCCCTTGCTCCCTGTTTTCAGATCCCAGCGCACGCCGAGCCCAGGGTCCTGGGGCCACGGTCCTGGAACGCCTGCATGTCATCACAGAACACGGGCCCTGTTCTCTGCCTTCCCGGCTCCAAGCAAGCAGGGACCTCACAACACGGACTCGTGACGAGGAAGTCATCCCAGCAGTTGCTCAGGAAATCTTGGCTGATCTCTGGAACTGAGTAAGAAGATGTGGGGGAAAGTAGGAAAAGAACAAGAAGACTAGGACAGAAACAGGGGAAGGGTTGGGGCACCTGAGCATCTCTATCCCTCGGTTTTCACTCAGGTCGTGACCCCGGGGTCCCGGGATTGAGCCCCACGTCGGGCTCCCTGCTCTGCAGGGGGCTTGCTTCTCCCTCTCCCTCTGTAGCTCCCCCTGCTTGTGCTCTCTCTCCTCAGATGAATAAATGGAATCTTTAAAAAGCTGGGGGCCAGACTGCAGGGTCCGCAGCGCCCGCCCAGCTGCCCGCCCGTGCCCCTGAGGCAGCCTCTATGCCCCTGCTGTCCCGACCTGCCAGGGACACCCCAGATGCTTCTCCAGAGCCGCCACCTCCTCCAGGGCTGGTCCTGCTCCAGCGTCACCGTGCCCCATGCAGACGAGCCATCGCCCACACTCCCATCCCCACGGCCCACGCAGCCCACGGCCACACATCTGCAGCCCTGCCCTCCGGCTCCCGGCTGGTCTGTGCTCCCCAGAGTCGGCAAGGGGCCGCCTTCAGCTTTACACACCCAGCCTGTGTGTCTCTCATGGTCAGGGCAACGCAGATCCACAGCAGTTCGCAGAAACAACGGATTGGGCGGAGAAGAGAGAATGTGTGGCTTCCCCACGCAGAGAAACACCTGCAGGTCACCCTGTCCCCACTCCTCCCCGCCCTGAGTCCCGAGTCTCAAACCAACGCGACGTCTTACAAAGGGGCAGCTGCTCTCTTCCCTTTCATTCATCTTCCCCCCATTAAAAACGTTCTCAGGGCACAACCCCCAGGCACGCCGTGCTCACTTCTCCGGAGTGCTGCAGGGACTATCACCTTTCTCGGGAGCCTGTTTCATTCGATGCAGCTAAACTTAATGCGGCTGTAACAGACCGTCGTGCTCTGGCACAGGAAAGGCAGCCCCCCGAGGTGACGTGGGGGAAGTGGAGAGCGTGTCCGGTGGAGGGACAGGAACCACCCAGTTAGTTCTGAGTCAAGCCACTCCCAGGGGAGCCGTGCTGCGCGCTGAAGGCCTCGCTCCCGCTTCCCGGGTGAACATCCTGCTTCCCAGTGGGTGAGGGTCTGCCATCAGAGAACCAGGACCTATTCCACACATTATTAAAGCGGAACACTTGCCCACATTTGAACCTGACTGTTGCCTCTTCAAGCCACTGGAAGGAGACACAAATGCAGCCTTGGATGTTATGTGATACTGCAACAGTCTTGACGTTAAGAGCCTGCAAATGTTAGCGCCGATGCACTTACTCCCCACTATGCTTTGCAGTTTAGACCTGGTCATTAGAGTGTGGGTGGCCCACAGTATGCGACTCTCTGTTTCATACATGTGTGCACACGCGTACTCACACGCACACAGGCCTTTAACTGTTTTATCTCTTGTTCATTTCAGGTCACCACCACTGTTTGCACTCCATGCCCAGAAGAGCAGTCGGTAACATTAACATCCTGGCTGTGGCTCTGATAGAAACACAATGCCTGTTAATTATTTACCAACATGTCATGGAGGCTTGCACATTAGAATAGTCATTTTAATATGGGAATGAAGTTTTAAACAGTTATTAAATTAGCCTCACTTCTTGGAGAGTAAGAGATACAAAATCGAGGTAAATGAGTAGCTATAATACGGAATCTGATCTAACAAAATCAGGACAGGTTCATGCAGGTATTTTCCTAGGACTCAGCAGTCACGGGCAGGTTAATGGACACCCGGAGCCCGGCGGCCTCTCCCGCGTCCCGTCACCCAGACACCGAGCACCGGGCCATTGTGTTTCTCCTCATTTCATGGAGTCAAATGCCATGAATCAGAAGACACGTGGTTATTTTTCGTGCCACTAAGTAACAAACTACCAGCTGAGCTCGCCACACACTCTGCTACCTGCAAGTTCTGTTTTCCACTGAAACAGCCCTTTCGGAGCTTTTAGACGTCAGTTTTTATCACATAGCACATCCGGACGTAAAGCAGGAGGACAAAGCACGGAAACAAACCGCTCGGCTCGGCTCGAGATCCCACACCGCGCGTCGGGCTGCTCTGAGCCATCTCTCCTCACAGCTGAGCACATCGGGGCTTCGCCGTGCCTTGTGGACAGTGCACCACTACTGTTCTGGAATGTTCTCCCAAGTGGCTCTGCACGTTTTTAGGCTGGTGCTTTCTTGCCTGGAGCATGGGAGGCAAGGCTTCTGCAGGTGCCTCAGTCACGAGATGAGGCGGAAGAACGTGGCAGAGTGCTTCCTGGCCACCAGACCCCTCTCTGGACACAGGGGACGTTTGCACACACCGTGGGCACGTGCCGCCCACTGCACGGGGACTGTGCGCAGCACCGCCGGCAGACGCGCTCCAAAAGCCAACAGCAGCCCAGCGGCCCCTACAGCTGAAGGCCACCCGAATGGAAGGCAGGCGCCACCGGCCCAAGACCCACCCAGCCAACACACAGGACTGGGAGCCGTAATAACGCGTCGCTGTGCTGACCCCCTAGGCCTGGGTGCCGGTCGTTACACTGTCACAGATTCCCGAGCCTGAATCTTCAGCTGCGCGCAGCCAACTTCCCTCCTCAGGTGCCAGAGAAGAGTGAGCTCTTCCTTTGCAAAATTATCCACGAATCTCTAGCGGCCGCGCTATCTTTGTACCTTTCTGGGAATACGGTAACTTTCCACTTCGACTCTGAGTCACACCCACGTCACCGTGAGGACGTCTGCAGCAACGACGCCCAGCGGGTGCAGTGCCAACCGCGCCCTCGCCTCGGCCGAAGAGACAGGCGACGCCCGCGAAGCCACACGCGACGCCCGCGGCCATGCGCAGAGGCCCCGTACGCAGGAGGCGCCCCACTTCCCACGGAAGACAAATCAGAGAAGTTGAGCAAGAGACGAGGCCCGTAAGGAAGCCACCGTGCTTGCCGTCACGTGGTTGCTGAGAGTGATTCTAAACCCGGCCTCAAAAAGGAAAATAACAAAATAAAGAAAAACCCAGCTTTGTGCAGCCAGAGAAGCCTGGCACGTGGGCTAGTTTCCTTCCTTAGAAATGCACCTGTTCCTCACACGGGGCAAAAGTTTGTACGTACTGAGTTCTCAACCCAACATATTACACAGACCTCCACACGCAGAACAACGAATGAGGTGAGACACCTTGAGAGGCGTTTGTACAAGAAAAGCACAGATTTTATATCAACCTTTGTCATAATCAATGCCTGTTCTGGTCTTTTAGAAATTCCCTCTTTTTTTTTTTTTTTCTGGAATAAAACGTGTTTGCTCTGCCGTTACATGCCATGCCTTGTCATACATCACAGAACATTTTCAACAATAAGATCTGTTTTTTTCTGAAATAACGCATTTTATTTGCATTGCAGTGTATGAATGTCTGTGACCCTCGCGTTTAAGATCCTTCCCGTTACACAGCGTCCTTAAAACCTGTTATCGTTCCAAAAGAGAGGAGAAAGCATATAGAGGGTATCAGAACAAACACGTGCCACATTTTAGACCAAATAGAACAAATATTTAGTAAAATATTTAGTAATATTTAGTAAAATATCCCTACCTCTCAGGACCCAGAGCCGCAACAGCATAATGAAACAAGGACGTAGCGAAAGCAAGCCATGACGACCCCCAAACCCGTGGCTCCGTTCTCTGTGCCCAGAGGCTCCCCAGATCACTCGAGTATGGGATTCCAAGGTTGTGCCACTTGGGCTGTTTCAACATTCACAGTCAGTGTCCACACCGCACGTGGAGACACCAGAGGAGGCAGCTGAGAAAACTGTGAGGCTGGACACCTGTGCACATCCACGAAGGCTCCCTCTCCGCCTGGAACGTCTGCCCCTTCTCTGGACCACGTGGACCTGCGCTCTGCTTGCCAACGTCCCCATGTCGATGACCCCCTCCTGCAAACCATCATGCTACACACGAGACTCATTCACACAAGCGCTCTGTCATGAAATACATCCACACGCAAGGAAACGCATCCTTAGCGCAGAATCATGTCTATCGGTTCTGCATTCTCAACAATTCTCGTCCACTCATTCAATCAACAAACACTTAATACCAAAGGCAATCTGTAGAGAAAGAAAATTGAGAATAAATAAGATGAAAAAGGACGAATACCCCACTTTTGTAGCAACACGGACGGGACTGGAGGAGATGATGCTGAGTGGAATAAGTCAAGCAGAGAGAGTCAATTATCATATGGTTTCACTTTCTTGTGGAGCATAAGGAGTAACACGGAGGACATGGGGAGATGGAGAGGAGAACTGAATGGGGGGAAGTCGGAGGGGGAGACGGACCATGAGAGACCGTGGACTCTGAGAAACAAACGAAGGATTTTGGAGGGAAGGGGGTGGGGGGTTGGGGGAGCCTGGTGGTGGGTACTGTGGAGGGAACCGATTGCATGGAGCCCTGGGTGTGCTGCAAAAACAATGAATTCTGGAACACTGAAAAGAAATTTTAAAATAATTAATTAATTAAGAAAAGAAAATAAATAAGACGATCATTTACCTCAGGAAGCTTCCAAAATAACAAGAGTCAATTCAGAAAATCCTTGACACCAAAGCCAGGCAAGGACCCCATGAAAAAGCGGCATTGGAGGCGAATCTCATCTATGAACAAACATGCAAAAGTCCCTCACAAAATTGAGCCAAACATACTCAGAAAGGCATCTTTTCGCAGTCGGGCTTTTCCTGCAAAGGCGGTAGGGTGAGGCCTGCAGTCGTGAGCTCGGGGTGAGGAGTCAGGTCGGCTGCGTCCTTACCTCGGCGACACTGAGCTCCCCCAGGACCAGCGCGGACGGGCAGGGGCTGGGCTCAGCCAAGGCTGGACTCTTGCCGGCGGATTCCGGGTGGTTCAGACGGGTGAGGAAGCCAAAGTACTTCCAAGACAGCGGCTAAGACGGCGGTTATGACTTTGGAACGGCGCCAGGAGAAAAGCCACGGGAAGGTCTGGCCGTGAGGTGCGGGGAAGGAACAGCTCAGCACATGGGGGCCCTCCCAGCGGGTCGGTCTCGGGAGGGAGGACCAAGCAAACGGGCTGGGAGCTGGGGACGGCAGACACGCGGGGGACACGCCACAGCTCTGCTGAGTGAACGATAAGGTCTGTGCGGCCACTGAGGTAGCATCTTACAAGACGGCGGGGGCCCGTCAGAGCGGCGGGGGCCCGTCAGAGCGGCGGGTGATAAGGACCCGTAAGGCCACCAGCCTCTGGCGTCGGCCTGTCCGTCCAGGCTTCTGTCCTGACGCGCGCGGCCGCTCCTCTCGTCCCGGCTGTGTGTGTCACACTGCGTGTAGACACGCACACACACGTGAGCGCGTCTCACCTCTGTGCCTGACGTGCCCCCGCCCCGCCCCAGGCCCAGGGTGCACAGCAGGCCTGGCCCCTCTCCCTCCAGTCTGTCCCTACGCCACACGGATTCCACCTCACGCTCACTGGGTCATATGACGGACGCCTCCGCGTGCCTCCCAGCGCCGCACCCTGAGCTCCCCCGTCTCGGCGCCGCACGCACAGCGGGAAGCCTGACGCCAGCACTGCACCCAGAAGCTCCAGTCCCGCTGCGGGGGCTGCCCTGGGGGCAGGTTTGCCAAGTGTCCCCAAGCCCAGTTCTCCCCTTTACTGTGTGAAAGGGACTTACTTTTCTTAGAAAGAGAGCGTGAGCAGTCGGGGCAGAGGGAGAGGGAGAGAGGATCCCAAGCAGACTCCACACTCAGTGCAGAGCCCGGCACGGGGCTCGATCCCACGACCCTGAGATCATGACCTCAGCCAAAATCAAGAGTCAGACACTCAACTAACGGAACCACCCAGGCGCCCCAAAAAGGACTCACTTTTCTCTTCCCTCGTGAGCATTTCTCGATGTCTGCATACTTTCTGAAAGACAAAAGATAAGTCAGCTAGAACTTCATAAAAGTCAGCCAAAATACATCTTCCTAAAAATGCAGGCCTTAGCCGTGGCATTTGGGAAGGCAAGGCCCCGTGGAAGGCACGTCAGTCCCGCACGTCATGGGCTCACATCAACAGCATCTCCCAGCCCCTGAGCAGAAGGGGCCCCCACTGAGGTTTGCTCAGTTTCCTTCCCGGAGACCTTGGGAAATCCGACGGTTTCCATTTCTATCAGGGTGGGTGGCATTCTGGCCCGAGGGTGTCATGTCTACAGACACGTTCTGCCCTAAAGCTTTTATACAGTCCTGGGGGAAAATCCTAACATGTTTGAGGGTTTGGGCCGTTGATGGTCACTCCCACAACACGGGTTTTTCTTGCAGCTCTACTGGGGACCTGTGACACACACGTCATGTTCTCCCTGCTGGAGAGGAAGCACGGCTCGGAGACATGAGGTTCAGTGAATGTGGCACCACTGACCAGGGGAGGAGCAGAGACCCCAGCCCCGTCCAAAACCCAGCCCAGCTTCCTTCCACCACGTGGCAGACCCCCACCCCACCCCCATCTAACTGCCACCCTTTCCTCTGACGCAGCCCGGGGAGCACATCCCGCCAGTTCCTCTGTAGGGGCTGAACCCTGCCAGTGCTACGCACAGGACGGAACACGCAGGCACCCCGCTCTCCAGCAGGAGGGCGTCTCTGGGGACCACGCCGTGGGTGGGGAATGGACTTCAGTCTCTTAGCAACTCGGGGGACTCTCTCCTCTTTGCACAGAGAAAGATACTTAAGCAACCAACAGACCCAGTGCAGGGTCCACACATGAACAGGGGACAGAGAAAAACAAAACACATGGACGGGGGGCTCTTACGGAGAGCAGCGGACATGGGCGCAGAGAGGACCAGCACCGCCGTCGAGCAGCCCCTGAGGTCCTTCTACCCACGGTGCAGTTAGGACAACCAGGAACAAATTAACACATGGATAAAATCAGGAAACAGCCCTGCTTGCCAGGCTCGGAGGCAGGCCCCCAACCTAACCATGTGCTGGGCGGTCATCGCCTACGGACAGACAAAACGAGCCATTCTCTGCCTCAAGGTAGAAACCCTAACATCGGGTGAGGGCAAACAGGCACAACACCTCTCAGGTCCCTAGGCTCTAGGCCGGGGAACGCATGGGTGTGCAGGGGTGAACCGCCTGCCGCCTCCAGCACAAGACCAACGCCTCAGTCCTCTGCTCGAGATGATGACCATGAGCAACGTGACGGAGAAGCAGCCACGGGGAGGGTCCCTGACAGGTGTCCTCAGACCACTGCAGCCCCACACGTCGTGTGAACACAGCCAGGGGCTGAGCAGTCCAGGCTGCAAAGTCCTGTTCGAAGCTGGAAACCGCTCCTCTCAGCCAGACCCGGACATCAGGAGCTCCCTCGGGGTGGGAACGGGGGCCACGCACCTGAGTCACACATCGTGACCCCAGCCTGCTGAGAGGAGGGCTACTTGTAAAGTGCAGCAAGGCACCGGACACCCAGGTACCAAATCAGGGAGAGGCAGAGCCCCGCCGTCCAGCGCAGGGGACAAAGGGCGTGGCTGGCAGGGCACAGTCCTCCCGGGGCTCACAGTCCCCCCGGGGCTCACCATCCACTGGCAGGCACACCTGAGGCTGTCCCCCTGTCATCCCATGCCCCACCGTGTCATCCCACAGGACCCAGAAGCAACGAACTCAAACACAGCCCTAATATCCAGGCTTGAATCTGGGCAACAAATTGAGGATTTGAGCTCCGGCCTCGCAGGTCACCTCCTTCCTGACCCCCCATGGAGCCGGGAGACCCAGTAGGGACACACGGTGGAGCGTCAGGAGCTCCGCCACGGAGGGCTCCAAACTAATAAACCCCAAAGTCTCCTGAGGAAGCGTCAGATGCAGCTGTGCCCTGGGAATGTATGTCAGGCCGCCCTGTCAGGGGACTTCCAGGTTCTTGAACTGTGAGACCAGCAGACGGACAGAGTCCACGCCTGTCCACGTGAGCAAACCTGCAGGCTCTGGGCAAGCAGGTCTGCGCACGAGGCTGCGGGGTCCTTCAGAGCAAAGCCGCGGGTGTCCCTCGGGCAGGAGAACATGGTGCACCATCACAAGAGCTTTTCTGGCCAAATTCAGACGCCAAGCCAGGGAGTGAGCAAAGCCCGAGAAGTGACAGTCAACACTCTAGTTTTTTCCGGTGATGGAATGGGAGACCCCACCAATGCCTATGTCTCCCTCATAGAGGTTCTCGAAAGTCCACACACACACACACACACACACACACACACCATGGTGCACCTTTAGCTGGGCCGGGATCCACGGTCAAAATCACCACGGTTCCCACCAGGAAAGCCTGCCGCCCCACAGCCACTCCGGACTCCAGAGCAGGGGACCCGGGCGAAGGAAGAAAAGAGAACCTGGTTGTGGACGGAGGCCGGGCCGTCCCAACCGTGTCCCGGGGCCCGTGTGATCTGCACACTGATGCTCGTTCTGTCCGAGTCTCCCAGTGTGCCCCCCGAGAAGAAGCCGTACATGCAACACAAGGGCTCCCTGTCCTTCTCACAACATCACACAACGGGGAGCCTCCCTGTGAAAATCCAAAGCTGTGTCCTGTATGAAACAAGAGTATGTCGCTTCACTCCGGAAAAGCAGCCAAGAGCTGAGCGGCTGTACTTGGGGGCAATCCCGGGGAAAAAGGCGAACTCTCCCAACTCAGGAGGGCAAGGTAGGAAGCGGGCTCACTGTTGGACCTCGCTGGGCACCGTGGAGGACTTCCAGTAAGGGAAATATTTGAAGGTCTCCAGTCCTGCGGCCACGTAGAAGTGGTTGTCCTGTAGGTCCTTTGAGTTCTCCAAGAGATGCCCGTTCATGGTAAATAACCTGTGAACAGAGCGAGAAGAGACGGCGGGAGAGTGAGAGCAGCGGCCGCGGGCTGGGGGCCCTTCCGCAGGCCATGCGACCGGGACGGGGGCTACCGGCAAGCGCTGAACACGTAAGCAAGTGTAATCCAAACGGGCTCATTAAATCCCGTGGGAGCTGCCCCTCCAAGGCTAGGCTTGCTTCCCATTTTTAGATTTTTAATTAAAGTATATTTTCAATTATGTACAAGTACTCAGAGGCCCTTGAGAACATTTTAAGCTCTTGGTTGGTGTTCAATTAATTTTAACGACAGCAAAAATTGATACAAATTGGCTTGTATTATTCTAACAATGCTTGGAAAACAAACCGGTATTTATTAGCAAATAATACGCCTTTTTATAAACCCCAAACGACTCATATTTGCCTACTTTTACTCTGGGCTGGCAAGTGGATTGGCAAGTATCCGTCCACTCATTCTTTCACGTAAGACGTGATTCGACTCAGTCAATGCTGAGCATCTTCACGCGCTGGACAAGGTGGTGCCGTCTTGGACATAAATGCGAGTAGAGAGGTCACCCGGGTTTGTACACAAACCTATGAATACAAATGGGACCAGCGAAGGGCAAAGACCCAGACTTCCAAGAGGAGGAAACCAGACTCAACGGAGGCCTCCCAGAGGTGGGGGCACAAGAGGGCTGCAGAGGGCGGGCGGGGTCCTCACGGGAAGACGGGCAAAGCCAGCCGGGGTAGC
The DNA here is from genome assembly GCF_009829155.1 of Mustela erminea. Taxonomy (NCBI): domain Eukaryota; kingdom Metazoa; phylum Chordata; class Mammalia; order Carnivora; family Mustelidae; genus Mustela; species Mustela erminea. Next base: position 139,492,777 of record NC_045620.1, read on the forward strand.
AGGAGGGGCCAGAGGCCAGAGCACAGGGTCAACTGTCGCTGAAGGTGAAAGGCACACGCAGAGTGAATTCTGGGACGTGGAATGTTCTAGGGAGAGCCAGGGATCCCTGGGGTGGCCGCAGTGATTGGAAGTTGCCATGGAAGAGCGGGCAGGAGCTGGGTGCCAGCAACCGGCCGCTGACCGGTGTGGGGGCATCACGCCCATGCAGCTGAGGGAGGAAGGGGCCCGGCCTGAGACAGGAGGCTCGGGCCGGACAGAGAGCGTGTACGCAGGGATCGGGGGTCTGGGCAGCGATCCGGAGCGGGCAGAGGACAAGTTCCCGCGGAAGAGGCTGAAGCCACAGAGCCGTCCTCTGTCCGTCAGTCCTTCTCCAGCCTCAGCGTCAGAACGTGGGAAGGCGGCTAAGACGCGGACGGCGGCCTCGCCCTCACGGCCTCCCGGCCCGATCCAGGACAAAGCTGGACACGCTTCTCTAAAAACGCCGGCGGCCCTGCGGCAGCGGCTCCGGAACTGCGTGAGGACGGCCGCCTTAGACCAGCCCCGGAGGCTGCGGGAAGACCTTCCCGACAGGAGACCACCGCAAGAAGCCACCGCAAGAAGCCACCGACAGCCACGTGGGCAGCAGGGGCCCTGACAAGGAGCACAGTGCTGGCAACTCTGTTCCTCTCCTGCCAGGGCCGCCCTCCTGGGACCGCTGGTGCCTCCCTGCACTGGAAACCCAGACGGCCGGTGCAGGCGTCCCCAGGACGCAGTCAGGAGCCACAGATGCCGGCCGCAGGCGAGAGGCGGACGGAGGCCGACAGGGCGGGGGGCAGCAGCGCCATGCGGGCTGGAGGACAGCGTCTCCTGCTCAGGGCGGCTGGTGAGGTCGGTGCGTCCCCCAGAAGCAGACGTGTCCGAGCAAGTGGGCCAAGAATTTAATACATACATGAAAACACCGTAAGTGCGGTAAGAGGAGAAGTTACACACAGGAAACAAGGAAGTGTGAAGAAGAAACAGAAATATGGATGTGAATACTGAGTCGCGGAGACAACTGGTTTGGGCGCCCCGCGGAGGCCGTGCCACGGCTCCAGCCGCTGCCGGGAGGGCAGGACCGAGGGCGAATCCCGGAGGCGGTCGGCACGAGAAACACCGCGCACGGGAGAAAGGCCCCGAAATGAGGGTGAGCAGGACCGCCGCTGCCCGAGAGAATCTCAAAACGTAACAAAAGTGAAAGGGAGAGAAATGTGTGGGAATGAGGAAGATGAACTTCACAGGCTCAGACTGAGTCACTGAGCGTCACTAAGGAGGGAGCCCGGGAAATCTCACGGGCGGGCGCGTGGACGCGCTCACCCCCAGGAGGGTCCTCCCCGGACGAGCCGGGACAACGCGGCCACAGCCACACCCGCACCAGAGTCTTCAACAGCAGCACAGAAGGCCCGAGACGAGGACGGGGTGTTTGCGAACCTGGAAGGAAAGAACTCGCAGCCGCCGACCCCCCGCGGAAACGGGAAGGCCCGGGAAGGCCCGGGATGGCCGTCGCCGTCACCAGGCTCCCCGGCCCGACTCACCCCGAGAGCGTTTCTACAGGAAGGAGCCAAATGGCCGGAAAAGCCCCTGGAGGACACCGACGCGGGGTCACGTGCCACGGGCGACCATGCATGCTGCCACAATCCGGGCTGTCATTTAAAAAAAGGCAAAGAAACCCTCCTCAGGATAACCCGAAATTCAGACCGTGGATCACGGCAGCGCGACGGGCCTCGTTGAGGTGGGAGCCCAGGAGAACGCACCGAGGCTTCTGGTCCCGTCGGGGAGGGGAAGGAGTCAGTCCGGCGTCTGCGAGGCGGGAGACAGACGCGGGGGACATGGAGTCTGGGTTCCTTTCGGGGGCCCAGGAGATCCTCGGCACCGTCAGCAGAAACGAGGAAGGGGCTATGCGAGCCGACAGGTCAGGCGGAGGGCGGTGGACGCAGGGAACCGAGCTCTCGGCAGTGGCAGAGCAGAGGGGAACGGACCCTGGAGCAGCTCAAGTCGGACGTGACAGCACAAGTCCCGGACGCGCCAAAGGGGCTGCGGTCTTCCCTCCAGCGGCGGGAGCCCCGCAAGGATGAGACGCGTCGCCCGCGTGTTTCTCTGAATGTCTGTTCTCAGGAAGCTCAGTGTTCTCTGCCCTGATGAGACCATTGGTACTTCCAAGCATTTCTTTCATTCCCAAGCTCTGCACCTTTTCTACATCCAACCATAAAGAACTGGGCAGAGGTGGAGAGAAAAACCAGAAGCGTATTAATCGAACGTCCTGTTTTCCCTCCGAACGTCCTGTTTCCTTGCTCGCTTCGCCTCTGGCCTCCACGTGTGACGTGCGATCAGTTCTGCCACCACCTCCGGCTCCGTCCAGGAGCGCACACACGTCCGCCGGCTCCGCGGACTGGCTCTTTCCTTCGGAGTAACACGCTGACATTTATCAACCTGCCTTCGGGAACATCTGGGTGCCCGCAGTCCTGGTTTTTAGGTCACATCGAACTTCCCTGGCACATGTGGGATCCCCTCGGCACTCCCTGCGCTCGCTAGGTTAACGACGACCCCGCGACTCTCGACGCCCAAGAGTTATGCTCTGCTCACACAGAGGCCTGGTCTTCATCACTGGCGTCACAACTGCCGATCGTACATCAATTGCTTACGTTTTAATTGACCCCCCAAGAGAGACAACTGACCAGTGAAACAGGAGTGAATGTTTTGGCCCTTCCACCCCAACGCCTACCGTCATGGGGACCATCACGGTCCATACAGACGATACTTCAGACACTCAGCATCACGTCTCGGACTTTTTTTTTTTTTTTTTAAAGATTTTATTTATTTGTTAGAGAGAGAGATACAGAGCGCAAGCACAGGCAGACAGAGTGGCAGGCTAGAGGCAGAGGGAGAAGCAGGCTCCCTGCCGAGCAAGGAGCCCGATGTGGGACTCGATCCCAGAACGCTGGGATCATGACCTGAGCCGAAGGCAGCTGCTTAACCAACTGAGCCACCCAGGCGTCCCACGTCTCGGACTTTTTGACTCAGAAGGTTTGTGTCTTCCCTACACTTTGTCAGCCCCTCCCTTGTAGGACTTTGCGCATCCTTCTCCCTGGCCGTGTTCCCAACATTGAAGCCTTGACCTTTCCCTCTGCAGCCTGCTAGGCTGCTGCTCCCACTGTCCCTCCTTCTGGTCCATTGATCCACACCAACTCCTTGGTCTAAGTCCACCAGCCTGTCCCTGGATTCACTCCCACAACCAGCCATGGCCGCCTCACCTCTGTCCCCCTCTGTCCACCCCACCACTGTCCACCCCACCTCTCCCCAACCCCATGTCCTCATCCACCCATTCACCATACCTAGCACGTGGCAGATGTTCAATAATCTATGCTGAATGAAAAATGAAATAAATTAGTTAAAAATAAGTGTGGTGGGATGCCTGAGTGGCTCAGTTGGTTGAGCGTCTGCGTTCAGCTCAGGTCATGATCCCAGGGTCCTGGGATGGCGTCCCACACTGAGCTCCCTGCTCAGCGGGAAGTCTGTTTCTCCCTCTGCCCCTCTGTCCCTCCCCCTGCTTGTGCTCTCTCTCTAGCGCTAATAAAGAAATAAAATCTTTTTTAAAAAATAAATAAATAAATAAAAATAAGTATGGTAAAAAGACAGTAAGTACCAATTATCTGTTTTGTGTGTGTTGAGTCTGAGGAGTGTTGGAGAGGATGTGGAGAAAGGGGACCCTCTTCCACTGTTGGTGGGAATGCAAGTTGGTGCAGCCTCTTTGGAGAACAGTGTGGAGATTCCTCAAGAAATTAAAAATAGAGCTTCCCTATGTCCCTGCCATTGCACTCCTGGGTATTTACCCCAAAGATACAGATGTAGTGAAAAGAAGGGCCATCTGGACCCCAATGTTCATAGCAGCAATGGCCACGGTCACCGAACTATGGAAAGAACCAAGATGCCCTTCAATGGACGAATGGATAAGGAAGATGTGGTCCATATACACTACGGAGTATTATGCCTCCATCAGAAAGGACGAATACCCAACTTTTGTAGCAACATGGACGGGACTGGAGGAGATTCTGCTGAGTGAAATCAGTCAAGCAGAGAGAGTCAATTATCATATGGTTTCACTTACTTGTGGAGCATAACAACTAGCATGGAGGACATGGGGAGATGGAGAGGAGAAGGGAGTTGGGGGAAATTGGAAGGGGAGGTGAACCATGAGCGACTGAGGACTCTGAGGAACTAACAGGGTTTTGGAGGGGAGGGGGTGGCAGGTTGGGTGAGCCTGTGGTGGGTATTGTGGAGGGAACGGATTGTGTGGTGCATAAACAATGAATTCTGGAACACTGAAAAGAAATTTAAAAAATAAATAAATAATTTTTTTTAAAGACAGTAAATATTGTCTGTTTCAAATAATTAAAATCAGAGTTAATGACGTCACATGGGAGTCCTTGCTGGTCCAGGGAGGACACTCCCATGCTGTGACCGGGTCTCCCCCAGGGGACAGAGCCTTACTTTCGCACGCCTCCTAGAGGGAAGACTTTTTCCCCAATCATGGCCAGCACACTATTCCATTCCATCAGACTGAATTTGGGTATGATGACTTTTACAGGTGGGATAAATAGTCTTCCATTTGTGAAAACACTGTAAGAATAAAAATTAAAAAAAAGCATTCGTTAGTGCCTTACGCTTGAGGGGGAACACTGGAAATCCAAAAAGAGACCCATAATTAGGGAACCGTAAGCAACAGGCGATCTCCAGGCAGCCCTCAGATGCCCAGCCTGACCTGCCAAGGACCGTGACCGGCCGAGGACTGTCACCAAGAAGCTCAATGCTGAAAGCTTGGTGACACAGCGACTCTGCAGGGAAACATCTTTTCACAGACGATCAAATGTCCAGGTGAACAGGACACGACTCCCTTTAAATAACAGACCTCCACTGTGGTGAGTAAAATGGAAGAAAATGGTGCCCTTTTGGCAAACAAAGGGAGAATTTTGCCTTTAAAAATGTCTGTCAAATAAATAAAAACTCTAAACCAAAAAAGAACCTTAGTTTAAAAAAATAATATATCAATGATCAATATACTAATATAATCATGATATATTAATATAATATACTAATAAAATATAGTCTATTAATATACTTAAATGTATATATCAATTTATCAATATAATACACAACACATTAATTAATATAGAATAATTAATATCAATATAGAATAGATTAATAACTAATTAACAATATTAATTAGTTATAGCTATAATATAATGATATATTAATAGCTTTATTAAGATATACTTGATATATTTCAGATTTTTTTCAAACTGGGAAAGTTTATGTGTGGAATATATATAATTATATGTATAAAATATGTAATATATTGTTTTCTAGACTTATTAAGATATAAATGACATAACATTGTATAAAAAAAAAAAATGCAGTTCCTTTCCCATCCCATAGAGCCAAGGTAATGTCCCACAGGAAATAATGTGCAATCCTCCGAAAAGATAACAGAAACAATTGATTTCACTCATGTAGTCTTAAGGCAGCTTCCCCATGATCCCAGTGGATTTATTTTGTTTTCTGCGTCGGGGCAAGGGGCTGGTGGTGGGAAGAATACTCAGTGTAGAGTTCTCCTGTTAATGAGGCTTTGCCACCTGGACCAAGTCAGTTGGCAACAGTTTCACACTCTTGTAACTCAAATTAGAATAATGTAAACGACGAGTCTTGTTTCTGTAAGTCTTAAAGTAATAAAGTAATAAATTACATTTAACATTAAGGAGCTCAATTTTACAATTCTGGCTTTCCATTTTTTACATTATTCATGGTTACTGTTATTTTGTTATGGTTGTTTTCCTGTAATACAAAAAATTTAAAATTGGATGAATACATCTCTTTTTCTTTCAGAGCAAATATAAACTTTAATACATTTGTGCAAAGTACAAAGATTCGGTTTTCTTTCCTAATGCTCTATGGCAAGGGGCTTCAAACCCATGCAGAGACCACCTTCTTCTCTATGGAAAATACTTCCCCAAAATAAACCCTGGAAAATGTTCTGTGCAAGTTATAGTACAATGCATTTATGTGATAGCCCTCCTGCAGTAAATATTTGCCACAATGTTTTCATTTCTTGGTTTTCCTAAATGTCTTATCCCAAAAGTCTTTCCAAACATAGATTACTACTTGTAATAAGAGAGGTGAGTGTTTAAACAAGGTCATGCAGTGTTTCTGTCTAAATTTTTAAAGATACCTAACATGCATTCTTATACTGAGTGTGGGGAAATAGGCACTCTTACGAACAGAACCGTGTCCCCTCCCCAAGAAAAAAATTGTGGCGGCAGCAGAATCCAGCCGACTAAGACACACACACCCAGTGGGGCTGTCACTGAAAGTGTCGCGCTCTTCCTCAGAGCGAGTTGGTCACACAGACTAAAGTGACAAACGGGGTCAGTAACCACGTTCCCTCTTGTGAAATCCAACCCCTGGAAATGGAGCAGATTCCTACATAAAGACATTTCTCATAGGATTACTTACAGAAACAAAATATGAAAAGAACCTATAGGTCCAGGTACTGAGAAATGGTCAAATAAACTGGCACAGCCAGACAGTAATAAACTACGCAGCAGCTTAGAATTGTTGATACAGAATTTGTATTTACAGGGGGTTATGGTCAAATACAGTTAATGCTGTAAACACACACACAAACACACACACACACTCACCCCAGAAGGTATGAAGAGACCATGAAACGTGAGTGTCCTTCAGGCTACGAGGAGGATCTGAGAAGTAGGATGAGGTATTTTTATTTTATTCTTTCCAGGGTTCGAGGTTCCCACATGTATTTATAATAAGAATGTAAAAATGGGGGGAAACTACCCATTTGAATATTTTAATTTTTAAAGACCAAGAAAGGAAAGAAATGTTTTTTCTAATCTATAAATTAAGAAGCTACAAGTTCAGAGGGTGTGCCAGAGTTAACACAGCTCCCAAAGTTGCTGGTTGAGCTGAATAATGAACCAGAGCTTCCTGCTCCGCCGGAATTCGAGCCTCGGTCCACATGCCACCCGACACTCCAGGTGGTTGGATGACCAACTGACCCCACCTGAGTACCCAAGAACGGTTTCCCAGGGAAGTCCCTGATGGAGAGGTTAGGGGCGGTCAAAGCCCAGCATGGTCAGATGAGGGCACATCTGAATTTTGGGAAACAGTGCAGCCAGTTACATAAAGCACAGCTTATCCACATGTGCTCGTAAGGAACCATCTCCAAGACACACTGTGTGGTGGAAAAAAGGGGGCACCCAACAGTGTCTGTAGGATCCAAATGCTTGGGTCTGTGAACCTGTCCTGTAAGGATCCTCCGGAAGCGGTTAGCAGCCGTTGTCTTCAGGGAAGTCACTACAGATCTAGGGACAGAAGGTGGGAGGAACTCTTACTTGTAACACATACCTTTTAAAGCTCTTTATTTCTTTATCATGGGCATATGTTACTCTGGTCCCAAAAAGTAGTTCGTTTTTAGAAATATAACTCAAATAAGAGATGTTAAAGGCATAAAACTATACTCTATGCACCAGCTGTGATGCTCATTAAGGTTTAATAAATATTTTAAGTAGAACATATTTTAAATTACTAAATAAGAAATATTTTAAATTTTTAAAAAAATAAGAAATAGCACATGGATCTAGGAATGGACTTTCCTCAGGTGTTGATGATGGTGATGACGGTGACCCAACAGGTACCATGTGACGCAGCTTTGCTTCGTGGCAGAAGCAGGACCTAAATCCAAGCCTCACCCTCCACACTTCAAATGCACGTGGTCTGGACGTGCTCAGTTCTGGGGAGACCCAGACAGCCAGGGGAGCCCCAGGCTCTCTCTCTGAACCTGGGCACACTCAAGCAAGCCACCCCACTACCACCACAGCTCCCCAGCCTGTGAGAAGGGAGAAACTCCTTTCTCCCTTGAACATCAAAGACTCTGGAACCCACCACAACTATTTCGTTTGCTTGCTTTTTATAGTTGCAGGTTCTCCAAGCAAACATCATCTGGTCTCTGTAGAGAAGACACTGCGTTTGAATGGATATTTGGGTCCATCTAGTGGAATTTCTAGCACACCGATCTAATGCGTGGAGCACATGCTGCAAGTGTAAATGGTCCGTAATAGAGGAAAAAAAAATCCATCAAAAGAATTGAGAATCACTGATATTTTGGTTCATGCCCCCCCCAAAAAAAAAGTAGCTTTAGGGATATGCCCTTTTGTCAGGCAAGATCCATAAGTCCATACTGTTTCCTAAGATTTCTATTCACTCTTCAGAAAGAGGCGTCTTTCACAAACTTTGGAAATTCTGTGCCTCTCATGTTTTCAAAACGGCTTTCAGGCCTAGAGAAGGCACAGTGGAAAGACCCAGGTGCTGAAGGAGAGGTATTCTATGGGAATGATGGTCCAGGTTCTAAATAGACATGAAAAGGGGCACATTTGGCTAATCAACAGGTCATGTTTCCTGCATCCTTCTGCCTCTCGGTCTGGGCTCTGAGGAGTCTAGCCATGACCCCCGGCCCTTCCCTGGTCAGCACGCATAGGAAGGACACTGGGTCGGGGACATGGCAGGTGCTGACCACGGCCAGGACCAGACGCCCCAGCTGATGCTATTCGGACACGGAGAGCCCACCCTTCTGCAGAAACTCCCTGGAAATCTCTGCCCTGGGAACAGAACATGGTAAAAGGGAGGACACTAGCTCCATCTCCACATCACAGGTTTTCATCATAGATATGATAACATCCCAGTACAAGAAGGCCTCGGAGAGCTTCTGCTCCAGGACCGACACTGGGCGGGGCTGCTGGTCGTGTCCTCAGGGAGCCCGAGGCACACGGGCGCATGATATCATCCATCCTGTTTTACAAGCAAGGGAGCCAATTCAGAGACATGGGGCATGTGCCAGTCACAGAGACAGGAAGATGAAAGCGGGATTTGAACCAATGATGTTTTTGAGTCGAGTGTGTGCTTTCTGCAGCCCCAAATCTAAGGCAGACAGGCCCAGAGAGCCGTCTCGATCGCCCCGACACACAGTCCCAGGCACCTTGACCCTAGCATCAGCTGTGGCTCCAGCGGGGAATGGAGACTCCAGACACCCCCTCCTGCCACAGCGGGAGCACGACCTGCTATAACCCCGCAGGTCTTTGCCTTTGGTCTTACTCTGCCAGTAAGAGCTCAGTGTGGGGAAAGAGCCCGTACGCTTCCTTTCAACACCCACCAGCGGCAACTGCCAGCTTTAAAAATAAGAGCCTAAGATTAAATTCTGTGTGGGAAGCCCCTTGCCTTTCCAACCCTGCGTAAACTGCTGAACAGCAGGGCAGCTGGATTGTTTTCCAAATCAGGGTTCAAGAGGAGAAAGGAGGGGAGGGCGGGGAGAGGGGTGCAGAAGAAGAAGGGGGGAGGGGGGAGGGGAGGGAGGGGAGGGGGGAGCCGGAAGGAGGGGAGGGGTGGGGAGGGGAGGAGGGCTGGGGCAGGTGAGTCTGTGCAGCTGAACTCTCGCTGTCTCTAAGGAGCCCAGCAGTTGTGACCGCTCACAGGACCTTACTCACTTAACGTGCCGGGAGGTCCGGTGAAGCGTCTGCCACCGGGAAGGCACATTCATATCACAATGTACCACCGGTTTGATCTGAAAAGAGAAAAAGAGTCAGAATTCAGTTCAAAGTGACAAACACCTGTTAACTAGTAGCAGACCGCATAGACCTGCCCCGAAACAAGCAAATGTGGGGACAGGCCGGCTGACAGCCTCACGGGGCGGCCCCAGGAAGGGCCGGATTCCTCGATGGGCGGGGGGGGGGGGGGGGGGGGGGGGGGGGGATGGGGGACACGGGACACAGGACTCCCGCCCAGCAGCGCCAGGTGACTGGGGTTGGGATCGGCGGGCTGTGCCTTCCGGTTGGGGTAAGCGCCAGGTGAGCAGGTGCACAGCGGGCTAGAGCCGTCCCGGAAGGTCCGGAGAGATCCACAGCAGCTCCGGACATGCCCAGCAGCGCACCTGACGAGCCAGCATCCGTGATACACTCCCCAGGCACGCGGCTCGGCCAAACCGTGCGGCCCAAGAATGGTGGGTGGCTTCTAAGTCAGGCCATGGGGTTCAGCTAGAATGCCCTACGAGCAGGTGAGAACACGTCCCCCGTTGCCTGATCCTTTCCTGTGCATCCGACCTGAGGGGCTTAGCCGCCCCTGGGGCTCATTCCGCTTCTACCTCACACCCCCTGTGGCCTAACACATGGAGGAAAAGGACCTCGGAGCCTTGCCCGAGGCAACCAAAATCTCTCTTCCCCGGAGTCTCATCATTTGCAAGAGTGCAGAAAAGCAAGAGGAGGGGACTGTGCTGTTGACACACTGGGGAGGGCCGGTTGTCGAGACCATGACCCCGCACAGTCCCGGGGCTGCCTCAAGGCTTCTCCATCATGACCTCCTGAAACTCGCTCCCCAGCAGTGTTTGTCCCTTCTCTGTCTCCAGCAGGCTGGAGAGCGTGGGTCCGATTCACCCTCCAGACCCCCAGGGCCCGAATGCCCCACCCGAGCCACGAGGCCTCCACATGCCCTCTCCCCGAGCCCAGCCTGCCCGCCTGCCTCATTCCGCCGCTGCGCACTCTGCCAGCCTCCACCCGGGACCGCTGGCAGCTCCGCGCCGTTGCTCCTCCCACCAGGCACACCGCAGCGCCTCAGTGCTCACCATCAACCACCCTGCCCAGCAGGCCCTCATCAGGGCCCTCGGGTGCCCCCCACACCGCACGCTGCAGTTCCTGCGGGCTGCACCCCACCCCCGCTGCACTGTGAGCTCCACCGCACTCGGAGTCCGCGGAGCCCTCACCTGCAGCCCCGCCCACACTGCAGCCCCGCCCACACTGCAGTCCCGCCCACACTGCAGCCCCGCCCACACCGCAGCCCCGCCCACACTGAAGCCCCGCCCGCACCTGCAGGCTGCATCCACACACCTGTGCCGCTGACCCTCCGCGTCCCCATCTCCGGCTACCTGTGACCCCTTCTCCCTTCTGACCCAGGCCCGAGGAGCAGCTCACAGGGCGGCTGGACCCACCGGCACGGGAAGCGCTTGCTGCGGGCTTGGGGCTCCGGTCTGCAAACGCCTCCCTCGGCGCCAGCCCCTGAACGTCCTCTCGGCCTGGAGCGTGCTGCCTGCCTGCGCTCCGACTCCATGTGCCCAACCACAGAATCGGGGAGACCCTGAGGCTCTTCCTCCCCCACCCCTTCAACTAAACCATCCCCGCGTCTCTCCCTTCTAACCCCGAGCCCTATCCCGGACCCATGCGCGTCCATCGTGCTGCTCAGGCGGCCCCATCTCCGGCCGCTCGTCCTCCCAGCCCCACGGTCCCTTCCCCCACGGGACCGCCCTGGGGAACATCAGTCAGAATGGTCCCCCCTGACTCAGAGCCCCCGTGGTGGAGAGAGCCGCACGTGCACTAAAATCCGCACTCTTTCCTGCCTCCCCACACCACAGCCCTGCATGCGTTCCCGCAGCCCGCGGACATCCAGCTTGTCCCTGCACGAGACCTTGAGCCCGGAATGTGCCTTCGTGTCTTCACACACCTTCCTCTTTCCTGCATTTAGGACTCCGCTTAGAAGCAGCCCCTCAAGAGGTGCTCCCTGATCGATCACGCCTTTGATTTATTTCCATCTAGCATTTACTACCGTCTAGTATGTCTGTGTTTACTTGTTCACTTATGGTTGACTCCTCCTCCCGGGAATGTAAGCCTCCAGAGAAGCAGAGATCGTGATGGTCACGTTGGACTAAGGATCCCCAGAGCCTGAAGAATGAGTGGCCCAGAGCAGGAGTTTGAGAAGGTTGTGAGTATGAAGGAATAAATGTTGTCATGGCAAGTGAGAAACAGCCGACACTCCAGGAAGAATCCCAGGAGAAGTGAGGTCAGTGAGCGTGGTGGAAATGCAGCCGACAGCCCATCGCCCTATAGATAAGGTTCTACACACCTGCATGCTGATGGCAAAAAATCACAGCCAAGAATACCAAAAACTACCATGAATTGGCTGACCTAGTTTAAAAACAAAGCAACAGGAATTATCGTCTGCAAAATTCTATTAAAGTACAACTACCCTAAGAAACAGCTTTCTGCTTCATTGCATAAAATTATGGAAACAATGAGCTAATTGCTTTTTTATGTGTTAATGATTCATTAACCTGGATATCACCTGCCAAATTCAATAACCCCAGCAATTAAATACATGATTCTGGGTTTCTTCTCCCAGTACTGCACATGAGCCCCTAAGAAAGCACAGGTGGTTTCTGTGACTGTCTGATGGTGAGGACAGCAGGGATCATGTGTCCGCTCATCTGCGCTGAGAGCCTGCAGGGCTCCTGAACCAACAGTCTGAGCAAATTAAACCAAATCTACACCGAGTGCAGAAGAACACTCAAGGTCACGGCAGGTGTATGTCCCCGGGCAGCAGCTGTGGTTGACTGGATGCCCCGTGGAGGCAGGCGCTGCGCTCAAACCTAACCCTCCAAACAACCAGGTGAAGTACCAACGCGGTGAACAATCAGAGCCGCTAGTGTCTTCACCAAGAACCCCTGCTGCCAAGCGTCCTGGCCTGGATACGCCGTCAAAAAACACGTAGTAGTAGATGTGGCACACTGGCGGTTTGAACCTATGCTGCGTGGTGCGTGGAGCCTGAGGGGGGCCTCTGCGATTCTGGCTCTGGCCCGGTCCCCTTCCGCTTACAGGACCTGGAACAGCTTGTGCACCTGTGTCCGTGCATGAAACGTGGGTGAAGGCGGCAGATGTGGACGAAAACGCAGATGAAAGTGGCGCCTGTCTCCGAAGGTCTGCTCTCAGCGTGCCCAGCACGAGACGAGATGAGGCACTGCGGGGCCCACCAGGGAGGGTCCGAGCTCGGCTGACAGCAGCTGCTGCTGCTGCTGCTGCCGGTGGCGTCGTCCTCATGGCCTCCTATGTCCCTGCTCTCTGCACCTCAGCGAGCTCCTCCAACTACCCTCAGTGAACATCTTCACAGCCTTTTCCATGCAAAACATCGAACCAAAAAGGGTAGCACCAAGGAGTCTAGCACCAAGAAAAGACTGAGTCACGTAGCCACATCAAGGCGGGAATCTCATCATGAGCGAACAGCGTTCATCAGGGTCTGGAACATGGGCCTGGGGCCGTGCACGCTAAATCAACAGAGAGGCCCTGCGCCACCTGACGGTGGGGGCCGAGCCTAGAGCCTGAAGAGATGCGTTTGTAAAGAGACACACAATCGCCACGGATCACAGAAACCCTACGGAAAGTGCGGTGGGCTCCCCGCTTCCCATTCTGCTCAGTAAGGGAAAGGTCATGCTAGACCACCTCCAAAGTCACTTTGGCTCTCATTCTGTGATCTTCTGAGTCCAAAAACAGAACAAAACAAAACAAACAAACAAACAAACAGAAACGCACACAGCTTAACTCTTTCCCCCAAATGCCCAGGAATCTGCAGAGCTCAGCCCTTCTGGAGCAGTGATGTAGGACGGAAAGGCAGCAGGTGGAGAATTACCCCCTTCACACCCTCCCGCCCGGTGCCATTGCCTGCAGAAATGTAGCAAACCAATGACTCCTTTTGTAAAAATGAAACAGCAACACATGAGACTAACCACTCGTCCCGGCCTGGCGTCCACAGCCTGTGTCCCCTGCAGAGCTCGAACGATGGCACACAGATAAAGCACCCAAAAGGAAGAAAGAAAGAAGAGTGAGACTGTGGGGGTGGGGGACAGGGAGATACAGACAGAAGCAGAGAAAAGAAGGACCAAAACGGGTGAGCACAGGCCGGCACACTTACACTTCCCCAGGATCCCTGGGGCCAGAGGCGATTCACTCTGTGCGCACGTTTAAACCGTGCAGTTAAAAGAAATAATGAAGATACTGACACTTGGCGACCGATGGAGGGGAAGAGTTTCCCACATCAGCTTCAAGGAGGAGGCTAGGAGAAGCAGGTCCACCCTGCGAGGCTGGCAGAGAGGGAGAAGCAAGAGGGCCAAGGCTGCCTGGTGGATTCCAGCACGTGCCCAAGCCAGCCACCCCCATCCGCCCCGTGCCGCAATGGAAATCTCCATCGTTGGGCCAAGATGGTGCGTCCACAGTGTCTCTGACAAAAATGCAAATGTATCCCATGACAGAGAACCGAAGTTAGCTCCCTCCTCTGACGAAACAGCAGAAATCATCCCTGAAGGCCTGCGCCCTGGGAGGGAAGGGCCGCGGGGGAGTGCCGGGAAAAGGCTGTCCTAAGGAGAAAGGGACGAAAGCGAAGGGGCAGAGAAGAGTCACCCCACATAGGAGCAGGGCTCCCTCCCCAACAACACAGAAGAAAGTTCAAAGCAGAACCCATGAAACCGAAAACAGAGCAAAGAAATCAAGAAAACCAATAAAACCAAAAGTCATTTCTTGGCGAAGATTGGTGAAAGTAACAAAACTACACAGTCCCATCGGGAAAACGAGAAAAGACACAGATGCCCAGGAACAGCAGGCCTGAGGGAGGTCACACTGCTGGGTTCCACAGACGTTAATGGGTCAGAGAACTTTATAAACGACTTCCTGGGGAGCCTGGGTGGCTCATTCAGTTAAGCACCTGATTCTAGGTTTCGACTCCGGTCATGATCTCACAGTCCTGGGATCGAGCCCCGCGTCGGGCTCCCTGCTTAGCAGGGAGTATGTTTCCCTTCCTCTCTCTGCCTCTCCCCCAGCTCCCATGAGCTTACTTTCTCTAAAATAGGTAAATAAATCTTTTTTTAGTCTGTTAAACACCATGCAGTACATCATTAGTTTTTGATGTAGTGTTTCACGATTCATTGTTTGCATATAACACCCAGTGCTCCGTGCAGTACGTGCCCTCCTTAATACCCACCACTAGGCTCACCCAACCCCCCAGGCCCCTCCCCTCTGTAACCCTCTTTGTTTCCCGGAGTCCACAGTCTCTCATGGTTCCTCTCCCCTTCCAATTCCCGCCCCTTCATTTTCCCCTTCCTTCTCCTAATGTCCTCCATGCTATTCCTTATGTTCCATAATTAAGTGGAACCACATGATAATTGAATTTCTCTGTTTGACTAAATAAATCTTTTTTTAGAAATTAAAAATAAATGATTTCTTGTGATAGTTTCAACAACTGAAATGAAATGGACAAATTAAAAGACACAAACTAGCAAAGTTCACTCAAGAAGAAACAGACAAACTGAGGAGCCCTATAGCTGGGAAGGTAGCTGGATGGGTAGTTAAAGACCTTCCCACAAAGACAACTCCTGGTCCAGGGCATTCTACCAGACACTTAAGGAAGAAATGATACCAAAATTAGAGAAATAAATTAAAAGAATAAAAACCTGCATAACAGCATCCCTCCATGAACACAGATGCAAAAATTCCAGACAAAATTTTAGCAAATAAAATCTAAAAATTTATAGAAAGGACAATAATTTAAAATCAATGTAATCCCCAGGAGTGCAATGGCAGGGTCATAGGGAAGTTCTATTTTTAATTTCTTGAGGAATCTCCACACTGTTCTCCAAAGAGGCTGAACCAACCTGCATTCCCACCAACAGTGTAAGAGGGTTCCCCTTTCTCCACATCCCCTCCAACACATGTTGTTTCCTGTCTTGTTAATTTTGGCCATTCTAACTGGTGTAAGGTGATATCTTAGTGTGGTTTTAATTTGAATCTCCCTGAAGGCTAGTGATGATGAACATTTTTTCATGTGTCTGATAGCCATTTGTATGTCTTTATTGGAGAAGTGTCTGTCCATATCTCCTGCCCATTTTTTGATATGATTGTCTGTTTTGTGTGTGTTGAGTTTGAGGAGTTCATTATAGATCCTATGACCCTGCCATTGCACTACTGGGTATTTACCCCAAAGATACAGATGTAGTGAAAAGAAGGGCCATCTGTACCCCAATGTTTATAGCAGCAATGGCCACCGTTGCCAAACTGTGGAAAGAACCAAGATGCCCTTCAACGGATGAATGGATAAGGAAGATGTGGTCCATATACACTATGGAGTATGATGCCTCCAGCAGAAAGGACGAATACCCAACTTCTGTAGCAACATGGATGGGACTGGAAGAGATTATGCTGAGTGAAAGAAGTCAAGCAGAGAGAGTCAATTATCATATGGTTTCGCTTATTTGTGGAGCATAACAAAAAGTATGGAGGACAAGGGGAGTTAGAGAGAAGGGAGTTGGGGTAAATTGGAAGGGGAGGTGAACCATGAGAGACTATGGGCTCTGAAAAACAATCCGAGGGGTTTGAAGTGGCGGGGGGTGGGAGGTCGGGGTACCAGGTGGTGGGTATTATAGAGGGCACGGATTGCATGCAGCACTGGGTGTGGTGCAAAAATAATGATACTGTTATGCTGAAAATAAATAAATTTTTAAAAAAATTTTTTTTAAAAAGAAGAAGAAAAGAAAAAAAAATCAATGTAATCCATAATATTAACAAACAAAAAGCAAAAAACCCCAAGATCATCCCAGCAGACACAGAAAAAGCCCTGCCAATTCTAATTTAGATCTGAATCCTACATCACGAGCAGAGCCTCTCCCCTCGTATAGGCCTGACCCAGCCCAGTGGGCCGAGGGCATGATGTTTCATCTTGCCTGCCTTCAGCCTTCTCCTCCTCCCTGCTCTCCCAGGGCTGGGCTGGAGGGCAAGGGAAGGGCAGTGTCCAATGTGATTGGAGCTGCTGTGGGGATTCCTCAGCAGGTGTCCAACATGGTTTTGGCAACTTTGAGAGGAGGGAGCTGGAGCAGGTTATTCCGAGAACCACCACAGGGCCTGCCTGCTGCACTGCTTCTAAATCAGGAGACGCATTTTTCCATCGGATGCCTTACCAAAATATTTCCATCCCTAGAATAAGATAAACAGCTAAAATAGTCCATAAAAGACTGGTCTTTTAGCTCATTGTTTTATTATACCCAGAATTATGGGGATGTGCCCCAAAAGCCATGAAGCAGGAAGGACATGGTGCAGTAAAGTAGTAGTAAGTAATCAGAGATGATGAAAGAGGGGTAAGACAGGTAGTGAGGTAAGCAGTGCAGGCAGCAAGAGACAGAGGTGCCCACCAGCGTGACCCGCGAATCTCGGCTCTGTGACTCTGGTGCTCTGTCCTCGTATGGGACAGCAGGACACAGATCTTGATTTCAGGCTGCACTTACAGTCCACTCATGAGAACAGATTTCCTGGATCAAATCTTCCCTTTCAGTCAAGACTCTTGGCTGTGCTCATTCAGGGTTGGCAATAGCACAGATACATGTCCCCAAACACACTATACTCCAACCCAGACAGGCACTTACACATCAAACAACAGTAACAATCCATTTTTAGAGACTTCCTCCGCAAAAGGAGAGGGCCCAAGGCAGGGGGCACCAAGCACGTTCAGCCACACCCTCTATGCTGCTCAATGCCAAGGGTAGGTATGGGCATTCTCCTACACCCCCAGAAGCAGTACAACTTCTCAGAAACTTCCTGATGTAAATATTAAAGAAGTTACAACTGTGCCTCTAATTCCACCTCTGTATGTACAGTCACGACTCTGAGCAAATATGTCTATATAAGGGATCCTTTACATCACTGTCAAAATATTGAAAAAGCAGAATTACCTAAAGATCTGCTGATAGGGTGGGTCAGATAATTAAGACAGGTTCACGTGACAGAATATCTCGCAGCCATTAAAAACACGTAGCAGAAGATCAGTCACTGTATGAGAAAGCAGTCACAACATACAGTAAATAAAAAGGAGATTGGGAAAGAGTGTGTACTGATGGACCCCATTTCTGCAAACACATAAACACATCTGTACACATGTGTTGTACACGTGTGTGTTTCCATGTATACATGCTTGGGGCTAGAGCACAGAACAGCCCCTGGAAACAGACATGACAAAGTCAAAAAGCACCGACCTCGGGAGGTAAGACTATGGGTGATGCCCATTTTCTTCACTGAGCTTTTCTGCACAGCTTTCTGACATTCTTCTCAATAAGGACTCTCTTTACAATCAGATTTTGTAGATGAAAAAACATAAACTCTAAGAAAAATTACAAAACCATTTGCATGTCTTCATTGGAGAAATGTCTGTTCATATCTTCTGCCCTTTTTTTATATGATTGTCTGTTCTGTGTGTGTTGAGTTTGAGAAGTTCTTTATAGATCTTGGATATCAGCTCCTTGTCTGTACTGTCATTTGTGAATATCTTCTCCCATTCCGTGGGTTACCTCTTTGTTTTGTTAACTGTTTCTTTTGCTGTGCAGAAGATTTTGATCTTAGTGAAGTCCTAAAAGTTCACTTTCACTTTTGCTTCCTTTGCCTTTGGAGACATATCTTGAAAGAAGTTGCTGTGGTCAACGTAGAAGAGTTGCTGCCTATGTTCTCCTTTAGGATTCTGATGGATTCCTACCTCATGTTGAGGTCTTTTACCCATTTCAAGTTTATCTTCATGTATGGTATGAGAGAAAGGTCAAGTTTCATTCTTCTACACATAGCTGTCCAATTTTCCCAGCACCATTTATTGAAGAGACTGTCTTTTTTCCACAGTATATTTTTTCCTGCTTTGTCAAAGATTAGTTGACCATAAAGTTAAGGGTCCATATTTGGGCTCTCTACTCTGTTCCACTGGTCTAATGTCTGTTTTGTGTCAAAAAATGGGCAGAAGACATGAACAGACACTTCTCCAATGAAGACATACAAATGGCTAACAAACATATGAAAAAATGTTCTTTATCATTAGCCTTCAGGGAGATTCAAATCAAAACTACATTGAGATACCACCTTACATCTGTTAGAATGGCCAAAATTAACAAAACAGTAAACAACATGTGCTGGAGAGGATGTAGAGAAAGGGAAACCCTCTTACACTGTTGGTGGGAATGCAAGTTGGTGCAGCCACTTTGAAAAACATTGCAGAGATTCCTTAAGAAATTAAAAATAGAGCTGCCCTATGACTCTGCGATTGTACTACTGGGTAATTATCCCAAAGATACAGATGTAGTGAAAAGAAGGGCCATCTGTACCCCAATGTTCATAGCAGCAATGGCCACGGTCGCCAAACTGTGGAAAGAACCAAGATGCCCTTCAACGGACGAATGGATAAGGAAGATATGGTCCGTATACACTATGGAGTATTATGCCTCCATCAGAAAGGATGAATACCCAACTTCTGTATCAACAATAGAAAAGATTATGCTGAGTGAAATAGGTCAAGCAGAGAGTCAATTATCATATGGTTTCGCTTATTTGTGAAACATAAGGAATAACATGGAGGACATGGGGAGATGGAGAGGAGAAGGGAGTTGGGGGAAATTGGAGGGGGAGGTGAACCATGAGAGACTGTGGACTCTGAGGAACTAACTGAGGGTTTTGGAGGGAAGGGGGTGGGAAATTGGGTGAGCCTGGTGGTGGATATTATGGAAGGCATGTATTGCATGGAGCACTGGGTGTGGTACATAAACAAGGAATCTGGAACATTGAAAAGAAATTTTAAAAGTAAATAAAAAATGTTTTTAAAACCTGAAAAAAATAAAAAGAAAAATTACAAAACTTTCGGGGATGACTATACTCCCGTGACTGTGAGTGCATGCCAGTCCCCACTCTAGCATCCTGACTTCACATCTGGCACGTCACTCAACCTCTCTGGTCAAAGTCTCCTTGACTAGAAAATGAGGAGGTTTGACAATATAACCTGCAACTTTCCTGCTTGTCTTAAAAATATAATGACTAATGATAATCATATCCTATCTTTTAAGTCCCCCAAAAAAGGCACGCACATAGACTGGAACTTGAGAGCAGCTTTTCAGGATTGTTGCTCATCCTCACTCCTGCCCTTCTGGAAAGAGGGAAGCAGGTGACCAGGTGTTAAGAATAATTACATGCCAGCTGGTGACAGAGAAAATGAAAGAATACCAAAACTACCACTTAAAGGAGTAAATACTCTCAAACATCTCACCTTTGAAATACCCAACAAAATGACAAGTCTGTTTAAAAAAAAAAAAAATTAAAAATCATGTTACCACCTAAATATCTACAGGATATATTATTTAAAACCTAGAAGTTTCTGTTGCTTATTTTAAAAGGTGGATTTCTTTTATACATATTAAATGGGTTTTTTCTTTTTTTTTTTTTTCTTTTTTTTTTTCTTTTTTTTGCTAAGAGTCAGGTAATGTGAACATAGTGATGGAAGGCTCCACCCTCTAGACTTTTCAAATGTCTGCAAGCACAAAAATGTTAAGAACTTGGGGCAAATCTTTAAATTTAGCATTATAATTAGCTTCAATGTTATATAACTTAAAATAGCTTTTCTTGACACCCATCTGTTCAAATCCTTAAAAACAAAAGACAAGTGAAATATTTCAACAAATAATTGCACAGTGTGTCTCAAAGATGACGATCTTCCTAGGCATGGTCTTAGAGTATTTTTACTGACTTCCATCGTGTTAGTTACTTAAGTGCTTTGACAAGTATGACAAGCTTGCACAGTAGATTCGGGCTTCAAGAGAAACACACTCCTATAGGCATTGCCTACAAACCGCTGATTTAGTAAAAGTGGTATCATTCAGTGCTGACATTCAAAGTTTTCCCAGGTCACCCAATTTATCCCAACTTTAGTAATTAGCAGTGAACACTTACTTCCTTCAACCTTCTCATCTTTGCAGGTTTTCTGGGCTCTATATGAATATAACTGCAAAAGAAGAAAGAAAAACCTAGTTAGAAGGTAAATATTGAGATGGAAGTTCAGAGTCTTTTCAGAGAGGACTCCTTTTTGGCATTCCCATAAGCAAATCCACAACAACTTCAACTAAAGTAAAGAGCAGCACATGGGACATGGACACTCAACAGCAAGGTCAATGGCAAAGTCATCTCAAGACAATGCCACACTGGCTGCCATTGGCAACACCCATGGGAAACTGCCTGAATGGCACTCTTTCCCTCCTATAACCTTATTAATCCAAAAGGACAGTATCGATCATCTACTCCAACCTCTTTATTTACCAGCTCACCAAAGAGCCCAGAAGTGAGCTCACCCAGAGTCCCAAAAACTGGCCAGAGTCCGAGCAGAGTCCCTCCCTATCTAGCTCCTCATCATCTGCACCATCCCCTCCTATCACACAGAATTACATCACCATCCCCATTCTGCCAAAAATGAACACTGGGAAATGTCACCAGAATATCACATATGTGAGCCTCACCAGTACAAATTTTGACAGTTGGGGACTTTCAGAGAGTCCTCCATATGCCTCAGAAATAGAACAGGTACTTTCTAATGATAATAAACACTTTAATTTTATATCCTTTAAGATTTCTTCCTGATTTAAAAAATCATATATCTGAGATTGTTGCTGTTGTTGACAGTTTTAGCAATATTCGGAGAAGGATTGACGAAGAGTTCACAGCTGGAAGGAAAAAGAATTACAAAGTATTCAGTTGAGTCAAGAGTCACAAGCCAGCTGCTTACAGAGGCCAGGCAAATAATGACAATGCTTGTCCAGGGCAGTCTTAGGGAACAGTGGGGACTGTGGCAAGCATGAACCTACTTCCTGCCAGGGTGAGCAGTGCTCATTGCTCCAGGGCCCTTTTCTCATGTGGAAATTCAAGCAACAGGACTAAAAACTTAGTCCTTCTGAACAATCAACCTTCTATATCTTTTTTTCAATAAAACTAAAATTTCATACTATTACATAAACTCCCTTTTGTTATAAAATGTCCCAGACAATTCACATCTTTGAAAACTGTGTGACCCAAACTAAACATGGCACATTCAGAACTCTAGCTGAACACCCCTGCTCGTGCCCCTGTATAAGCTCTTCTTCCAGTTTTAACCCCCGAAATTCCATGTTTGATGAACACTAATCTCTGAATAAAACAAATTATTCCATAATTAAGTGGAAACAAAGAGTAAAAATTAATGCATGGGGAACCTGGGTGGCACCATTGTTTGGGCATCCAACAATTGGTTCTGGCTTGGGTCATGATTTCAGGGTCATGGGATCCAGCCCCACATAGGGCTCCATGCTCAGCACAGAATCCACTTGGGATTCTCTCACTCTTCCCCTCCCACTCATACTCTATCTGTCTCTAAAATAAACCATTTTTTTAAAAAAGTAAAAATAAATGCAGAAAAACTAAGGCAGATGTAGAAGAAGCATGATGGCAGAGGAGTAGGAAACTAAAATATAGTCAGGTCCCAGGAGTTCAGCCAGATAGTTAACAAACCATTCTGAACACCTACAAACTCAACAGAAGATCAAAGAGAAGAAGAGCAGCAATTCTAGGAACAGAAAGTTGACCACTTTCCGGAAGGTAGGACAAGCAGAGAAGTGAATCCAAAGAGACTGCAGGGAAAGGGGCCAGTTCCTGGCAAGCAGAGCAGCAGACCACAAAATTGAAACTTTTAGAAGTTTGTTCCACTGAGGGACCTTGCTCCAGAGGCTAAGCAGGGGTTGGGGGGTGAGGGTGGGGAGCCCTCATGGGGATATTATGATCTCAGCACCTGCAGGGTCATGAAAAGACCGTATGTGTCTGAGTGTGGAGTGCTTCCAGGTATCAGAGTGTGGAAGCTGGCTGCAGAGATGGAGCAGGGTGGGGGTGGGGACTCTCAGCTCAGGGTTACCTTAAACCATTGTTGGAGGCATAGTTGGGCCACTGCTCTTCAAGCAGGGACACCACAAGTGGCATATCTGGGGAGACTCACCTTCCTCCTGCAGAAGGAGAAGTGCAGGCCCACCCTGTGGGAACCTGCTGGGTTTGGACAGTCTAAACAGGGCCATGCACCAGAGATAGAAACACTCAGTCACAGGCTAGGTGAGCACGGAGTGTGGTCGGAGACCAGGAAGATAGGAGGGATCAACTCCTATTCTCTGAGGGTGCACTGAGGAGTGGGTGCTTGAGCTCTTAGCTCCTATTGCCAGAGATTGGGAGGCCACCATTTTCATTCCCATCCTCCAAAGCTATAGGGAAAACATTCAGGGAACAAAAGCTCCCGAGAATGAAACCAAGCAGATTATTTAGCCTGGCCCCTGGCACAGGTGGTGCAATTGCACCCCTGTGCAAAGACATTTGAGAATCACTGCCACAGGCCCCTCCCCCAGAAAATGAGCAAGAACATACAGCCAAGACCAAGTTCACTGATCAGTGAGAATAGCAGAACTCCAGAGCTAGGGGAAAGCAACACATAGAATTCGTGTTTTTTTTCCCATGATCCTTCAGTCTTTCAAAGTTAATTTTTTTTAATTTTATTTTTCTCATATTCTATTTTTTTAATTTTTACTATTTTCTATTTTAATGTTTCTTAACTATTTTCTTGTCAATACCTTTTTTAAAATCTTTTTAAAATTTTCATTAGTATAGTCATACTTCATCCTTTCATTGTATTTAACTTTGTTTTTTGTATAATATAGGGGTTTTTTTCTTTAAAATTTTGGGATACAATTTCTTCTAATAGATCAAAATACACCCTAAATCTAGTGCATGCTTTGTTCTAGTCTCCAGCCTGATCACAATCTTTCCTCTTTTTTTTCTTTTTTCAACCAACTTCTAATCTTATCAATTCCTTTTTTTAGAATCTTTTTAAATTTTCATCTTTACAGTCATATTCCATCCCTTTGTCGTGTTTATCCTTATTTTTGTATATATATAAGTTTTTCTTTCTTTAAAATTTTGGGAGGTATTTCCTTCCAAGAGACCAGAATACACCCAAAATCAAGTGTGTAGCTCTATTCTATTCAACAGTGTAATATATATATATATATATATATTTATATTTATTTTCCCCCTTTCTTCTTCCCCCAGTACCTGGTCTCTTGTGATTTGGTTAGCATATATTTTTCTGGGGTCTTTGCCACCCTTTTAGTATTTTGTTCTTTCATTCATCTATTCTTATCTGCATAAAATAACAAGGCATAAAAACTCACCTCAAAAAAAAAAAAAAAAAGAAAAAGAGACAGTACCAATGGCTAGGGACCTAATCAATACGGATAATAGTAATATGTCAGAACTACAGTTCAGAATTATGATAACCAAGGTGCTAGCTAGGCTTGAAAAAAGCATGGAGGATATTAGAGAAACCCTTTCTGGAAAAATAAAATCCCTTTATGGAGAAATAAAAGAACTAAAATCTAACAAAACTGAAATTTTAAAAAAGCTATTACTGAGGTACAATAAAAAATGGAGGCTCTTACTGCTAGGATAAATGAGGAAGAAGAGAGAATTAGTGATATAGAAGGCCAAATGACTGAGAACAAAGCAGTTGAGCAAAAGAGAAGCAAACAACTACTGGACCACAAGGGGAATATTCAGAGATAAGTAATATCATATATGAAAAAATATTAGAATAATTGGGATCCCAGAAGAAGAAGAAAGAGAGAGGGGGAAGAAGGTATATGGAAACAAATTATAATAGAGAATTTCCCTAATATGGCAAAGGGAACAAACATCAATATCCAGGAGGCACAGAGAACCTCACTCAAAATCAATAATAGGTCCACATCCTGTAATCTAGTAGTAAAACTTACAAGTCCTAGTGACAAAGAGAAAATCCTGAAGGCAGCTTGGGGCAAGAATTCTGTAACATACAATGGTAGAAATATTAGACTGGCAGCAGACCTATCCACAGAGACCTGGCAGGCCAGAAAGGACAGGCATAATATATAATATGCAGAGAACTAAATTTTTTTTTAAAAATGTAACCAAAAATGCTATACCCAGCTAGGCTGTCATTGAAAATAGAAGGAGAGATAAAAAGCTTCCAGGACAAACAAAAACTGAAAGAATTTGCAAACACCAAACCATCCCTACAGGAAATATTGAAAGAGGTTCTCTAAGTAAAGAGAGAGCCTAAAAGGAACAAAGCAGAAAGGAAATGAGACAATATACAGTAATAGTGACCTTCCAGGCAATACAATGGCACCGAATTCATATCTTTCAATAGTTACCCTAAATGTAAATGGGCTAAAAGCCCCAATCAAAAGACAAAGGGTATCAAAATGGATTAAAAAAAGAAAACCCATCAACATGCTGTCTACAAGAAACTCATTTTAGACCCAAAGACACCTCCAGATTTAAAGTGAGGGGGTAGAAAACAATTTACCATGTTATGGACATCAAAAGAAAGCTGGGATGGCAATCCTTACTTACATCAGACAAATTATATTTTAAGCCAAAGACTTAGAAGAGATGAGAAAGGACACCATATCATACTTAAAGGGTCTGTCCAACAAGAAGACCTAAAATTTTAAATATCCATGCCCCTAACATGGGAGCAGCCAATTATATAAGCCAACTAATAACAAAATCAAAGAAGCACATTAATAATAATACAATAATAGTAGGGTACTTTAACACCCCCCCCTCACTGAAATGGAGAGATCATCTAAGCAAAAGGTCAACAAGGAAATAAAGGCTTAAATGACACTCTGGACCAGATGGACATCACAGATATCTTCAGAACATTCCATCCCAGAACAACAGAATACACATTCTTCTCTAGTGCACATGGAACATTCTCCGGAATGGATCACATCCTGGGTCACAAATAAGGTCTCAACTGGTACCAAAAGACTGGGATCATTCCCTGCATATTTTCAGACCACAATGCTCTGAAGCTAGAACATAATCACAAGAGGAAAGTTGGAAAGAACTCAAATTACCTGGAGGCTAAACAGCATCCTACTAAAGAATGAATGGGTCAACCAGGAAATTTAAAAGAATTTTTAAAAATCATGGAACAGGGGCACCTAGGTGGCTCAGTAGGTTAAAGCCTCTGCCTTCAGCTCAGGTCGTGGTCCAGGGTCCTGGGATTGAGCCCTGCATCA
The DNA here is from genome assembly GCF_009829155.1 of Mustela erminea. Lineage (NCBI taxonomy): Eukaryota > Metazoa > Chordata > Mammalia > Carnivora > Mustelidae > Mustela > Mustela erminea. Next base: position 139,518,581 of record NC_045620.1, read on the forward strand.
GGCTGTCTGCTCAGTAGGCAGCCTGCTTCTCTTCCTCTCTCTCTCTCTCTGCCTGCCTCTCTGCCTACTTGTGATCTCTGTCAAATAAATAAATTTTTTTTAAATCATGGAAACAAGTGAAAATGAAAACACAACTGTTTGAAATCTTTGGGACACAGCAAAGCTGGTCCTGAGAGGAAAATACATAGTGATACAAGTCTTTCTCAAAAAACAAGAAAGGTCTCAAATACAGAACCAAACCTACACCTAAAGGAGCTGGAGAAAGAACAGCAAAGAAAGCCTAAACCCAGCAGGAGATGAGAAATTATAAAGATAAGAGCAGAAATCAATGAAATACAAACCAAAAGGACAGTACAACAGATCAACAAAACTAGGAACTGGTTTTTTGAAAGAATTAATAAGATTGATAAACCCCTGGCCAGACTTCTCAAAAAGAAGAGAGAATGGACCCAAATTAATAAAATCATGAATGAAAGGGGAGAGATCACAACCAACCCCAAAGAAATACAAGCCATTGTAAGAACACATTATGAGCAACTATACATCATACAATTTGACAATCTGGAGGAAATGGATTCATTCCTAGAGATGTATAAACTACCAAAACTGAACCAGAAAGAAATAGAAAACCTGAACAGACCCATAACCAGTAAGGAGATTAAAGGAGTTATCAAAAGTTTCCCAACAAACAAGAGCCCAGGGCCAGACAACTTCCCAGGGGAGTTCTACTAAACATTTAAAGAAGAATTAATACCTATTCTCCTGAAACTGTTCCAAAAAATAGAAGTGGAAGGAAAACTTCCAAACTCATTTTATATGGCCAGCATTACCTTGATCCCAAAACCAAAGACCCCATCAAAAAGGAGAATACAGACCAATATCCCTGATGAGCATGCATGCAAAAATTCTCACCAAAATTCTAGCCAGTAGGATCCAACAGTACATTAAAAGAGTTATTTACCATGACCAAGTGGGATTTACTCCTCGGTTGCAAGTTTGGTTCAATATCTGCAAATCAATCAATGTGATACAATACATTAATAAAACAAAGAACCAGAACCATAGGATACTCTCAACAGATATTGAAAAAGCATTTGACAAAATACAATATCCTTTCTTGATCAAAAATTCTTCACAGTATAGGGATAGAGAGTAAATGCCTCAATATCATCAAAGCCATGTATGAAAAATCCACAACAAATATCATTCTCAATGGGGAAAAACTGAGAGCTTTTCCCCTAAGGTCAGGAACACAGCAGGACTCTCCCTATCACCACTGTTATTCAACATAGTACTAGCATTCCTAGCCTCAGCAATCAGACAACAAAAAGAAATAAAAGACATCCAAATTGGCAAAGAAGAATTCGAATTCTTACTTTTTGCAGATGATACGATAGTTTAAGTGGAAAACCCAAAAGACTTCATTCCAAAACTGCTAGAACTCATACAAGAGTTCAGTAAAATGTCAGGATAAAATCAATGCACAGAAATCAGTTGCATTTCTATACACCAACAGCAAGACAGAAGAAAGAGAAATTAAGCAGTCCATCCCATTTACAGTTGCACCCAAAACCATAAGATACCTAAGAATAAACCTGACCAAAAAGGCAAAGAATCTATACTCAGAAACTATAAAGTACTCATGAAAGAAATTGAGGAAGACAAAAAGAAATGGAAATATTCCATGCTCATGTGTTGGAAGAACAAATATTGTGAAAATGTCTATGCTACCTAAAGCAATCTACACATTTAATGCAATCTGTATCAAAATACCATCAACTTTTTTGAAATAAATGGAACAAATAATCCTAAAATCTGTATGGAACCAGAAAGACCCCAAGTAGCAGGAGGAATGTTTAAACAGAAAACCAAAATTGGTGGGATCACAATTCCGAACTTCAAGCTCTATGACAAAGCTGTAATTATCAAAACAGTATGGTCTTGGGAATTAATGGTTTGGGGAAATTTGGACAGCCACATCCAGAAGAATGAAACTGGACCATTTCCTTACACCACAGATAAAAATAGACTCAAAATGCACCATTTATTGAAGAGATTTTCTTTTTTCCTACTGTATATTTTTTCCTGCTTTGTCAAAGATTATTTGACCATAGAGTTGAGGGTCCATATCTGGGCTCTCTACTCTGTTCTACTGGTCTATGTGTCTGTTTTATGCCAGTACCATGTTGTCTTGGTGATCACAGCTTTGTAGTAAAGCTTGAAATCAGGCAACGTGATGCCCCCAGTTTTGTTTTTTGGTTTTTGGTTTGTTTTTGTTTTTTTTTTATTAACATTTCCTTAGCAATTCGGGGTCTCTTCTGATTCCATACAAATTTTAGGATTGTTTTCTCCAGCTCTTTGAAAAATGCTGGTGGAATTTTGAATGGAATGGCATTGAAAGTATAGATTGCTCTAGGCAGTATAGACATTTTAATGTTTATTCTTCCCATCCAAGAGCATGGAATGGTCTTCCATCTTTTTGTGTCTTCTTCAATTTCTTTCATGAGTGTTCTGTAGTTCCTTACCTCTTTGGTTAGGTTTATTCCCAGGTATCTTTGTGGTTCTTGGTGCTATAGTAAATGGAATCGATTCTCTAATCTCCCTTTCTGTATTTTCATTGTTAGTGTATAAGAAAGCCACTGATTTCTGTACATTGACTTTGTACCCTGCCACATTACTGAATTGCTGAATGAGTTCTAGTAGTTTGGAGGTGGAGTCTTTTGGGTTTTCCAAATAAAGTATCATGTCATCTGCGAAGAGAGAGAGTTTGGCTTCTTCATTGCCAATTTGATTACCTTTTATTTCTCTTTGTTGTCTGATTGCTGTTGCTAGGACTTCTTTTTTTTTAAGATTTTATTTATTTATTTGACAGATAGATCACAAGTAGACAGAGAGGCAGGTGGGGCGGGGGGAAGCAGGCTCCCTGCTGAGCAGAGAGCCCAATGCGGGGCTCAATCCCAGGAGCCTGAGATCATGACCTGAGTCAAAGGCAGAGGCTCAACCCACTGAGTCACCCAGGCACCCCTGTTACTAGGACTTCTAATACTATGTTGAACAAGAGTGGTGAGAGTGGACATCTTTGTCATGTCCCTGGTCTCAAAGGGAAGACTGTCAGCTTTTTCACATTGAGGATGATATTCGCTGTGGGTTTTTCATAAATAGATTTTATGAAGTTGAGGAATGTTCCCTCTATCCCTGTACTTTGAAGCATTTTAATCAGGAACGGATGCTGGATTTTGTCAAGTGCTATTTCTGCATCAATTGAGAAGACCATGTGGTTCTTCTCTCTTCTCTTATTGATTTGTTCTATCACATTGATTCATTTGTGAATGTTGAACCATCCTTGCAACCCAGGGATAAATCCCACCTGGTCATGGTGGATAATCTTTTTAATGTACTGTTGGATCCTATTAGCTAAGATCTTGTTGAGAATCTTAGCATCCATATTCATCAGGGATATTGGTCTGAAAGTCTCCTTTCTGGAAGGGTCTTTGCCTGATTTGGGGATCAGGTTAATGCTGGCTTCATAAATAGTGTCTGGAAGTTTTCCCTCTGCTTCAGTTTTTTGAAGCAGCTTCAGGAGAATAGGTATATTTCTTCTTTGAAAGTTTGGTAGAATTCTCCAGGGAATCTGTCAGGTCCTGGGCTCTTGTTTTTTGGGAGGTTTTTGATCACTGCTTCAATCTCATTACTAGATATTGGTCTATTCAGGTTGTCAATTTCTTCCTGGTTCAGTTTTGGAAGTTTATAGTTTTCCAGGAATGCGTCCATTTCATTTAAGTTGCTTACCTTATTGGCATATAACTGTTGATAATTTCTGATGATTGTTTCTACTTCTTTGGTGTTAGTTGTGATCTCTCCCTTTTCGTTCATAATTTTATTAATTTGGGTCTTCTCTCCTTTCTTTTGGATTAGTTTGGTCAATGGTTTATCAATCTTATTGAGTCTTTCAAAAAACCAGCTTTTAGTTTCATTGATGCACTCTACTGTATCTCTAGTTTCTATCTCATTGATCTCTGCTCTGATTTTTATTATTTCCCTTCTTTTGTGTGGAGTTGGCTTAATTTGTTGACAGCTATGTGTGGAAGAATGAAACTCGACCATTCTTTTACACCATACACAAAGATAAACTCGAAATGGATAAAAAACCTCAAAGTGAGGCAAGAATCCATCAGAATCCTAAAGGAGAACATAGGCAGTAACCTCTTTGACATTGGCCACAACAACTTCTTATCAAGTATGTCTCCAAAGGCAAAGGAAACAAAAGTGAAAATTAATTTTTGGGACTTTATCAAGATCAAAAGCTTCTGCACAGCAAAGGAAACAGTCAACAAAACAAAGAGGCAACCATTCGAATGGGAGAAGATATTCACAATGACAATACAAAAGGCTGAAATCCAGGATCTATAAAGAACTCTTCAAACTCAACGCACACAAAACAGATAATCACATCAAAAAATGAGCAGAAGACATGAACAGACAGTTCTCCAATGAAGACATCCAAATGGCTAACAGACACATGAAAAAATGTTCATCATCATTAGCCATCAGGGATATTCAAATCAAAACCACATTGAGATACCACCTTACACCAGTTAGAATGGCCAAAATTAACAAGACAGTAAACAACATGTGTTAGAGAGGATGTGGAGAAAGGGAACCCTCTTCCACTGTTGGTGGGAATGCAGGTTGGTGCAGCCACTTTGGAAAACAGTGAAGAGATTCCTTAAGAAATTAAAAAATAGAGCTGCCCTAGGACCCTGCAATTGCACTACTGGGTATTTACCGCAAAGATACAGATGTAGTGAAAAGAAGGGCCATCTCTACTCCAATGTTCATAGCAGCAATGGCCACAATCGCCAAACTGTGGAAAGAACCAAGATGCCCTTCGACGGATGAATGGATAAGGAAGATGTGGTCCATATATACTATGAAGTATTATGCATCCATCAGAAAGGATGAATACCCAAATTTTGTATCAACATGGATGGGGGACATGGGTAGATAGAGAGGAGAAGGGAGTTGGGGGAAATTGGAAGGGGAGGTGAACCATGAGATACTATGGACTCTGAAAAACAATCTGAGGGGTTTGAAGCGGCAGGGTGGTGGGAGGTTGGGGTACCAGGTGGTGGGTATTATAGAAGACACGGATTGCATGGAGCACTGGGTGTGGTGAAAAAATAATGAATACTGTTATGCTGAAAATAAATAAAAAATAAATTTTTTAAAGATTTTATTTATTTATTTGACAGAGAGAAATCACAAGTAGATGGAGAAGCAGGCAGAGAGAGAGAGGGAAGCAGGCTCCCCGCTGAGCAGAGAGCCCGATGCGGGACTCGATCGCAGGACCCCGAGATCATGACCTGAGCCGAAGGCAGCGGCTTAACCCACTGAGCCACCCAGGCGCCCTAAAAAATAAATTTTAAAAAAACACGGATGGGACTGGAGGAGATTATGCTGAGTGAAAGAAGTCAAGCAGAGAGAGTCAATTATCATATGGTTTCGCTTATTTGTGGAGCATATAGAATAACATGGAGGACATGGGGAGATGGAGAGGAAAGGTGAGTTCGGGGAAATTGGAAGGGGAGATGAAGCATGACAGACTATTGACTCTGAAAAACAATCTGAGGGTTTTGGAGGGGTGGGGATGGGAGGTTGGGTGAGCCTGATGGTGGGTATTATGGAGGGCACGTATTGCATGGAGTACTGCATGTGGTGCATAAACAATGAATTTTGGAACACTGAAAAAAAATTTAAAAGTTAATAAAAACTTTTTTTAATTTTTTATTTCTTTTCAGCATAATAGTATTCTTTGTTTTTGCACCACACCCAGTGCTCCATGCAATCCGTGCCCTCTCTAATACCCACCACCTGGTTCCCCCAACCTCCCACCCCCGGCCCCTTCAAAACCCTCAGATTGTTTTTCAGAATCCATAGTCTCTCATGGTTCACCTCCCCTTCCAATTTCCCTCAACTCCCTTCTCCTCTCCATCTCCCCTTGTCCTCCATGCTATTTGTTATGCTCCACAAATAAGTGAAACCATATGATAATTGACTCTCTCTGCTTGACTTATTTCACTCAGTATAATAAAAACTTTTTTTAAAAAATAGACTCAAGGGGCACCTGGGTGGCTCAGTGGCTTAAAGCCTCTGCCTTCGGCTCAGGTCATGATCTCAGGGTGCTAGGATAGAGCCCTCATCGGGCTCTCTGCTCAGCAGGGAGCATGCTTCCCTTCCTCTCTCTCTGCCTGCCTCTCTGCCTGCTTGTGATCTCTCTGTCTCTGTTAAGTAAATAAATAAAATATTTAAAAAATAGACTCAAAATGGATGAAAGAGTTCAATGTGAGAGAGAAATCCATCAAAATCCTTGAGGAGTACAGAAGCAGCAACCTCTTTGACCTCACCCACAGCAACTTCTTCCTAGAAACATCGCCAAAGGCAAGGGAAACAAGGTCAATAATGAATATTTAGACTTTATCAAGATAGAGAACTTTGGCACAGCAGAGGAAACACTCAACAAAACCAAAAGACAACTGACAGAATGGGAAAAGATATTTGCAAATGACATATCAGATAAAGGGCTAGTATCCAAAATCTATAAAAAACTTATCAGACTCAACACCCAACAAACAAATAATTCAATCAAGAAACAGGCAGAAGACACAAAAAGATATTTCTGCAAGGAAGACTTCCAAATGGCCAACAGACGCATGAAAAAGTGTTCTGTGTCACTCAGCATCGGGGAAATACAAATCAAAACCACAATGAGATACCAACTCACACCAGTCAGATTGGCTAAAATTAACAAGTCGGGAAACAACAGATGTTGGCAAGGATGTGGAAAAAGGGGAACCCTCCTACACTGTTGGTGGGAATGCAAGCTGGTGCCGCCACTCTGGAAAACAGTATGGAGGTTCCTCAGAAAGTTGAAGATAGAGCTATCCTATAAGTCAGCAATTGCACTACTGGGTATTTACCCTAAAGATACAAATGTAGTGATACAAAGGGGCATGTGTGTACACCCAAATGTTTAGAGCAGCAATGTCCACAATAACCAAACTATGGAAAGAACCTAGATGTCCATCAACAGATGAATGGATAAGAAGATGTGGTATAAAATGGTTAACAAACACATAAAAAAATGTTCACCATCATTAGCCATCAGGAGAATCAAATCAAAACCACATCGAGATACCACCTTACACCAGTTAGAATGGCCAAAATTAACAAGACAGTAAACAACAAGTGTTGGAGAGGATGTGGAGAAAGGGGAACCCTCTGACCCTGCAATAGTACTCCTGGGCATTTACCCCAAAGATACAGATGTAGTGAAAAGAAGGGCCATCTCTACCCCAATGTTCATAGCAGCCATGGCCACAGTCACAAAACTGTGGAAAGAACCAAGATGCCCTTCGATGGACAAATGGATAAGGAAGATGTGGTCCATATATACTATGAAGTATGATGCCTCCATCAGAAAGGACGAATTCCCAACTTTTGTAGCAACATGGACGGGACTAGAAGAGATTATGCGGAGTGAAAGAAGTCAAGCAGAGAGAGTCAATTACCATACAGTGTTATTTATTTGCAGAGCATAAGGAATAACACAGAGGACATGGGGAGTTAGAGAGAAGTGAGTTGTGGGAAATTGAAAGGGGAGGTGAACCATGAGAGACTGTGGACTCTGAGAAACAAACTAAGGGATTTGGAGGAGAGGGAGTGGGAGGTTGGGGGAACCAGGCGGTGGGTATTATGGAGGGCACATATTGCATGGAGCACTGGGAGTGGTTCATAAACAATGAATATTGGAACTCTGAAAAGAAATTTAAAATATAAAATTTTTTTAAAAAACTAAAAAAAAAAAGAAGAGTGGTATATATTTATACACAATGGAATACCATGCAGCCATCAAAAGAAATGAAATCTTGCCATTTGCAACAATGTGGAGGAACTAGAGGCTATTAGGCTGAGCGAAACAAGTCAATCAGAGGAAAACAATTACATTTGATCTCCTGGATATGAGGAAGTTGAGAGGCTGTGTGGGGTCCATGTGGGGTAGGGAAGGAAAAAATGGGATCAGGAGGGAGAGAAACCGGAAGAGACTCTTAATCTCACAGAACAAACTGAGGTTTGCTGGAGGTGGGGGGGTAGAGATAGGGTGGCTGGGGATGGACATTGGAGAGGATCTGTGCTATGGGGAGTGCTGGGAAATGTAAGACTCGTTATTCAGAGACCTGTATCCCTGCGGCAAATAATACATTATATGTTAATTAATTAATTAATTAAAAAGTGAACAAGCAAGCATGGGGCGGGGGGGGACTAATGCATAAAAAGATCCAACCAGAGGCGCCTGGGTGGCTCAGTGGGTTAAAGCCTCTGCTTTCGGCTCGGGTCATGATCCCAGAGTCCTGGGATCGAGCCCCGCATCGGGCTCTCCGCTCAGCAGGGAGCCTGCTTCCTCCTCTCTCTCTGCCTGCCTCTCTGCCTGCTTGTGATCTCTCTCTGTCAAATAAATAAATAAAGTCTTTAAAAAAAAAATTTTTAAATCTTTAAAAAAAAAAAAAGATCCAACCAAAAAACACAAAATGCTGTTTATCATTTCAATGTTTCACTCCAAAAAACTGACAAATACAACAGAGAGAGAAAAACTAATTCCTCAGAGATGCAGTGAACTGGAGTCTTTAGGCCAGTGTTTGGAGAAGGGCTTTGTAGGATGTGGATTTCCGTGGGGGTGGAAAGAGGGGAGCCGACATTTGAGCAGAAACTGGACATTAATGTGCAAAGTCACTTGGTGCTGCTTCCAGAGAACAAAAGAAAGGAAGAAGCCACCCATTTGAATTAATCCAGGCATTTTAAAGTACTGCATGCATTAAATTTCACAGCACCATATTGGCTATGAACTCACCCCATTTTGATGAGGACATAGATCTTCAGCAAGGTCATGTAATTGGCTAAATGCTACTGAGATAGGAAGAGCCAGGATTCACTGCAACCCAGGCCTTCTGTCCCTGAGACCACACTCCCGATATCTGATATCTGGTTCAGCTGCCTCCTTTTCCTGATACCCACTATCCTCAGGATACAAACGGGTGGCAAGGAGACAGAAGTAAAGGTTGGGTGCAGGCGAACTATGATAGTGCGATTTAAAGCTCTTTCATACTGTAAGCAAACATTACATTTGATTTTTGATAATAAGGCAACCAGGAAAAATTCCTGGTATAACTCAAATTCTCTGGAGTTTCCCCCAATCATGGGCACACACACACCATGTCTTGATTTACGTTCTTTTGTGAATATAGTTTTCTCCACAAAAGAAATCGTGAATTCTAGGCTTTACTGGACATTTTTTTGAAGCGTAATTACTAGCCTATAATATTTTGTTTTATAGAAGAAAAACCTATGTTCCTCATCTCTAATTCATCCCAGAAAATGTAGGGTTTGAATAATGATCGGATTCTATACAGACTTGATGGTGTTTGTCTTTTCAATGTACCATTTTGCAGCCATTATTATGAGAAGAGCCCCAGGACAGCTAACACATCATTAGGTTTCACTGCAAAGTTCATTTGCTGGTGGTACAATTAGAAGATTATTTGCTAGAGAAAATTAACTTTAACTGCCCAGTGGCTCAGTAATTACAGAACATACATTCCAACAAGTGCTAGCTTACTGATACCAGCAGAAATCAAGCCAAAAGATTTGTCAGAGCTTTAGTCACCTAAGTCTGGATTCCGATTTCATACTTCATTGATCTAAAAAGTAGTGAAGAAAATGAAATTTAAATGCCTCTCCATGATGAACTTCACAAGCACAGACAGAGTGGATTCAACAACAGCAATTTGTGTATCGCCGTTCTGGAGGCTGGGAGTCTGAGATGAGAGGCCTGTGTGCCTGGGTTCTGGCGAGGGCCCTCGTCCAGGTCCGTGGACGGCTGCCTTCTCGTGTGTCCTCACATGGCAGCAAAGGCATTGAGCTGTCCAGTCCCTTTTACAAGTACACTAATCCTATTCATGACCGGTTCACCTCCCAAAATCCCCACCTCCTAACACCCACACTGGGGATTAGGTTTCAACTTGGGAATTTCGGGAGGACACAATAATTCTGTTTGCAGCTGGTTACAGTGATATATAAATCATGATATAGCATATGGTCAAGCCTGAAAACAATCATCACAAAATCGGACATCTATGAAGGAATGTGTTCTTGTCAGTGAGGCTCGCTGTAGCAAACAGGATTTAGCAGGATTAGCGCTGTCACAAACTTAACCCAAAATGTCAGGGCATTAATTCAATGCCTCTTGGCAACTCAGATGTCAATGGATTAAGATTTTCCTTCAAAAAAAATAGGATGTTTAATTTGCATCTTTGCAGATGCAATTGAGAATTCAGATCACAAGCCAGCTTACTCACAAAATTACACTATCTGGGTGGGTTCCCAAGTCCCACGTTACTACCTGGACCCCGGGTGTCTTTGGGTGAGCAGCCTGCAGAAGATCAGCTCAGCAGCCCTCTCCAACGAGTCTCACCTTTATCTCAGCCCTGCAAGAAGTTCCTCAACTAACATCCACATAAAAGGAGTCACTTACGGTCAAAAGTAAACCAACAAGATTATTCTCTCAACTGAGAAAAAAACAACTAAAATAACAGGAAATAGAAACAGCTTTCCAACACAGGCATCTCAGATGCACAAGGACACTATTTCAGCAAAAGCAAGTGTGAAAGGACATGCAGGACCAAGAAAGTCTAAAGAACGATACACGTGATTTGAAAAAGAATGAGGGGGAATTTTTAGAAATTCAGCATAGAAATACAGCATAAAAATTAGCCAAAAGATCAATGTGAACCAAGTACCTAAAGCCCAAAGAAAAGAGAGAAATTCAGACAAAGAGGAGGACTCCCCGAGGTTCGTGTCGGTGAGACAGGCCAACCCACATCAACTCCAAGGCAGAAAACACAAAAGTGTAAGACAGAGGTATCCTCTAAAGACAAGGGCTGTTGAAAGTTACCACACCAGACTCCAGAGAGTTCAATCAATTGGCTACTTGGACAAATCGCTTACACCACAGTACACTGAAGTTAAAGAAAATACATTCTAAATAGCCAGAATAGATAAAATATTACTTTCAAATAAGTAAATTGTGATAACTGATTTCTCATCAACAACCTCGAAGTTTAAAGACAATAGAAAAACACCTTCCAGGGCCCCCGGAAGGTGCAGTCAGTTATGTATGCAACTCTTGGATTCTGCTCGGATTAGGATCTCAGGGTCATGAGATGGAGCCCCATGCTGGGCTCCGCACTCAGCAGAAAGTGTGCTTGTGATCCTCTCTCTCCTCTGCCCCCCTCCCCCAACTTGTTTTCTCTATCACTCTCTATCTCTCAAATAAATAAAAAAATAAAATCTTCCCCAAATAAAGAAAGGAAAAGGATAAACAGCTTCTGTGGACTGAAGGACCCTGTCATTCAAACAGAATCATCCATCTATAAAAATATACATGAAGAATGAGGGAGAGAAGACTTCCATCCCTGGGGACACTGGACTAAGTAGCTCTGATCAACCTGTCCACTAAAAACTAATAAAATCAGACAAAATGACAACATTTTCTCAAAACATAAGACATCTAACAAAATAATGAGGAATTACCAGGCCAAGGTCCAGGAAATAAAGAAAATCCAAATATGTGAGCCCACTATCTGGGGCCACTGCAGCCCAGGGCTTGCTGCCCACAGACAGATGGCTGAGAGGTTGAACCATGTCTTTGATGGGCTCTGTGGCCAGCAGGCAGAAGCACTTGGCTCAGGGCACCAGCAACGGGGCTCCTTGTGAACTATCCATACTTGTGAACTGGGACCCCAATGGGATCCATCCAGTCATCAAGCCATCTGGGTGGCCCAAATTATCACATATTCTGAAATTGCACTAAGGTGATCATGAACAGTGGATGACGGGTATCTGGCCAAAACACACAAAAAATCAACTTTGGCAAAAGACATTATCACCCTAGGCCTCAAATTATTTCTGCCAATAAGTTTTGAGAGTAATATCCCGCATCCAAAGATAACTAGGCAGATAGAGAGACAAGACAGCATGACAGAAAACCAGGAGGAGCATCAGCCAGGCTCCCTCCCAGATCCCTGGTGCTGGGGAGAGCCAGCTGCTAAGTCACCTATGAAGAGGCTCCCACTGTAGGGGTGAAGCTTCCTGCCCCCCAGTGAAGAGTGAGCCGGGAAGCACCCACCCCAGTCCAGCCTTCCGATGACAGTAGCCACATGCTGACTGCAACCTCACGAGAGTCTCAGAGCCAGAATCACTTGGCTAAGCTGCTCTTGAATTCCTGATCCCAGAAACTGTGATAAAATAAAGCTGTTTTAAGCCAAAAAGCTTGGGGTGATTGGTTATATGGCAGTAGGTAACAAATGCGCCCTTCTAGAGAGAGTCTTACCCATACGCACTTCAGACAAGCCAAAGAATGTTTACAACAGTGTTTCATTTATTCCAGCATAAAATTTAGAACAACCCAAATTAGCCATCAACAGATGGGAGAAGTAAACTGGCATTTTGGTCCATGAAAGAGCACATGACCACAGAGGCCAGTGACCTCCAGCCTCATACTATTGACGGGGATGAAAATCACAGCTTATTATCATGTGGAAAAGCAACCAACAGAAAACCAGAAGTACACAAACATGAGAACATTGAAAAATCTGTCCTTTGAGGATCGATTATCATGGAAAGATGATACAGAAACCAGGCGAGTGGTGTCACCTGTGGGAAAGGATGGGGACGGAATGGCAGGTTTTCAAACACCAGCCGCGTCCTCTCGGGATCCCGAATGTGGCTTAGACAGATTTTTCTTAAACTCTACATAGAATATTGTGTACACTGCTGTATATACAATACATTTCACCATAAAAGAAATGAGTTAGCAACAGTGCCAACACAGGCAGTGTGTCTTTTAAAGGCAGACACAAGAAATAGGTGATCCTGCCACAGGTCAGGAATTCCTGAAGGATAAGGAAGAGCTTCCCCCCCATGCATTTTGTAAAGAAGCCATTTCAGAGGCCCTGCTCCAAAACAGAATCTCTCATAATCGTGACCCCTCTCTCTGTTATGGTGACTTGCTTCTTATCTCCCGTAAACCTGCATCGTAAAGCTCTCACAGCCTCTACAGCACCCGGACTCCACCCCACGGGAAGGGGGGAACACCGGCTATTTGCTGAAGAACTGCAAGGTTGAATTCGGGGTTCCGGAGACACTTGTATAACGACAGTTACTAAGAAAGCTCGGAGAAATTGTAAGAAGCACTGGAGTACTCCTGAGAAGATGAACAGAAGAACTGTGCTGCGTAAGCCCACAAGCAGTAAGACCTCAAAGGGGCTGTGACACCAGTGTCGGGCTTAACAAAAAAGCCTCAAACTGGCATTCTGAGGGGACGCCATCCAATAGGACTCACAAGTTGAATATGGCCACTCCGTTTCCATCAGGATTTGACACACAAGTGTATCTCCCCAGGACAGCTAACATCTCTCCCGCGGGCTGTCTTGACCTCAGCAGACACTGGGGAGGGGGTCTCTTTGCTCTCCGCAGACATTCAGTCTGAGCTGTGGGCCAGCCTTGCTTCATGGGCCAGGATTCTGGAGATGACGCTTACAAGGCCCCAGTCTAGCAGGAGACTCTGCTGGAGACCCACGCATTTCACACCTTAGCAAGTGCGTTCATCCGGGAATGCCCAGCCAGGCATGGCCCAACACGTGAGGAGGGGGGAAACCAGGCAGAGGATGACCCTTATCTGATTCCTGCCTTCCAGCTGCTTCCCCAGTTCTCCCCGCAGGGCTAGCTCCCTCCCTTCCTGCAGATCTTCCGGCCAGGTGGACTTTTCAGACCGGCTTGCCCTCAGGGCCACTGCCCACCCATTCCTCTTTCCAGGCCCTTTCTGACACCCTCTAACACACCTTGGGGGGGGGGGCGCAGGTGGACGCCAGCCCGGCCACAACCAGCAGGAGGGGGCTGTGCGCACAGGGGTGCTGCCCCACTGGTGAGTCACCAGGCACAGAACACGGCTCTGCGCTCGCCTGGTCACCGTGAGAAGGGGCGACAGTGCACGTCCCTCGCTCGCGCTGGCCGGTCACAGGGCAGAGGGTGACAGGTGTGCCTCCCGCACTTGCCGGGTCACATCCCACGGCGGGCAACATTGCACTCCCGCACTCTCCGGGTCACCCCGCACAGAGGGCAGAGGGGGACAGGTGCGCCTCGGGTGGACGGCGCACCTCGAGGGCAGCGGGCCGCACGGGGAGGGGGCACCGCACTCACTCGAGCTTCTTGAAGGGCTCGCGGCCGGCCGCCACGTACTTGCCGCCCGCCCGCAGCGCCTGCAGCTCCAGCACCGGGTGCCCGCACGTCGGCGTGAACAGGCGCCGCACGCCGAAAGGCACCTCCATCCGCTCGGTGAGCTGGTCCAGCAGCGCCTCGAAGGTGGCCACGGGCCGCCGCGGCAGCACGAACCTCCGGCCCACGAAGAACGCGTCCCCGTTGCGGTACACCAGGATGGTCTTGGCGGGCGTGGTGTCCACCAGCACGTGCGGCCCGCGTGTGCCCATGGCCGCGCCGCCCCAGGGCCAACGGACACCGCTCGCTGCCCTCGAGCCGGGGCGCAGCCAGGGAGTGGGCGCGGGACCGCAGTGCGACCCCGGGTCCCTGCGCGCGCTGACGCCAGCCGGCCATTGTGACCGCCTGTGGCCTGCAGCCCAGAGAGGGGCAGGACGATGGCCAGGGGAGGGGAGGCAAGGAGTCGGCGCAGGGGAGCGGCGGGCATCTGAAAGCCTGGACAGGGGAGGGGGCGGAGAGCCAGGACCCGGGAGGAGCCTCCGCGAGCCTAGACAGGTGCAGCGAGCAGAGCTCGGGGAAAGGAAGGGAGACAGCCGCTCTCTGTGATCTACCTCTCTGGCAAGGTGGCAGGAATGGGAGGGTGCTGAGGACCACCCTGCACCAACCACAGCCTTCCCACTGCGCTGGCCGGCCTCCTGTGCAGGACAGGTTGCTGGGATGGGGGTGCGCATCAGGACTGTCTCCACCAACAAAACTCATCAAGGAAGAATTGTATGGAACCATTCAGAGCCTGTGAGAAACTAGATTTCTCCTCACAGCTGGCACACGGCTCCTCACCAGTCTGACCCTCAGAATCCACTTTCATTTGGGGGAGAAAGAACAATTGCAGGGCACGGGCGCCCCTGTGGAAGCTATTCCTTTTCTGGGTAGGGATGGGCCAGTCCTCTTGAGCTGAGACAGTGAATGATTCCTGAAATACATTTTTCCAGTGGTTTTGATGGGCTTAAACTTCTGTTGAAGGCGATAGGCTATGGATATGCAGCCACATCTACAGACGGAAGAGGCGCAGAGTGTGCTACATCAAGATCTCGGAGTGGTTTTGTCAAGTAAGCTTTAGGAGACCACCTGCCTTTCACAGCCTCAGCCAATTTTCACCTACCTCACACTTCACAGCAACCGTAAGGACAGATGCCAGCGTGTGAGAGTGACCACTTTATTAAATAACCAGGAATCCCATTGATCTTGGTAAGATTCATTGCTAGAAGCCTCTTAAGTTTGGGGTGTTAAGAACATTTCAGGAGACGTGTAGGACCGCGTTGACCAGCGCTCGGCCATGCGGGGCGTCAGAGGTTGGCTCGGAAGCCCGCTTTCACGGAGAACCTCATCATGGGTTTCTCACGGGGCCGCAGCAGGCAGATGGAGCTGGGGAAGCCCTTGAGTCGCAGGCGGCCCACGCCACCGTCTGGGGAGATGGTGAGCCTTGCGTGAGTGATGACGTCCTGGAGCTCCAGGGTCAGGCTGTCGAACAAGTGACTGTTGTTGGCGGAGAGCTGAAAGAGAAGCAGGGAGGCACCCTTGTGATAACACAGGGCGAGGCCCATGGAGCCAGCCATCCTGTGGGCTCAACACCCATGAACCGTGATAGGTACTCACTGATAGTGAGTTGCCAGACCACAGAGAAAAGCTAGTTGGGATCACAAGCCTGGGGAACACTGACATGAACACTCAGGTCCATGCTGTCTGTGGTTCTTAATAGTCATTGAAGTAGACACACTGATAAGGAAAGCAAGTGACCTCCCAGAGTTCGTCACCCATAACTCCATGGGAGCAACCTTCACACCCCACTCTGACCCGCAAATGACTATCTTCCTACCGGATGGAAGCGGACACTTCCAGAATGTCTCAGCATCCACTCCACAGAGGACACGCGGTTAGAGGTTTGAATATGCTACTCATCCCTTCTAAAAAGTTAATATACTGCAGAAACATCTCTCATATACATATATACGGAAATACGTATATATTCCTTGCACATGATGATTTAAAACAAAACTTGTTAGAAATGCAAAAGTATGAAGAAATAGAGCATGTGTTTTCATGACAAATGAAATACGTTTTTTAGAAGCTTGTCCGTGTTACTGTTAAACACGGTGCATCTGAGGGATGCGGCCAGGCTGGGGACCAGCCTGCCCAGCTCCCCATGGGTACCATACCTTAGTGACTGGCAGCAGCGGTTTCCACTTATGGCCCGGAAGCTTCCACTTCTGCTTGATCATATCTTCTTCCTCCTGAGTTGTCAGGATACAACCATCCAGCTTACAGCTGTCGGGAGAATTGCCTGTCGGAGCAAACGCAGGGTGACTCTCCATTCTGGGTAGCACTTTGGCTTACAGGGTCTTGGACTTTTTAATCAAATCAAAGACCCAGCAAAGAACAAATTGTTCTCTCTGAACAGAAGCTAAAAGTGTGATGTATGTGGGAGAAGGAATGCACCCAGTAGTGATGGTGTTGGATTGCCCGATGAATTTAGGTGTGTGTTTTTCAGAGGAATCAAAATCAACCTGACATCATGAGGCCAGCATGAGTTGGCTGGCATGTTGGAGTTTGGACGTACAGCATTTTACTTGTAAAGGTAAAGATATCTGATAAGCCTTTATCAGGAAGAACAAATCATTCTCTCTGAACAGAAGCAAATGCAGCTAAGTACTTGCACAGGGTTGTGTGGCTCATCTGAAGCTCTCATGAAGCTGAAGATACTTTCCCTATGGCATCATATTTCTTCGCATGAGGCACAGAGAAAGACAGAGCTAAGTTAACCAGTCAGTGAGCAGCACCCACCCAAGTGCTGTATTCCAGGGGTGCTGACTGCTCCCCAGGTGAGACACGAGGTCCCAAGTCTCTCTCCTCTCTGCAGTTCATCAGGGCTGTGCCCAGTGGAGTTGCAGGGCCATGCTCTTTGTGGGGAGAACGTTTTAGGGAGTCCCCTAAGACTTTAAGATCAGCAGAGGAGGGTTTGCTGATCAAGAACCTGACAGAAGGAGCATCTTGGTGGCTCAGTTGGTTAAGCATCTGCTTTCAGATCAGATCTTGATCCCACAGTCCTGGCATTGAGCCCCATTTCAGGCTCCCTGCTCAGCAAGGAGCCTACTACTCCCTCTCCCTCTGCCTGCCTCATCCTCTGCTTGTGCACTCTCTCTTTCTCAAATAAAAAAAAAAAAAAAGAATGACAGGAAAAAGAAGAATGCATTATTCTCATGCCCCCTGCAGCTCATCTCTTAAAACAGTGATCTCCGTGGTGGGTGAGCACACCCCTGGGTGCACACAGAAACCCAACAGATGCAGGAGGAGAACATTAAACCCACTATTTCTGATTGCATTCCTTTAATATGTATACACATGCACATGTGTATTAGGTTTTGTGTATTTGAGATGACAGCTGGATCCTGACATGCCCCACACCCCAGGGCTACCGTCAAATTGTGATGCACAGAACCTAGACAGCAAACAACAGCAAGTTCCTGATGGAATAGTCCAGGCACCCTGGTTACATGGGTTACTGTTACCTGGTTTTAACTAAACTATCATTCACAGAATTAATAAGTGATTTTAAACTATTCATGCAGACACCCATGGATTAAAGATACCATCAGAAATGCAAGCACCTATAAACCAGGAGAAAAGAGTACAGCTGACATCACCACTGACCCAGGATGAGCTCTTCATCAGCTATGGTATTTACCCCAAAGATACAGATGTAGTGAAAAGGGGCACCCGCACCCCAGTGTTCATAGCAGCAATGTCCACAATAAACAAACTGTGAAAGGAGCCGAGATGTCCTTCAACAAATGATTGGATAAAGAAGATGTAGTCCATATATACAATGGAATATTACTCAACGTTCAGAAAGAATGAATACCTAATTTTGTATCAACATGGATAGAACTGGAGGGGATTATGCTAAGTGTAAGAAGTCAAGCAGAGAGAGTCAATGATGTGTGGATACACTCATGTGTATGTGTCAATTACACTCATGTGTGGAACATAAGGAATAGCATGGAGAACCACAGATGAAGGGAGAGAAAACTGAAGGGGGGGTGGGGAATCAGAGAGAGAGACAAACCATGAGAGACTCTGGACACTGGGAAACAAACTAAAGTTTATAGAAGGGAGGGAGGTGGGAGGATGGGGTAGCTGGGAGATGGTTATTAAGGAGGGCACATGTGGTGATGAGCACTGGGTGTTATAAGCAACTAATGAATCATGGAACACTACATCAAAAATTAATGATGTACCATATGTTGGTTAACTGAATATAATAAAAAGAATAAAACTAAAGAAAGAAAGTAAGAAGAAAGAAAAGAAAAGTGAAAACAGTGACCCAATAATCAGATCTAAAATAGTTTTCCAAAAATAGGTCACAATGATAAATACTTCTTTAAATAATTCACTTAAGTCCACTACCGCTGAAGAAGAGCTCCACTTTAAATATATATTGTGTCTTTCATGGGGTATCACAATGGGTTAAAAAAGAAAAACCATTGATATACTGTCTGCAAGAAACTCATTTTAGACCCAAAGACACCTCCAGATTTAAAGTGAGGGGGTGGAAAACAATCTACCATGCTAATGGACATCAAAAGAAAGCTGGACTGGCAATCCTTATATCAGACAAATTCTATATTAAACCAAAGACTATGATAAGAGATAAGGACTCCATATCATACTTAAAGGTCTGTCCAACAAGACCACCTAACAATTTTAAATATCCATGCCACTAACATGGGAGCAGACAATTATATAAACCAACAAATAACAAAAGCAAAGGAACACATCAACAGTAATACAATAACAGTAGGTGACTTTAACACCCCCCTCACTGAAATGGACAGGTCATCTAAGCAAAAGGTTAACAAGGAAATAAAGGCCTTAAATGACACACTGGACCAGATGGACATCACAGATATCTTCAGAACATTCCATCCCAAAGCAACAGAATACACATTCTTCTCTAGTGCACATGGAACATTCTCCGGAATGGATCACATCTTGGGTCACAAATAAGGTCTCAACTGGTATCAAAAGACTGGGATCAGGGGCGCCTGGGTGGCTTAGTGGGTTAAGCCTCTGCCTTTGGCTCAGGTCAGGATCTCAGGGTCCTGGGATCGGGCCCCACATCGGGCTCTCTGCTCAGCAGGGAGCCTGCTTCCCTCTCTCTCCCTCTGCCTGCCTCTCTGCCTGCTTGTGATCTCTGTCTCTCTGTCAAATAAATGAATAAAATCTTAAAAAAAAAAAAGACTGGGATCATTCCCTGCATATTTTCAGATCACAATGCTCTGAAGCTAGAACTCAATCACAAGAGGAAAGTTGGAAAGAACTCAAATTATCTGGAGGCCAAAGAACATCCTACTAAAGAATGAATGG
Source organism: Mustela erminea (assembly GCF_009829155.1). Classification (NCBI taxonomy): domain Eukaryota; kingdom Metazoa; phylum Chordata; class Mammalia; order Carnivora; family Mustelidae; genus Mustela; species Mustela erminea. Next base: position 139,538,327 of record NC_045620.1, read on the forward strand.
GTCAACCAGGAAATTAAAAAGAAGAATTTCTTAAAATCACAGAAACAAATAAAAATGAAAACACAACTGTTTGAAATCTTTGGGACACAGCAAAGCTGGTCCTTAGAGGAAAATATATACAAATACAAGTCTTTCTCAAGAAACAAGAAAGGTCTCAAATACACAACCAACCCTTCACCTAAAGGAGCTGGAGAAAGAACAGCAAAGAAAGCCTAAACCCAGCAGGAGATGAGAAATTATAAAGATAAGAGCAGAAATCAATGAAATACAAACCCAAAGGACAGTACAACAGATCAACAAAACTAGGAGCTGGTTCTTTGAAAGAATAAGATTGATAAACCCTTGGCCAGACTTCTCAAAAAGAAGAGAGAATGGACCCAAATCAATAAAATCATGAATGAAAGGGGAGAGATCACAACCAACCCCAAAGATATACAAGTCATTATAAGAACACATTATGAGCAACTATACATCATACAATTTGACAATCTGAAAGAAATGGATTCATTCCTAGAGATGTATAAACTACCAAAACTGAACCAGGAAGAAATAGAAAACCTGAACAGACCCATAACCAGTAAGGAGATTGAAGCAGTTATTCAAAACTCTCCCCAAAAAACAAGAGCCCAGGGCCAGACAACTTCCCAGGGGAATTCTACCAAACATTAAAAGAAGAATTAATACCTATACTCCTGAAACTGTTCCCAAAAAATAGAAATGGAAGGAAAACTTCCAAACTCATTTTATATGGCCAGCACTACCTTGATCCCAAAACCAGACAAAGACCCCATCAAAAAGGAGAATTACAGATCAATATCCCTGATGAGCATGGATGCAAAAATTCTAACAAAAATTCTAGCCAGGGGCGCCTGGGTGGCTCAGTGGGTTAAAGCCGCTGCCTTCGGCTCAGGTCATGATCTCAGGGTCCTGGGATCGAGTCCCACATCGGGGTCTCTGCTCAGCAGGGAGCCTGCTTCTCTCTCTCTCTCTCTCTTTCTCTCTCTCTCTGCCTGCCTCTCTGCCTACTTGTGATCTCTGCCTGTCAAATAAATAAATAAAATCTTTTAAAAAAAAAAAATTCTAGCCAATAGGATCCAACAGTACATTAAAAGGATTATTCACCAGGACTAAGTGGGATTTACTACAGGGCTCCAAGTTTGGTTCAAGATCCACAAATCAATCAATGTGATACATTAATAAAACAAAGAACAAGAATCGTAGAATACTCTCAACAGATGTTGAAAAAGCATTTGACAAAATACGGTATCCTTTCTTGATCAAAATTCTTCACAGTGTATGGATAGAGAGTAAATACCTCAATGCCCTCAAAACCATCTATGAAAAACCCACAGCAAGTATCATTCTTAATGGGGAAAAACTGAGAGCTTTTCCCCTAAGGTCAGGAACACAGCAGGACTGTCCACTATCACCACTGCTATTCAACATAGTACTAGAAGTCCTAGCCTCAGCAATCAGACAACAAAAAGAAATAAAAGGCATCTGAATTGGCAAAGAAGTCATCAAAATCTCACCCTTTGCACATATGATACTTTATGTGGAAAACCCAAAAGACTCCACTCCAAAACTGTTAGAACTCATACAGGAGTTCAGTAAAGTGTCAGGAAATAGAATCAATGCACAGAAATCAGTTGTATTTCTATACACCAACAGCAAGACAGAAGAAAGAGAAAATAAGGAGTCTATCCCATTTACAATTGCACCCAAAACAATAAGATACCTAGGAATAAACCTAACCAAAGAGGCAAAGAATCTTCACTCAGAAAACTATAAAGTACTCATGAAAGAAATCAAGACACAAAGAAATGGAAAAGCATTCCATCCTTATGACTTGGAAGAAGAAACATTGTTAAAATGTCATGCTACCTAAAGCAATCTACACATTTTATGCAATCCCTATCAAAATACCATCAAGTTTTTTCAAAGAAATGGAACAATAATCCTAAAATTTATATGAAATGAGAAAAGACCCCAAAAAGCCAGAAGAATGTGTTTTTTTATGTTTTTTTTTAATTTTTTAAATTTCTTTTCAGAGTTCCAAAACTCATTGTTTATGAATCACACCCAGTGCTCCATGCAATACGTGCCCTCCATAATACCCACCAGCAGGCTCACCCAGCCTCCCACCCTCTCTCCTCCAAAACCTTCAGTTTGTTTCTCAGAGTCCACAGTCTCTCATAGATCATTTCCCCCTCCAGTTTCCCCCCACTCACTTCTCCTCTCCATATCCCCATGTCCAGAAGAATGTTTAAAAAGAAAACCAAATTTGGTGGGTGGCATCACAATTCCAGACTTCAGCTCTATTACAAAGCTGTAATCATCAAGACAGTATGGTACTGGCATAAAAAAAAAAAAAAGACACATAGATAAAAGGAACCGAATAGAGAGTCCAGAAATGGACCCTCAACTCTAGGGTCAACTAACCCTTGACAAAGCAGGAAAAAATGTCCAATGGGAATAAAAAAGTCTCTTCAATGAATGGTGTTGGGAAAATTGGACAGCCACAGGCAGAAGAATGAAACTGGACCAGTTCCTTACACCACACATAAAAATAGACTCAAAATGGATAAAGGACCTCCATGTGAGACAGTAATCCATCAAAATCGTTGAGAGAACACAAGCATCAACCTCTTTGATCTCACCCACAGCAATTTCTTCCTAGAAACATCGCCAACGGCAAGGGAAGCAAGGTCAATAATGACTATTGGGACTTCATCAAGATTAGAAGCTTTTGTACAGCAAAGGAAACAGTCAACAAAACCAAAAGACAACTGACAGAATGGGAGAAGATATTTGCAAATGACATATCAGATAAAGGGCTAGTATCCAAAATCTATAAAGAACTTACTCAACATCCAAAGAACAAATAATCCAATCAAGAAATGGGCAGAAGACATGAACAGACATTTCTGCAAAGGAGACATCCAAATGGCCAAAAGACACATGAAAAAGTGCTCCACATCACTCGGCATCAGGGAAATACAAATCAAAACCACAATGAGATACCACCTCACAACAGTCAGAATGACTAAAATTAACAAGTCAGGAAAAAAGAGATGTTGGTTAGGATGTGGAGAAAGGGGAACCTTCCTACACTGTTGGTGGGAATGCAAGCTGGTGCCGCCACTCTGGAAAACAGTATGGAGGTTCCACAAAAAGTTGAAGATAGAGCTACCCTATAAGTCAGCAATTGCACTACTGGGTATTTACCCTAAAGATACAAATGTAGTGATACAAAGGGGCATGTGCACCAAAATGTTTACAGCAGCAATGCCCATAATAGCCAAACTATGGAAAGAGTCTAGATGTCCATCAACAGATGAATGGATAAAGAAGATGTGGTATATATATATACAATGGAATACTATGCAGTCATCAAAAAATGAAATCTTGCCATTTGCAACAACATGGATGGAACCTGAGAGTATTATGCTAAACGAAATATGTCAGTCAGAGAAAGACAGCCATCATACGGTCTCACTGATATGGGGAATTTGAGAAACAAGACAGAAGATCATGGGGGTAGAGAGGGAAAATGAAACAAGGTGAAACCAGAGAGGGAGACAAACCATAACAGACTCTTAATCTCAGGAAACAACCTGAGGGTTGCTGGCGGGGGGGTGGGAATGGGGTGGCTGGGTGATGGACATTGAGGAGGGTGTGTGCTATGGTGAGTGCTGTGAACTGTGTAAGCCTGACAATTCACAGCCCTGTACCCCTAAAATGAATAACACATTATATGTTAATAAAAAAGAAAAAAGTATATTTATGTGTGTGTGTATGTGTGTCTTGGTGTGGTTACTGAGTAAAGTCACAATGATTCCCAAGAAGTTTAAACATTAAGGCATCCAAAATACAAGGATAAACTGCCACCATTAACTGACAACTAAACAATCACAATACCCCCAATCCAATATGTATGAAAATTTCACCCAACAGTTATAAAAGTTTAATATCTGCTTTTGAACTTTGCCAATTTAATGACACATATATACTTTCATAAGAAAGTAGATTTTGAATACCAAGGGTGCTTGTGCAATTTTTTTTTAATGGAAGAGCATGGTTTTGAAAATGTGTAGCCCCTTGTCTTAAAAGTACAGTGTGGAGCAGAAATGGTCACCCCAACCAATATGCTTTGTCCCCCTTCCCCCAAAATAAGAAGATGCCATCCAGTTCTTGTCATGTCCTAACCAAGGTTATCTCAGTCTTTCCAAGAGAGATCCAGGCCCCAGTAATAAAGGGTCTTCACAAAATCTCGTCCAACTTTGGGGGTCATCCAGTTCAACTCTGACATTTTATAGAGATGAAAAGTAGGGCACCAAGAGTCAAAGGAAGTTGCTCAAAACCACACATCAAGTGAGGGTAAAAGCTGATTCCAAGTCACTGTCCTGAGCCCCACTCCCACAGGACCACATTATCTCTACAACCAGCATCGGGTCATATGCCTTCCCTGTCGACAGCACACTTACCTTTAAAATGTGTTGTATCGATTTCTATTTGCGTTATTACGCCAGGGTGTGCCAATCGGAAAACTGCCCATTCACAGCCCGGAACAAGGAGAGTGCCGTTCTCGTCGTTCTGGAACCCAAAAGGGAGAAGAGAGATAAGCCAGCTTGGTGCCATTTGAGAAACTAATTCTGGAACCAGCAAGTGAAAAATGTTGACATGTACGTAGGATATTTCTTTTATCTCTTACTGTAAAAGAGTGTTTCCTAGACCCTGATATGTAAATTACTTTCTGTGTTAATTGCCCCTTTGCCTATTATTCCTTAAATGCCTCATGTGGACTCAAGAGTTTAATGGGCAATGGGTAAGTTTTTATAAATTTCTTACATGACTTTCTATGTCAGTTGTAAACTCATGTAGAAGGGTCTGTGTCTAACCATGCCCCCGGATCCTCTAATAAATTTGTTTCGACCTTTCAGTGAAATTATGTTCTTGGTCAAATCCATACCAATATATGATCTGCCTCCAAACCTTAGTTTCTGACAACAGCCTTATGTTCATTTTCACTGGAAGCATTGATTGACATGGAAACTGACCCAAGAAAGGGGGTTTACAAGTAAGTTTTAACACAGAGAAAGGTGTTTTGTTTGCTTTTGTTTTGACTTTCGCATCTCACATTAGTCACTGGCCAAAATGTTTAACAGCTGAGCCATCTCTAGGGTCCCAGATCCATCCCACAGCCACACGTCCCTGTCCCTAATCTCATTCAGGGACACGCAGATACCAAAAATGATTAAACTACTATTTTCTTCTCCAGGTCAACCAAAGAGTTTATCAGTGGGTTTTCTATCATTAAATTGTAGATCCTCACTTCTTTATTAAACAAATGGGGTTGGGGGATGCCTGGGCGGCTCAGTCTGTCAAGCATCCAACTGTTGATTTTAGCCTAGGTGGTGATCTCAGGGTTGTGAGATTGAGCCACTGAGGGCTCCATGCTCAGTGGGGAGACTGCTTAAGGATTCTTTCTCCCCCTCTCCCTCTGCCCTCCCCACATGCTCACTCTAGCTCTTTCTCACTCTAAAATAAATAAACAGGGGTGCCTGGGTGACTCAGTGGGTTAAGCATCTGCCTTTGGCTCAGGTCATGAACTCAGGGTCCTGGGATCGAGCCCCTCCTCAGGCGAGACGAAGTCTGCTTCTCCCTCTCCCTCAGCCCCTTCTCATGCTCGCTCTCTCTCTTTAATAAATAAATAAAATCTTTTTAAAATTTTAAAAATAAAAAAAATTGGACAGTGATGCAACAGGACAGGATGTGATTGTGACAGCGGGGAATCTGGAAAACACGGAGAACTACTTCTGGAACATTGCCTGAGGGGTTTCTGAAATAAGCATTTCCTTGAGGTAAGTTAAAACAAGATCTAGAAAACTTCACTGTGGCTGTTTGGGACTTCTTACTTCTAATACTGGAGGCCTGTCCAGCCTTCTCGCCGTCTCCCAGCCATCTGCCATGGACCTGGGCTTGCCAACTCCTGCCAAGAATGACATGGTTTAATGGGAATGTCACAGGATTTTATCTTAAATGTGAGAATGAATGCATTGGCATCATTAAATCACAGACTTCATGGTCCTGAGCATCACTACACAAACCATTTTCATTCAGCTTAATGTTTTGGTAAATTTGCATACAGCCAGAGGGTTGTAAGTTTTACTTTTCCCTTTAAGCCAAAATTAAGAAGGAAAATTGCTATTGATTTACTTCATATCATAAAGGCATCAAATCCTGTGGCTAGATGGTTAATCTCACCCACTCCTGCACTTCCTCTTAAATCATTCAGACTATGTGGGGAGCTTAATGCTGGTGCCCAGATGTCCCAAATAAAGGCCAGCTGCCAGAGCATCCTCTTACCTATCATATTGTTTGGATGCCCGAAGTGTGCATTGCTGAATCCTACACAGGCACCCCCGTGAGCAATGGCCACCAGGTCAAATGGTTCTTTGGGATCAGTTGCAGCCCAGTCTTTCTGTCCAGTACCATACACTCTAAGACGTGCAATTCCACCATCTGAGAAGGCAAGAGGCCATAGTTACTTCCTCCTTGAAAAGGTGGCTGCTTGTAGGTTGTCAACAACATAGCCCTCCACAATCTGTCCGCTCTGTTTCTCAAATACTGCCCCAGGGCCTTTGCACCTACCATTCCTTTGTACTGGAACAAATTTCCCAGCTTTCCAAAAGACTGCTTTTCTTAGGTCTCACCTTTAGTGCCATGGTCTCAGAAGACTTTTCCTCTCACTCTCTAGCTTCCTCTTTCCAGCTCTGCCTGGCTCTGCCTGATTCCCCAGGTTCGGTGTATCACCGCTCCCATATTTACTTCAGAGTTCAAGTCACAGTCTGAAATTAACTTGTCATTTTATTTGTTTAAGCCCCTGCTGATATCAGTCTCTCAGAACCAGAGTATAAAAATCTTTAAAAGCCAGAATAATGATCTATCTAGAACTGGTCCTGGCACATAGTAGGTGCTCACACTTTTTAAAATTGGATTAATAATTCCAAGAAGGTCAAAAGACAATCAATTGGGAAATTCACCATAGATATAATGTTTGATGTCACAAATTAGCATTGCTAAATCCTACACAGACTAATATGAACGTTATGTTTTTATTTTTATAACAACACATTGCTTAGCAATACGATTGAGAATAGAAAAGATAACAGTCACAAAACCTGATCGCTTCTGAGAGCCACAGCAGCCAAGATTAGGCCTGCAGAGCAGAGAGTACCTGCCGACATCAACTCACATTATCTGATCCTAATAAAGTGAATGTTTTTATTTGTTAGACCAGTACTTCCTGGACGATGGGAGCAAGCTTTGTATATAGAGCTTTTTCCCATTAATCAGGGTATTCTACTGAAACAAAACCCTATAAATTTTTACATGAAAAATTTGATGAAACTGAGGGATCTGAAAATTTTTCAGTAGAAGAGTCTTGACATTTACAATAAATAAAACCAGACTATGTTAGCATAACACCCTAAAAATATACTAGAGGGAGCAATTTAGCAGAAACTAGCCTATGTCACCACTGCTCTGGTTCACTGGACATGGTGATCAACTTTGATGGTTTAGAAGATGCTTGTCTGTTGAGTGTAAAGCTGACTTGATATTTTTAAAAAATAAGGTTCTTCTTTACAGAGTTAATATCTAGCCTCAGCATTAATCAAAACTATGAAAGATATTAGACACATCCCTCCATGCTCTGAGGGTGATTCACTTAAAGCAAATTGTTGTCACCCTACATGTCCCTTCAGGTTGTCCTACTACTTCCTGCCCCTTTACACTTGGACCCCAGGAGAAAATGTTTGCAAATCATATATCTGCTAAATAATATGTATCAGGATATATAAAGAACTCTTACAATTCAATAATAAAAAAACAACTTAAGAATGGACAAAAGACACTTTTCAAAAAAAACATGTTTATAAATACAGGTGTACACGTGCACATGCATTTATAAACATTTCCAAATGGCCAAAGTAAGGACCTGAAAACATGCTCAGCATCATTAGCCATTAGAGAAATGCAAGTTAAAGCCACAGTGAGATTCCACTTGCCGCCCTCTAGGATGTCTACAACCGAAAAGTCAGTTAATGGCAAGTGTTAGCAAGGATGTGACGTTGGAATCCTTCATGCTGCTGGTGAGAGTATAACATAACGCGGTCGCTTTAGAAAACAGTCTGATAGTTCCTCCCACCAATTTAAAACACAGTTACTCCTTGACCCAACAATTCCAATCCTACATGTAAGCCCAAATAAGAAGCTTGTACAGGAATACTGATAGCAGCATTACCCATAGCTAATGGGTTTCCAACAGGTGGAAACCCCAAATGCCCATCAACTGATGAACTGGAGAAACAATGTGGTTTCTCTGTGCCGTAGAATATTATTCTGCCATGAAAATGACAAAATGCTCCTAAGAATGTTACAACATGGATGAGCCCGGAAAACGCTGGTGAAAGACGCAAGTCACAAAAGACCATTTATTTTTGTTTTTGTTTTTGTTTTTGCTTTTGAATTATTTTATTATTTATTTATTTTTAAGTAATTTGTCCTGCTTCTTTTTTTTTAATTTTTTCAATTTATTTATTTTCAGAGAAACAGTATTCATTATTTTTTCACCACACCCAGTGCTAAGACCATTTACATGAAATGTCGAGACGGTCAAGCCTGTCAAGACTAAGTAGTTCATGGTTGCTGAGGGCTGGGGGAGATGAGGGTTGATAGTAAGGGTACGGACTTCCTTCTGAGGCGATAAAACCTTCTAGAGCTGACTGTAGTGATGGTTGTACTGGGCTGTACATTTCCACGGACTTCATGCCATATATCAACGTATATTATAAACCACTGAACTGTGCACTTCAAGTAAGTGAATCACATGGAAGTTGGATTACATTACAATAGAGCTGCTAAATAGAAGAAAGGGAGGGCCATCTGCACACACTGCTTGATCTGCTAGTGTGCCCAGCGAAATAGAAATCAGTAGGAGATATTTAACCTAATACAGCTCAGTTCCATCACTTCCTGATGTGATGCCTTTTCAGTAACTACCAATGGATGGTTGGGTTGGGACGAGAGTTTCCTAGAGCACAGAAAAGGCAAATCATAGCCCTGAAATGTTAGAGTGATGAGTGACTTCACTCTGGAACACGCCCACATTAAGTAAAGAAGAACCAGAACGGCAGATGGGTCCACGTCATATTTACCCGGGAAAATGTTGAGCCTTACGTGATTCCATCTCTGCTGGGAATTGACGGGAAAGTAATTGTGGCTGGAAGCAGGCTTTCCTGGCTTGAGCTCTGTCATGGGGACCAGGTAACTCCAGTCGGCGGACTTCAGCTAGCAATAGATACGTAGATGTTAGCAGTGGCTCCTGGGGACTCATCGTAGTGCTCACGTGAGAATAAAAATCGATGACAGATGCCTCATAAAACACCTTAATAAAAATACTAATAAAGATTAAGTCCCAGGTTTGATAAGCAGATTAAAGGCCAGGGCGGGTTTTCATCCTGATTAAAATAGCCACTGTGTGAGCGGGGCAGGAGTGCAAGCAGGGAGCTTGGGAACGCAGGACAAGGTCTGAGATCCCCTCTGGGGATCCCTGGAAGGAACCGGAATAGTGACGCTAACATTCAGTAAAAACCGGGCCGTCCGGTTGACCAGTTGACCTGACGTTGTGACCATTTCCTCTCCGTCTCTGCTCTTCAAATGGTAGCTGTTACTTATTTTCCAGTCTGTTGTGATCAACACGTTCGTAAAACACAGTATAAATTACTAGACAAACTAAAAAACAAGAATGTACCAGAACACAAGCCCAAGTTGTTGGTCTATCAGATTCATCAGGCATAAAGTCTACGTAAGAAGCACGTAAGCGGGGCGCCCGGCCGGCTCGGTCGGATGAGCCTCTGCCTTCAGCTCAGGTCACGATCCCGGAATCCTGGGATGGAGCCCTGCGTCAGGCTCCCTGTCCAAGGGGAAGCCTGCTTCTCCCACTCCCACTCCCCCTCCTGTGTTCCCTCTCTCGCTGTGTCTCTCTGTCAAATAAATACATAATTTTAAAAAAATAAATATGTAAGCTATTACTGTGGATTTCCGTATTTATCTCATCAGAAAAGCCACCAACGGACGAGCCCTGGGAAGCAGAGCGCCCTGAGACCCACTGCAGTAGCAGACCTCGCCCAGGCCACGTCTTTCCCTTACACAGGGGTAGCACGAACCCCTGCAGAAGCACCTGCAAAGTCCCACTGGGCCAGTAGATGAGGGCAGGTGCACCGGGCTGAATGCCGTGGCTGGGTGCGCGGAGCCCGTCCCTCGCCGCCCGGCCGCCACGACAGGCTGTCCCTCTACCCCCAGCCCCACACAGGCGCACCTTGGCAACAGCCTCAAACTCCTCCGGCGTGGCCGCGGCTTCCGTCCTGGTGCCTCTCTGTGGGATTTCTGGTTGTTTATCTAAAGGTAGATTGACCAGTAGGGTTAGGGTTCGTGCTCGGAATCAAAGAGAATACACTCTCCTAGTGGGCTGTATGTTCATTTTCGTTTTGCCAAATAACCCCAAAGATGACACTTCTCAACTCAGAGCACCAGATGACCTCAGTAACGGACACAAGTTGAAGTTCCTCACTATTTAAAACACTAAGTGACTTCAAGACGTACTGCAAGGCGCCTGGGGGACACTTGCTTGTCAGAACAGTACATGCCACTTCCAAGTCCAATGGCAACAAAGGTATCATGACTAGAGGGTTTAGAGGTTGGATCAGTGGAACATCGCCAGGTCAGTTCCCGAAGCAGGACTCCCCCCATGGCATCTTGGAGTTGACATTGGGGTGATATCTCAGACAATGGCTGGGCTTGGGGAAGGCACCTCACTGTTTGTCCTTAGTCATTTCCTGCCTCCAGAGTAGCATCTCTCTAGCATCCCCTAACTTCTCAGGATTCCCCCCCCCCCCAATCCTCGGGAGCACGGCCTGTCCTTCCACAGAGCCTCGTACAGGGCTGTGGACGCTGGGCTCTCAGCATCAATTTGCCAGCAGACATGATTTATCGTCCCTAAATACAGGTATATACACACACATAAATGTACCCATTTCTAAAAGATTGTGCCAATTGAAGGACCACCAACCCAGGCCTAACTTGCAGAGCCTGTCCGATTCATGCGGTCCAGCACCCCACACAGCAGCAGGGACCCTCTCCGAAAACCCCGTGCCTATGGCATCATTACGCACTCTGGGAGAGCCAAAAGGACGCTGGTGCCCCCCACCACCTCCGTCCACAGTGGGCCCAGACCTGGCTCCACACTGTCCGGTGTCCTAGTCTCTGCCACCCTCCCTTGCAACCTGCTCCCCAGACCTCACAGTGCCAGCCGGGCGTGCCTCTGCAAGGGGCCGGAAGAGGGTGGGGGTAACTACCCCCATCTCTGGTAGAGCTAAAAACCAGAACTCATAGAACCCTGCATTGGGAATCCAAGTTCTACAGCTCGGTGGCAGTCAAGTGGCCTTGGACAAGTCGCTGGACCTGTGTGGGTGGGGGGTGCACAGCAGGGGCTGCCCCGGATGACCCCACCTGCCCCCTGTGCCCATCTGGGGGCCGGTGGTTCCCAGGGCACCTTCTTCCAAGTTGGCTGCTTGAATCGATATCCGAGGAGCATAATCGCCCATGAGGTAGGAAATGTCCACGTCAAAGCCCCGGATAATCCCTTGTATCCCCAGCTTGATGATGCACCAGTCGTGACCTGCGCGACGTAAACAAGGACGGCCCGGTCAGGTGAAACGTGTGCTCCAGCAGAGCTGAAGACCAGCAACAGCGGCCCCTCCTCCCACCACAGAAAAGTGCACACGGGGGAGGCTCCGCTGTGATCAAAAGGTCTCCTGTAAATGGCCAAGTGTGGCCGCCGTGCCCCGCAAGAACCCGTGCTCCAGACTCGGCAGGACATACATAGGCCATGGAACCAGGGAGACCCGGTTCTGGTTCCAAAGCGAAAACTGGCCTCTCTGAACCCCGTTTCTACAACAGCGAATCTGAGATGAGGTCAACCATCCAGAAAGGTCAAGTGTGACTAGACCCCGCCCGGGCCTTCAGGGTGGACCTGGGCCTCCTGGAAACGGCACGCTTACCGTTACCGGGGGACTTCCTGTGCCCCGAGTCCCCAGCTTAGACTTAGCTGAAGTCTCAAAGTCTCCGCGGCACCGGTCACCAGGTAATTCCTGGTTACTCACAGTCCCATGCAGACCCGCCTTTAAATGCCCAGACTCACTGGAATCTGGTCACGTCGGGAGCACCTTAGAAGCACCCAGCATCTCTGCAACACTTGAGACAGACCCAGAAGAATCAGTTATTAGCCTCGTGCTGGGTCTGTTTGCTTTTACAAGCATTTCTTCAACTTTAAAAGGAGTATTTTGATTGGGCCTGATAAGTAGTGCTGAAGAGAAGTAGGTCCTTGGGTGACAGGAGGTGTGTGCCATGGCAGAGGGACCTGTGTCCGATCCCAGCTCTTCTCCTGAGGGACGGGACCGGGGCTGAGGGAGTGAGGCTGCTTCCACGGCAGCCTCGTGGGGACAAGAGCAGCTGCCCCAAGGAACGGGGGTGAAGGCCCACCTCAGAAGCTCCCCGCCTGCTCCCCACAGCCTCGCCGACACTCGTGCACGCCCTCTTCCCGCTGCAGGGGCACAGGGGACCCCTTCCTGCATCGTCAGAGCTGGGGTTCAGAAGGGACCCCTGAGATACAGAGCGTTCCAAGGGCCCGGGACAAAGCCGAGCCGAGACGTGCACTGGCTTTCGGACCCGTATTTAAGCCTCGCCACAGTGAAAGACAGAGACGTCGCGTTACCTGGAGTCCTCCTCCTCCTGGTCTGCCATCCATCCAGCCGCGTCCCAGACTCGGCGTGCTCGTGTTCTCTGAAGCCTGGGCGGTCCGTCTGAAGCAGAGACGCAGCAGGCCACCGTCAACGCCCGCGGGAGGGCCGGGCTTCCCGCGCGAGCATTCCCGCCCCAGAGGGACAGGAGGGATTGTCACAGGTAAAAGCCAAGCGACCTAAACGCGTGTCAGCCCAGGAAAGGGTTCCGGTGGGGTGAGGGACCCGGTGGTGGGCAGCGGGGGGCCACCAGACCGCGGTCCCTGGGCACGGGCAGGGCACGCACACTTCCGCGGGACCTGTCCCGTGACGTCAGGTACTTTATCAGAGCATGTCTACAAATTCAAAACCGAACAGCAGTACCGCTTCCTCCAGGCGGACTTTATGTGTATTTATAACAGTGAAAAGTGCTTGGAGACGATGTTGGTCTCACGGCAGTGCTAATTCTGCACAGCGACGCGCGGGGCTTCAGCTTCACCGCGATTTTTTTCTCAGGAAGGAGACTGTGCTGATGCGCACACGCGTGTGTTCTACGGCTATGCTGCACACACCCCTGTGTGCAGACACGCACGCGCGTATCGAACACGCACACACGCAAGTGTCATGGAGGAGAAGAGGCCCCGCTCTGCGTCTCGTCCTCTGCGGAGCCCGGCACCTCACCGACAACCACACCTCACCACGTGGCGTGCGCCTTGTTGACTGCTGTGTCCATGCGACACGCAGGAACTCCGTCGTGGGCGTCTAGAGCTCCAGCTCCTTCTCCTCAGGGCCACAGGTCACCCACATCTGGACGCTCGTATCACGGGCTCTTTAACCAGGTCCCATGGATGGGCATTCCCGTGGGTCCCCCCCACCCCGGACACCACTGGGATGGCTGTTTTCTACATATCTCTGCCTATTTATGCAAGTAGTACCAATCTGAGGGACAGCTAGGTCAAGGCGTGCGTGCATTCACGTCTCCTCTAGACAGACATGGTAAAACGCTAAAGCTGCGTGACCTAGAACAAGTAAATCAACATCTCCGTTCTTCATTTCAGCATCATTTTCTCCGAGGAGTACTTTCACAGAGACCCCATGCCCTTAACGTGCTCTAGACCAGGCTAGCTCCTGCCCAGGAGAGTGACCCTGTCACCAGACTGACCAGAAGGCCAGCGACACGCAGAGCACAGCACCCTGGCCACAGCCAAGACTCCGGCTGCTGTCACATGCAGTGTGCGTGCGTGTGAACTCTGTGCACACCTGTGCTAATCCGCCCACACGCAAGAATTCACCCCCCACAGCCAGTATAACAAGGTCACGGGATTCTAGCCAAGCCTCCATTTCTTCCCCTTATTGGTCAGTATTTGCTGGGGTTTTTGTCCATCTTTTAGTAAGCATGTCCTACACTTTTCAATTTCCTACAATTTCCAGACATTCGAGAGGCGTGCCAGCACAGGTCACAGATTGCGAACTCCACGTTCGACAGAGGACAATATACAAGGATCTCGGTAATTTCCCCGCAGAGCAACGCAGTCCCAAACCGCTGTGTCAGGTGCCGTGCGTCTCCAGTGTGTGGTAGCCTGAGCCGGAGCTGGTCTCTCCAGGCTTCTGCTGTTCGAACTGCTCATTCCTGGTACACGTTACAGGACTCCCATCCCCAGTACTCCGGTGGATTCTAACCACTCAGATCACTCTGTGCCCACACTTCATGCCAATTTATGATACCTTTATGAGGTTTTCCGCAGGAGCAAAAAAGTCATCTGTTGCGAATAAAATCTAGACAAAGAAAGAAGATAAAATAACCATAAATTAAAAACCATTTCATTTCATGCCTTGGTGAAACATTATTGGACACAGTAAAAAGACATGTGCCGTTGCCAGGCGGAGAGGAACAGCAGGTAGTTAACCCAGGATGCTTGTAAAGGTCCAGACCTCGTCGCCCACCTCCGTCCTTCCTCCAAGCCGGTGTCCGCTCTCTCCCGGTCGGACGCGGAGGCGCTAACGTCTTACGCTTGGTGAGAAAACCCACCAGCTCTTCTTTCCAAGAACGGGGGACACTGGGCTTGGTGACTGTCTCACTGGCAGAGCAGTGGCCCAGGACACGCCACAACCCCCCCGCCCCCGTGGTTTGCCGGCTCACTGAAGGACGTCCTGATGGAAGGTTGGCCGATCATTTCTCAACCCCAGCAGGACATGTTGGAGAGTGAGGGCATTGCTGCTAATTGCACCAGGAAAACAGGTATAAAATGATTTTCTGAACAAAACAGGCTGCTGTCATCCCAACTCACCCAGGACCAGGGACGGCTGCTCTCGGTCGGCACAGGTTCCCGGGCAGCGGTCGCCGGGGGAGAAGGGACATGTGCCCCTGCCTTGGCGAGGCTGCTCCTCGTGGACCCCACAACGGCCCCTGGGTGCTACTATCAGACCAGCCCACCTTGCCTGCCAATACCGGGCTGTTGCCCACCAGGCGCAGGGACCCGAGCTGGTAGGGGGCACCAAGCTTTTGGTTTAATTCGGTGTAATTAGCCTATCATTGGTTTAGGGTGTGTTGTTTAGGAGACATTATCTTGTGTGCCACTGGCTTGCAAATTATTTTTAGAAATTACAGTTTCCACAGAGAACCCATGTTAAATAAATGACCGTGTCCGTCTCTGAGCACAGCTCGCTTCCGATGAAAGGCCTGGTCTCTGACCCCCGCCCAGAACCTCAAAGGCAGGGGAAGACCTGGCAGTTTCGCAGTTGCTGGCTGTTTGGGACGCAAAGTGGAGGGGAGTCCCTGCCGTGCCGGGGTGGACCTGCCCCGAGCTTGTGTCAGGGCAAAGCACAGGCGGGTGGACGCTAGAGCCCCTCGCCTGTCCAGATCCTTCACCGGCTCCTTGGCAGAAGCCCTCTGCGGGCACACGGGGCCTTTCCGACCTCCTGAGGCTCTTGCTCCCCAGCACCAGCTGACGACTTCCAGAAACACGAAACCAAGGAGCACGCAGTGCTTCCTCTGCCCAGCGTCCCCGTCCGCCTGGCATCCCAATGGAAACCGCCCCTCACCCCTTTGCTGCGCTGGCTCCCTCTCCTGCTTGAAGCCTCCTTGGAGCAACACTCACCTGGACGGGCTTCCCCATCACTTCCCGCTCCCTCGCGCTGCCCCCGGCCAGCGGAGATGCACTCCCCCGGCCCCTGCCCTTGCCTTGACTCCCAGGTCTGTCTCCTTTTTTTTTATTATTTTTTTATTTCTTTTAAGTGTTCCAGAATTCATTATTTATGCACCACACCCAGGGCTCCATGCAGTCCGTGCCCTCCACGATACCCACCACCAGGCCCTCCCGTCTGCCCCACCTTCCCTCCAAAACCCTCAGCTTGTTTCTCAGAGTCCACAGTCTCTCATGGTCCGCCTCCCCGTCTGGTTTCCCCCAACCCCCTTCTCCTCTCCATCTCCCCATGTCCCCCGTGATATTCCTTGTGCTCCACGAGTAAGCGAAACCATACGGTAACGGGCTCTCTCTGCTCGACGTAGTTCGCTTGAGGGCGCCCCTCCCGTCTGCACGGCCCACGGCCCGCGCCGCGCCCCTTGCTGGAGCTAACAAGGTGGCAGGGTACGCCTGCGCTCGCGGGCGGGGACCACGGATCAGCAGCGAGAACACACGCAGGACAGAGAGCCCTTCGCACGGACGCAAAATGTCTCTTTGTTCTAAGCTTAAAACCATGCTGCCTTTGCCAGAATCGTCACCAGTTTTTAAAAGATCATTTGGCATTTTTTAGTCTGATTCTTGCTGTTCTAAGCGGGTTCTCTGCAGGGGGCGTTGGTGCTCAGCGGATGGGTACACGGACCCCTCGCTCGGCCACGAGACACCCCCCACTTACCTTTCCTCCTACAGACTCACACGCCATGTCCACCAGCTGGGTGAAGTCTGGACCCCTGGCCAGTTTCCCCTCCCTGGGAGAGTCAGCCATGCCTCCTGGCAACGAGAAAGGAGGCTCAGTCAGCCTGGGTGAGAGGGCGGCAGGACGCGTGTGAGCGAGTGAGGGCCCCCCCCCCCCGGGTTCCCGGCCCAACACCGGGACCGTCAGCCGTCAACCGGATGGGGCACGTGCCTGCCCACCAAGGGTCCCTACAAGTGACTTTGCAACCCAGGAGGGAATTAGAGCCTGCTTTCCCTCTGAAGCACATAACAAAATACTACTACATACATAAACCCTACTGCCTCAAGTTGCAATTTTATTTTATATTTTAAAGGAGAAAATTAAAATATTTTAATTTGCTTTCAAAGTGTGTATTTAGATCCATTCAAAAAACATTTATCTGAGCAATTAGGAGGCAGGCCCTGGATAGAAATGGGGTGCAGAGGCGAATGCCTGCCCTGCCTGCAGGGGAAACAGACGCCCCCAGACACCCATACAGAGCAGTGTTCTGGAACCTTCCGAGACTAAGGCACAGAGGTCACTCCACCCAAGGGGATGCAGGACCCTTTGTTACATCACGAGTGGGGCTAACATTACTCAATCCAACGCACACTTACTTTGAAATTGAGAACCCAGAGATTTGGAGAAGGGCAGAGGTGTGGACGGGGGAGTCGGGGCTGGCCTGGCAGTCGCCCCTCTCCTACGCCAATGGTTGCCCGCCTTGTTCCTACTGGTTTTCCACCCCTCATATGGTGAAAAGAAAAAGCCCCACAAAAACTAGTGTCTCAGTAAGATCCACTCACAACAGAAGAAACGGAAATGGTCTATGGACATGAGAAGTCAACTCTCTCCCGAAATCACAAGACGATGATGATTCAGAGAATGGCAGCTTTCCTTATGACACTTGTGGACACTTTTTGTAGCAATCGCACCCCAGGACCTGCTCTCGGCAGTGGGAGCTGGAGCGGCGTCTGCGCTGATTAGCTCCTACAGCTCGGGAAGCGCCGGCGGCTCCCTGCTGTTGCCCTCACAGGCCTCCCTGAGCTGCCCTGAGCTCCCTGAGCTGCCCCTGGCTCCGCCGAGTACCCCCCCCCCCACTTACCCGGTGGCCTCACACCTTCTCCTGGCTTCTAATGGCACTCCCATGATGACTGTCCCCAAATGCATATCGCCCTCCTGGATTTCCACCTGCCCACTCCGAGTCTCCCGGGATGTGTGACCGCGTCCCCGGGCCAGCGCGCCTCCCACAGGGCTCTCGTCTCCCGCCGCCCCTGGACGCCCCGTCCTCCAGCTGCTCACGCAATCTCAGGATCACCTCCCCTGTGTCTCCTCTTCCCCTTAGACCTCGATTCCTACTTATCCCAACATCACGTCGGCCCAGAAGTTGGATCCAGAACCCGGAAACGATAGAACATGGCCTTTCCTTCCGCATCACCCCAGCAGGAGGGCAGTGCGTAAAGGCGCGGATGAAAAAGGCTGGCCATGGCCCGAGGGCTGCTGTCGCGGGGACGGCACACGCACGACGGGCCCGAGAAGCCTCCTCTACTTCTGAACACACAGAAATCTTTCACGGTGAAATTATACACGTTATATGCCTATCCACACAGAGAGAGAATGGGGCGCGGGGGACATCATCATCTCTCTCCTGGATCACTCACGCACCCCAGCTGGTCCCTGCGAACTCCCCTCCCTCTGGTCCCCGGGGCCACCCCTCCCTTGCGGCAGCCGTCGCCCCCAGCAGGACACCAGCGCCACCTTTCTCAAACTAGAGGGCCCCTGTCGAACGGCTGGTGGGTGTGGCTCGTCTTCCAGTCAGAGTAAGAGCTGGTGTCCCTCAAGGTCCACAGGGCGCGACCCCCGACTCGCCCGTCCCAGCCCCGGGTATGTCCCGCCCCATCGCTGGGCAGCGGCTGCCCCCTCTGCTGGAAGGTTCTTCCTGGGGTTCTGCACAGGCGCCCTCACCTCTCTTCAAGCCCGTGCTCCACGATCACCTTCTCAGTAAGCCTGATGCCCCATTCACAGCGACATTCCCTCTCCCCAGCACCTCCCACACCCCGAACCCATCTACCTCTGTTTCCACAGCAGACACACATACTGTGTAATTTGCTTGTCATTGTCTCGTCCGTCTCCCCCAGTGAGTCGTGAGCCCCATGAGCACAGTGATCTCCGTCTGGTCCACGGACACTGCCCTGGGGCTTGGAACACGGCCCGGCACGTGCGAGATGCTTAGTAAATATTTCCTCCATACATGAGTGAATGAATAATGTTTTCTAACTCATTCTGTGTTTTAAAATACTGCTCCCCTCACTGGACTAAAATCTTCCTGAGGATGAAAAGGTACCGGAGAAATCTGCTGACGTTGATCATGAGTTTTCAGTAAAGTCATACACAGTGCGTGGGGTTTCTCTCTTTTAATCCGCAGAATGCTGAGATGCCGGTATTGCTGGCATCTTACAAATGAAGAAACGCGCCTTTGAGAGGCCAAGTGAAGTGTACAGACCACACAGCTGGGAAGGGTGCCACAGTTCCAACCCAGATGCGCCTAACTTTGTTCGACATATGAAAGCCCTTAGCACAGTGCTGGCCTACGGGGACAGCACAGACGGCGAGTGAGACCATTCTGCAATCGTGTGCACCGTCCTGTGACGTTCAGGCCCTGGGCCAAGGCTGGGATTACACCTGCTCCTCAGGGGCTGACAGCCGCGGACAGGACACGGACACGACAGCGGGCAGTGCTGGTGATCAAGACGGCAGTGACGCCCTTATAGCACGCCGGGACCTCGGGGGCCCCGGGGGATCCCACTGGGAATGGACTCCTGAGCCAGGACTCAAGGAGGAGGAGGGGCAGGGGAGACACGCAGGGAGGGGAGGCTGCGGGACCCACGAGCTAGAGGACAACATCTGTCCGCACCTGCCCCATCCAACCTAGAAGCTACTGGCCGTGCGTGGCCATCTAATACACCTAATAATGTAATTATACAATTTTATTATAATTAAATAAATCTAATAAAATGAACAGTGCCGTTTTCCCTCGGACTAGCCACGTTTTGAGGGCTCGGGAGCACACGTGGCTTCCATGCTCAGTGGACTCGGGAGCACACGTGGCTTCCACGCCGTGGAGTACACACAGAACAGTCCGTCACAGAAAGCTCTACTCGACTGTGCGGGGACGTGCCGGGCTTCCTCTCCACCACCACGCACGGAGGCCGGACCACGAGTCAGATACGTGCCCCGCACAGCCTGCGTCTAAGGCTCCTGCGTGGACATCACTCTGCCACGGCCGGGGCAGCTCGTCAAAGCCGAGACGTGGCAGGTTTGTTCTGTCCCGGCTCAGGCTCGGCCGGGCTCTCCAGCGGCCCCACCTGGGCTCAGGACCTCCGAGCTGGGGGCCAGCCCGCCCGGTGCCAGGTCCGCACCTGTGGGCCACATGGGCTTTCCCCCGACGGCAGCGCAGTAACCGTCCCGTGTCCCCGACAAGATCACACGGAGCCCAGCCAGCCATGGATGCTGGACAAAGCCTTCTCGCATATTTAATTTTCTTGAATAATCCCATGACATCTGATTTACCTGGTCATTCTTTTGAAAAGTCCCCATTTTCTCCCTGGCAGTTGCGGCGAGCTCCATATGCAGCAGGACGGAGCTCGCTAACATTCCGCCGAAGCCAACAGCTTAAGGCCCCTCTCCCAGCTACCCAGCTGGACAGAAAACACCGGGTGTTCTGGCAACACGGGGCAGGTGCCTTGTGGGTCTTGTCATCCTGCCTCCCTCCTGGCCAGAGCAGCGGGAAGGGGCATTCTTTTCACGCCTGCTGTAGTCCATCTTTTTCTTCACTGTGCCTTGGGTGACCTCCACCAAGAAGTGCACGCAGCCGCCATGGACCAGAGGCTGCAGAAGCGCGGGGAAAGAGCCAGACAGACGAGCATTTCCCACATTTCTCGAAGGGATCAGTGCTCCCATCCCCAAATCCTGACCCTCAGATTTAGACAGTCACTTCAGCACTTCCTTAAAACACAAAACAAAACAAACAAAAAACCCTGCTCCCTTCTGCAAATGAATGTTTCCATTTTGCAAATAAATAAACTCGCAGCTCTCAAGAAAGCACCAACTTCAGGGTCAGGGTCAACTCTATGGTGCAGGCGGCGAGGCAGGACCTTCCCAGCCCCGGTGTCTGTGGCGCAGGCGGCCCCAGGGGAACCCGCAGGGGGAGGCCATACAGCCTGCTCCTCAAACTGGATGAACACGCTTTCCTGAAGCCCCTTAGTGTGGAGGAGCATTTGTTGAAGAGCCCCGCAAACCAGCTGGAGATTTTCAACGCCAATGTTTGCTTTTCCAAGTGAAACCCGGCGTTCGGACCCATCTGTTTTCAGTTTGTGAATTCGGTTTGGGGCAGAGGTTTCCCCCGGGCTCCTGCCTTGGCCTTTCCACCGCCGCCATGTCCTGGCGCTTCCCCTCAGCCTGCACGCTCGCCCCGAGCTGGGGCGCCAGCGGAGGCGGCACGGCTGCCTTGGGACACAGTCGGGCAGACACCTCCAACATTCTCTTGCTGAAGCTCCACTTGGGCCATGAGCCGGCGGCCACGAGCTTCGCATGTGTTTCTCTGAGATAACGCAGAAACCAGCCCTCCGCACACACGGCAGACGCGCCACCAGAGATAAATGGGCAAGGAGCCCGAACCCCTGGACTGGTTCATAGAAACAGCAGAGGAGGGGAGGGCGCAGGTAAGTTCAGCACGATGTTCTCTACTGCTGCTCACACCCTCCGCGACCGTACCAGAGGTCAGGCCTGCAAGTAGCAGAGACCAACCCTACCAGGCCCTAAGTGTGCAGAAGGCGTAACACTGGCCGGGTATTTTACGGTTGTGCTAAGATGGGAACCATTTGCCACACATCATATGCAACTTTAGGTCCAATGAAATATAAAACTTAGCTTCTTGGTCGCACCAGCCGCATTTTATGGGCTCAGGAGCCAGGTGTGCCTGGGAGTTTCTGCACAGAGCAGCCCAGAAGAGCGATTTCCATTGCTGGAGAAGCTTCTAGCAACGGTCCCCACTGTAGGGAGCACCATTGTCTTAATATCCCTTTTTATTAATTTAGACACAATGTTCCGCGATCTTAGAGCTCTTTGGCGGCCTCTTGTCAGTGCCGGAACATGCTGACCCAGGCTAGCCCGTCTCTTTGGCTCCCTCATGGCTGACCCCGTGACAAGGGACTTCACACAGCAAGGGGGATCTTGCAGGCGGGATTGTGTTCACAGATCCCGGGGCCCACGGACAAGGGCCGCTCTGCACGCTCGAGCAAGCAGGAGAGAAAACGGAGTCATCGGATCCTTGAGGGCAGAGGCTGTGGCACCATCAGCTGTGCCCATTTTAAGGGACACACAGAGGTGCACCTGGGACACTCACTAGAGCCACTGGGGACCCCAGGCCAACCCTGCTGTCTGGGAGCATCCAGCCCGACCCGGCAAAGGCCCGCCTGACCCGTCTCGGGCCATCCTGGCCTCCCCGCGGCGGAACACCGACAGCACCCACTGGTCGCCTAGAGGCCTGTCCACCAAGCTGGCGCCTCTAAAGGTCTGGGTCTGGTTGCAGTTGGGTCCTGCCACGCTTTCCCTAGAATAAGTGTAACAGCATGAGAGGGGCGTCCGGAAGACAATGGGCATCTTGGGTCCCAGCCCTGCCTCCTCGCCTGCTTTCCTGCCTCACACCTGTTCTCCTGCCTTCCTCACGCCAGCTGGGGCATTACTTATGATCACACCCATTGCAGAGATGCCCAGAGAGGCCGGGCGCTTGCCCAGTGTCACACGGCAATGAAAGGGGCAGGGACGGGTTTCCAGGGGCCTGGGGAGGAAGCCACAGACCCACCCCTTCGTTAACGATGAAGAAAACAGCACCGTCTTCACTGTCTCCCCAGGAGCTGCATAATTCCTTATGTGTGTTCTCCAGACACTCTGGAAGGCCAGGATAGGGTAAGTCTCTCCACCCAGGATACACATATGAGGAAGAAAGCAGAACGACCCCACAAGCCAGCTCTCACACTCCTGCGGATTCATGGGAGACCACGGACGCACCCGTCCAAAGGGACGAGTTCTCGGGTTTACAGCCGCATCCTCGATGACGGCCGAGATAAGGAGCAGCCCGGTGTCCGCCGACTCACGCACGGAGAAAGGAGACGTGCTGTAGACACACAGTGGACTGTCACTCAGCCGTCAGAAAGAATGAAGTCTTGCCACTTGTAAGGACACGGATGGGGCCGGAGAGTACTCCGCTGAGTGAAGTAAGTCGGTCAGAGAAAGACAAGTATCATATGGTTTCGCTCACGTGGAATTTAAGGAAGAAAACAAACGAGCAAAGGGAAAAAAGAGAGAGAGACAAACCGAGACACAGACTGTTACCTACAGAGACACACGGACGTCCCCAGAGGCGGGCGGGGGAGCAGGTGACGGGGATGGAGGAGACAGGGTCGTGAGCAGCAGAGGGTGATCCGTGGGGCTGCTGGACCCCCATGTTCTACGCCTGAAAGTAACCTAACACCGTGCGTTAACTTTCCTGGAATCTCTTTTAGTGTGCCAAGGAAAAGAGGGGACCCTCCCATGCGGTTCCAGAACACTGTGCAGGCCTGACCACACACCGCACCCCGGCTGCACGGAGGGAGCTCGCGGTCTGTGTCTGGGTTTCTCTCCTGAGCCACGAAGCCCGAACGTGTCCCTCACGGCCCAGGCTCCAAGTCCTTGGGGACTTGTGGGGAAGCAGGTCCTCTGCCTGGCCGTGGGAGCTCGCAGCTCGGCACCTTGGGTGGCGTGGGCTCACCCGGCTCTGCTCATCTCCCCAGCCGTCCACTGTGTCCTGCCGTCCTGTCCACGGGGCGGACAAGGTCTCTGTGCGGGAGGGAGTGCCCGCCGGACCTGACCTTCCCTCACCCAAAGGCGCACCACCCGTGCGTCTACTTCCAAGTCTGTGTGTTTAAATGAGGTTTTCAAAAATAATTCCTTGGGAGGGAACAAGATCCCCTCTGAAAGGGGCAAGCCGTGAGTGTGCGGGAGCGTTTTCTACAAGTCGCATCAGATTCGTCCGCCGTGAGGAGCCTGAGGACAGTCACCTCTGGAGATCGGGCAATCATTGTCTTTCTGACGGAGAAAGTATCATCCTGAAATTCCACACGCTCAGGCGCCGCTCACGCTCTACTGTCCCCTCGGGATTTGCCTTAAAAGACAAGACGTGTGGAGGGTGTGCAGGACGGCAGGAGAGTAGGACAGCAAGCCGGGCTCTGCCCATAGGTGTGGGACCGCGGGAGCAGACCTTCTGCGACCCCCAGCGACCCACTGCACCTGCGCGGACTTCAGTGAAGCTTCGGCCAGAAGTGTGAGGTTTTTGGAGATAAAAGGAGTTGATTCATATTTGGCATAAAACCAGAGGGAGTTCAAGCAGCAGCGGGTGCAGCTGGCGGGCGGAAAGCCCAGGCCAGGCTCCCAGCGCGGCGCTGCGGCTCTGCTGTGGGCAGGACACCAGCTCGTTTCACCCCCGGACGAGCTCTGCAAAGACCCACGACTCACGGTGGGGCTGGAGGAGCAGGGGTGCGGAGGGGAGCGCGGGGCGTAGAGCAGGGCCCAGCCTGGCATCACGGGCCATGGGGTCTGGAACACCCCCAACCCGGCACTGGTCCCACGCCTGCCCCACACTCCGTGGACGCCGCTGGCCCCGGCCTTACCGATGGATGCCATCAGAGGCTCATCGCGCTGAGTCCCTCCCTGGCCCGTTCCTCCGTCACAGACAGCTTTAAAGCAGGAAGGTGTGTCTGAGCGGCACCCAACCTCACGCAGCACCCCAAGTTCAGTGTTCAGCACCCGGTTTCCTGCTCCCCACAAGCCAGCCAGGGTCCCATGGTGCTCACTGCTGGCCAGGAGGAAGTTTAGAGGGGCCTCACCCCGCAAGACAGAACTTCCCAGAGACTGGCCGAGCCTCTGTGATGTCACAAGGGCTGGGGGCGGGGGCTCGGCCATGGAGCAGCCCCTCCCTGGAGAAGTCAAGGGAGTCTCTGCAGGGACCTCACTGGGGGCACACAGCCAGGCCTGATCCCCCACAAGAGCGCATCCCCACTGGCCTGTTCCTGAAACACCCCCTCAGCCCAGCCGGGACAGGACGCCCAGTGCTGTGTCTCCGAGCCTCCAGCAAATGCACGGATTCTGCACACACAGCCAGAGAGAGGACAGCCTCTGGGGCACTTGACAGGGAAGGACCCTCAGTGCCCAGGAAGAGGCGGATGCACCGCGAGGTTCACATGATTTAAAGGACTCCGTGGACCTTGGTGAGAGGGGCCCCGCCTCGTGGAGTGCAGCAGACGCCGGTCCCTGCCCTGGAGCCCACGGTCTAGAGGAAGAGCTCTCCGTGAGGCGGGAACAGCACAGTGGCCCCAACGTGCGCGGTGCCCAGCGGGTGGCATTGTCACCCCACCCTGCAGAGCAGTCATGTCCGGTCCACAGATGGAGAAACTGAGGCTCAGGAGGTCGGAGATTCATGCAAGGTCACTTGAGTCATGAGCGGCTGATCGGGAGCAGGAGCTCGGCTCGTCCACACGGCACCGGCACCCGGCCTTGGAGGCCTGGGGGCTGGCAGTGCGGTGTGGACGTCTGTCACCATCCTTTGTTGCGTCACCAGCTTGGCCTTCCCTTCTCCCCTCCTGCACCCCCATCCCTGATTTGGAAAGCGCGCCCCCTCCAGGTACTCCCCAGCCTCTGGTTGGTGCCCAGGTCCTCAGGTCCATGTGGACACGTCCGTCCAGCCGTCCAGGGGGAATTCTTAAGAACACAAGCCACATCTGTGCCTCTGTCCATAGCGGCAGACCCTGTACTGGGGTTCTCTTCACCCGTGACCTGAGTCGAGCACAGAGAACAGCCAAGAGGGATACTCGGGGCTCGAGAAAGCTGCGGAGCCGCCTGTCCGCACCTGAAGCCCAGCTCCCTGAGTGTGGAGCGCATCCGCGCTGCGGGACAGCCGCTACGGTGTAGGTTCTGACTGCAGATCTGGGAGGTTCCAGGAGTCTGGACCTCTGCACGCGGCAAGGCGGTGCCGGGCGGCAGGTCCAGGACCTGGAGAACAGGGTGTTGTGAGCCACACTGTCCGGCCACTAGCTACTTAAAATCAAATCTAAAGTTGAAGTTAAGGGGCGCCTGGGTGGCTCAGTCTGTAAAGCGTCTGCCTTCCGTTCAGGTCATGATCTTGGGGTCCTGGTTTCGAGCCCCGCATCAGGCTCTCTGCTCAGCCAAGAGTCTGCTTCCCCCTCTCCCTCCGCCCGTCCCCCGCTGTGCTCTCTCACACGCTCTCCTTCTCTCTCTCAAATAAAAAATAATAAATGAAAATAAAATTTAAGTTAATTTAATAGAAGTTGAATTAAATTTAGAGTCTACGTCCCCTGCGTCACTCAGCTCCACGTGCTCGATGCCACATGCGGCGACGTGGAAACCGAGCCCTCCTGGCTTTGTGCCCGTGCTCCTCGACGGCGCTGTGGGGGGAGGAAGACGAGAGCCAGCCCAGCGGTGGTCCCAGAGCCCGGAGCTGGATGGAGCCCGTCGGGGCCATGGGAGCGGCGAGAGCAGACCCTTCACCCAGAGGCTGGAGTTGAGAGCCGCCCGCGGCGCACCTCGACAGCAGCCCCAGAGGAGCCGGGGCCGGAACCAGCCAGCCGGCTCAGCTGCTCCCACGTTCCTGAGCCACAGAACCCGTGCAAGACAGTACACAGCTGCCGGCTTGTAGGGTCGTTTGTGACCTAGCAGTGGGTAACTGACCCCCACGAGGGACCCTGATAGGGGATGACGGGTAGAAAGGTTTGGGGCCAGGGTGGCCCACGGCAGCGAGAAGGCGGACTGCAGGCGTGGGCTCTTCCCGCTTCGGGGTGCTGTCTCTGTGCCATCTGCGCCCGTGGATGAAGCAGGCGGGGTGCCTCTCGGGGTCACCGGGGCTGGGCATGGCCCCACGGGCACGGCCTGACGGGCGGGCCAGGACACCACAGCCATAAGCAGCCCACTGCCCCTGAGCCCCAGCGCGATGCTAGAAACGTCTGCCTTCACAACCCACCTTGTGCCTCAACCTCCTCCCAGACCCTGACTTTGAGCGGCAGGACCCACCGCAGCTCACAGCGCCTGCTGCACCTTCAGACAGAGATAAAGGACCTGATCCAGCCTGCAGTGCGCGTCCCCTCGGGGCCCCTCCCTCCTGTTCACGCGCACCAAACTCCGACTGACCACCTGCAAGGTCCTTCCTGCTCCCACCGTCCTGTCGGGACATATCTGCCCTTTCCCTGTGGGTGGCAGGTTGCAAACGTGGCCACAACCGTCCAGATCCCGCTGCGTCTTCTCACACCCCTTGTGGCCCCTTGAATCCGGACGCACCTTCGCACGTAGCTATAGAAGGTGACAGAGCGACATCGGTCCTGCTCAGGGCTTGGGCCTCAGGCAGCCTTGTGGGCCCACTCCTGCTTTCTGGAACTGCCTCCTTGTTCACACCCCCGGGCTGGTCACTTGAGGATGAGAATCCTGGCCTGCCCACCGAGGCATGACTGCTCGGGCAGCTGCCAAGAGACAGGGGAGCCCAGCCGTGACCAGAAGAACCACCCTGCTGTCCCAGCCCAAATGGTTGACCCCTAGAATCATGGGGAATAGGTAAAAACATGGTTACTATTTGAAGTCACTGAGCTCTGGGTGGGTCGTTGCATGGCACAGACGAACCGATACAGCGCATTCGGTTTATGCTCATACTTGGAAAGCAGTATTCCTCCACCAGAGATACTGAAAACTGTGCTTTCCCAGCCTCCTCTATAGCTCGGGCACAGACACATACCAGCCGCCACTTGTGGGAGTTCTGTGAAATGGCTTCTCTGGATTTGTGCAGTGCACAACCTGTGCAGCTGCACAAAATGGCCCCAGGACAGTACGTACCCACACAGACCTGCCCTCCAGACTCTGGAGGTGAGCCAGTGAGATACCAGTGCAGCTTGTATGGCAAGAGCAGCAGCTGGGTCCTTCTGCAGCATGATTCATGGGCTCTGTTCCCTTCTACATGGTCCCCAATGGCTCTCCAGTCTTTCCAAAATTCCTGTGAACTTCCAAAAACCTTTCAACGAATCCCCTTTCTGCTTAAATTAGCCAGACTCTGATTTTCTTGCTTACGGCTAAGAAACTCCTCCCACCCTTGGTTCGGATCTGCTGGATTGATGTGGGTAACGCCTGGTGACTGTCCCTCGGTCCTCACCTGCCCACCCAGTCCCCCAAGGAACTAGGGTGAGCACACTGTCCAAACAGCCCCAGGGGGAGCCCGCCGGCCGGCATAGGCAGACAGCGAGAGTCATTGCTCAAGTCTGAATGAGGCAGGAACAGGACACTATGCTGCCCCCGGAAGAATGATGGACAGTCTCACGACACCAGTCAGGGACCCGAGCCTGCCCCCACAGAAACGCCCCTGTGTCATCTTCCCGGCCTGGACCAGCCTTTGTGCGGGGACGCTGAGACCGGAGATTAATCCTATCCCCTTCCTAGAGCTAGCTCCTCCGCCTCCGACCATCAGAACCACCGATCCTTCCCCGGAGTGGGCTTTTTTTGTCCGTCTAGATGGCTGCCACCGCCCTGGGGATGTGGCGGAGGAACCACGTGGCTGAGGGTTTTCAGAAGGACATGGCTCCCCTGGGTCCGGGGGCCAGAGCCCCTCCTTTCCCTGCCTGCCTGCCCTTTGTTCCGCAGCATCTCTCCCCGCTGCCTCTCACTGCTCCCCTCCTCTCTCGCGCGCACACGCATACGCGTGTGCACATATGCACACCCATGCACACGTACGCACAAGCACGCACATGCGCACACACACACCCCATCCTAAAGAGCCCCCCCACCCCCAGCATCTGTGTCCTGCCGACTCCGCGCGTTCCCGGCTGCAGACGCATGTCCTCCTCCTGCCGCTGGATGGCAGCGTGGACCCGCGGGTCTGCAGCCCCACCAGCTGCCTGGGCTGGGCTCCCTCCTCCACCTCCGCCCACGCTTCCAGGGCGGGGGCTTGAAGGAGCACAGCTCCGTGCTGTCAGCGGCACCTCATGAATCCCGGCTCTCACCCCAGCCAGGAACCTCTCCCCTGCCCTGCAGATCAGACTCTGCCATGGGAACAGGTCCCTTGTTGAGAAGTCAGGGATTAAGTTAGGAGCAATGATCTGCCTTCTGCCCCGTGGTTGATCTCCTATCAGATTTGCTTTGAGCGGGCATCAAGGCAGGACAGCCACATGCAGGAGGAGGCGTCAGGAGCTGGACCCGCTGAGCTCCCTCCCGCTTCTCCAGAGTTGGAGGGGACATGAGAGCTCAGAGGGATTGCCCTCTGCCCCGCTCGCCTCCAAGGGGGGAAGGAGACCCCGAGGGGCGGGGGCTCCCCCGGGACAGCACACGAGCCAGGAGAGCCCTTGAGAAGGCCGGTGCTCACCTCTGACCCACGCTCAGACTGAAAGAGCAGGGGCTCCGTGCGGGGTGCTGGAAAGCCGCCTCATGGCAGAGGCCATGCCCTTGCGCTGTATTCTTTGAAACATGAAGAAGTGTGGCTGATGCCCAAAAAGGAAAGGGACCTCAGATGCTGTGGCGGCCCCCTCCGGACTTGCCTCCCGGTGTCTACACGCTGTGATGTCCCCTCCCTGAGCGCGCACGGGACCTGGGGGGGGTCACCCCTCGTGGACAGAACGCCCTCGTGGTGGGACGGCGCACCACCTCCCAGATCAGGTCTCGCTCGTGTCTCTGACTCAGCCGCCGCCATGCGGGAGCTGCCCGTGGAAAGGCCCCCGTGACAAGGAGCCTGACCTAACCCACGACCACCACCGGTGGGCAGAAGGGGGTCCGCCTGCACCCCAAGGAGAGTCCAGATCCATGGATACCGTGAGATCCTTAATGCTGTTGTCACAAAATTCGGTCCAGGGCGAGTCGTCCGTCACCGACGGACAGCGCCCACGGGACAGGACACCACGAGGACACCACACGCTCGCACGTCAGCTGCACACAACTTTGGTTTCCTTCCCCCGAAACCTGCGCTTGCCCCAAGCAAAATGGCCCCTATTTAGGCCACAGTGAAAAGGAGCAGACTACAACGTAATTGCAGACACGTGGGCCAAAGGGAGGGCTTCTTCTCCACGCGGAAATGGAAGGGCCGACGGGAACGGAAGACGCTGCTGCCAGTTTGTGCTCAACTACGGTCGTATTTCAAGCTTTTATTTTATAGTTTGGACAAAGGCAGAGCGATTCTGAGTAACAATTCCCCACGGAGCAGGAGGCGACGGCGCAGGGCTAACAGGTGACTTCCTCGGCCACCAGGCCCCCAGCCAGCCCCGCGGCCTCCCTCCCGAGCACCCAGCACCGCGCTGTCCGCGGCCCAGAAACGCAGCCGGCGGGGTGGGGGCCGCCAGCGCAGGGGGCAGGGGCACGGCGGGCGGGGGCGGCCCGGGGCAGGGGCGGAGGGGACCGGCCGCCCGCTCACACGTGCTCCTTGTCGAACTCGCACAGGAAGTGCATGGTGACGTGGCAGGCCACGTCGTTCCAGCCGCCCGAGGCCACCATCTCCACGCAGTCCTCCTCGTCGTAGGCGTTGTTGGGCTCGCCGCTGCGCCACTTGCTGAACGTCTGCATGGGCGAGCGGTCCGCGTACACGAACGTGCCCTCCCGCTCCAGGTCGTTGATGCCGATGAAGACGCGGGCCAGGCCGGCCTGCGCGATGTAGGCGGCCATCAGGCCGTTGGCGGCCTCGTCCTTGGGCATGCCCAGCGTGCCCCCGCGGCCCTGGCAGGACAGCTGCGCGTCCACATACCTCTTCTCCTCCTTCACCAGCAGGTAGATCTTACTGTCCGTCTCGCGCACGCCGGCGACAGCTGCGGGGGAGGGCAGTGCTGGAAAGTGAGCACTCGCGTTTCTGTAAACACGCTCGGTGCGCAGCACACGCGAGTCCCGCCGGCCCGGCCCCTCGGTCTCGGGGTTGGGGGGAGGGGGAGCAGGGAGACGCGGAGAGCATACCATTTTTTATGAATTTTAGCTCCGTCGTCAGCTGCGTGACCTGGTTGTCCATCTCACCGATGGCCTTCCTCAGCTGGCTGCATTCACACGGGATGCCTGCGGAGACCCGGCCCCCCGTGTTAGAGGCGACTGGGGGCTGGCTCAGGAAAGCGGCCCCCCACCCAGACAGAAGGCTTCTTCGGCCAGCAGACGCCATGGGCCTTCGAGGCCGGGACGCAGATTCTGGGCTTCATCCCGAAGGCAAGGAGAAGCAGCCCAGGGACATCAACGGGGCGGCACCAGGACGGACCCGTTTTGAGACAGGGCTCTGGGTGGGAAGAGGGAAGGGAGGGGAGGATGGGGGAGATGGGGCTGGGGGGTAGAGTCGTGGCCACAGCTCAGGGGACAAGGGGCTCGGGGCAGGGACATGCAGATGCAGAGAAGCCGGCACGTCTGAGGACAGCAGGGCCCCAGGGCCTGAGGGTCTCTCACGCAGCACAGCCATGCCACCTCTGGTCGGGGGTCCTGGCCCTTCCGGGGCCCCTGAGCTGCTGCCATGAGGAGCTCCCGTCCCCAGCCTCGGGGACCTGGCCACTGCCAGCCCCTTGCCTTCCCCGGACAGGAGCATGTCCGGCCTGCCCTGGCCGTACCACAGCCCGCAGGCAGGATCTCCTCTCTCCCTGCAAAGCCCACGGCGCTGAGCGCAGCCGCACTTCCAGACAGAACATCCCCGGCAGGAGACGGGGCCCATCTTCCAGAACCTCACCGTCCTCCACCCCCAGAGTCTGGAACACCCTCACTTCCACACTCGGCGGCTCATTGACACTCCGGCCCGGGCGTGTTTCTGGGGCAGAGCCCGTCTGAGACCAGACCCGCGTCCACGCCCTCCGGGGCTGCCCTGCTTTCTGGATTATTCTCTGCGGTGACAAGCAGGAGGCTGGTTCCTCCGTGTCCTTCAAATTGTCCCGTGGCCTCCAGGCTGGCCCCACACCCCTCCACGTCTTCCTCCCTGCGGGACCGTCTGCATCCAGAGGTGGCCATGAGAGGCGCTGCCATCCCTCCCGTGACCTCACGTGGCCGAATCCATGCCCACCAGCCATTCCTCCTCCTCCCCCCGCAGCGCGGACGAGCCCTCCAGACAAGGGCTTTTACTCAGACATCTCTTTCGTCGCCAGTTTCCAAGCTCCGAGCTTGCCCGGGGCTACTCTCTGAATGTCACCATCAGGGTGAATGACAGCAAGGAGGCACGGTTGGTGGAGACACAGAAAGACGGGCTGATTCAACAAGCAGATGCCAGCACGTGCCCCCACACACGGCGGTCTGGAGGGGACGGTCAGCCCCAACCACTGGGAAGCCCGTTCGGCTCCAGGATCCCCCCACCCGGTCCCCCAGGGCCTGACGGCAAGCTCACAGGGAGGTCACAAGAGCCTGCGAGGTGCTGATGCAGGGACAGGACACAGGACGGCTGTGCAGATGGCCTGGGACCGTGGAGGACGACAGAGACAGCGTGGAACCGTGGGGGGCGATGTGTATAGCGTGGGACAGAGGACAACACCCGTGTGGGAAACGCCCCGTGAGCGAGGGGTGGCTGGACCCCCGTCAACAGCGGGACATGGAGGACGTGCACCAGGCACACGGACAGGTAAGTCCAGACAGGAGGGGCCACCGAGGCGGCATGTGGCTGGGGGAGCCGCGCGGAGGAGGACAGGCAGCAGACAAGCTCCACAGAGAGAGGGCCGCGGCCGCAGGACAGCAGGTAGAGAGGCCACCGTCATCGGCACCAGGAAGCTGGACACGTCCCCTGAGCAGCCAGGGTCCCGGGTGACCTTCTCGGGCTTCAGAGGAGGTTGCAGGGGGCTCCAGAATGAGAAAGCGCAGACGTGCTTCCCGAGGAGCGCGTGGTCAGAGGAAGGGGGAAGCTTTTCGAAGTGAGGAACACGCGCTTGGGGACGGGGGTATCTGAGCCGACCCGTGTGGTCGGTGAGCACTGCGGTCCCAAGAAGGACATGAAAATACTCAGGTAGAAAGGAGTCGAATACTGAAATAGTCTAGGAGAGGGTGTGACAGACAAGGAGAGGGGATGCCAGCCACGGGTACTCCGTTTTCCGGACCACAGGGGTTTCATTGCATGATTCGCACTTCCGTGCCGAGTGCAATTTTCCCCGCGTCTTGGTTACTGTACCCAGCGCTGCTGTGAACACGGGGGTGCAGACATCCGGCGGAGTTAGTGTTGCCTGCTCTGGATACACTCCCAGAAGTGGGATCGCTGGAGAACACGTCAGCTCTATTTTTACCGTCTGGAGGACCTCCGCGCTGTCTTCCAGAGCGGCCGCAGCAGGCTGCACTCCCGCCGACAGTGCATGACAGCCCCCTTTCTCCACCTCCTCGCCAGCACCTGCTGCTCTTGTGTTTTGGTCCCAGCCGTTCCGACAGGTGCGAGGTGACCACTCGTGGCGGTGTTGGTTCGTGATGACTAGAGAGCCTGCGTTTCCTCTCACGTACCTGTCGCCCTGAGAAAAATGTCCGTGCAGCTGCCTTGCCCATTTCTAACCGGCTCTTTCGCTGAGGTGTTGTATGAGCTCCTTGCAGGTTTTGGATCGGCTCATCATCCAATGTACGGTTTGCTAATAGTTTTTCACTTGGTTGGTGGTTTCCTTTGCTTTGCAGAAGCTTTTGAGTTTGATGAGGTCGCACTTGCTCACTTTTCCTTTTGTTGCCTTTGCTCTGGGCGTCATACCCCAAAACCCGAGACCAAGATCCGCATCGGGGAGCTTCCTTCCTGTTTTCTTACAGGAGTTTCATGGGTCTCGGGTCCTACATTTAAGTCTCTTGGCCCATTTCTAGTTAGTCTTTGTGACAATGTAAGATGGGGTCCAGTTTCATTCTTTTCTACGTACGGTCCTGTTTTCCCAAGAGACTGTCTTCTCTCCATTAGTGTTCATGGCTCCCTTATTGAATGTGCCTGGGTTTGTTTCTGGGCTCTCGGTGCTGCCGCATTGGTCTGTGGGACTGTTACCATGCCGGTGTCACAGCAGCCGCATTGGTCTGTGGGACTGTTACCATGCCGGTGTCACAGCAGCCGCATTGGTCTGTGGGACTGTTACCATGCCGGTGTCACAGCAGCCGCATTGGTCTGTGGGACTGTTACCATGCCGGTGTCACAGCAGCCGCATTGGTCTGTGGGACTGTTACCATGCCGGTGTCACAGCAGCCGCATTGGTCTGTGGGACTGTTACCATGCCGGTGTCACAGCAGCCCCATTCCTGTTGTTTCGTGGCACAGCTTGAAATCTCAGCGTGTGATGCCTCCTGCTTGGTTCTCCGACATTATAAGCCCCGTAAGAAATGGGAGCCCTTCAAGACTGTTTCCAAGAGGAACCAAAACCAGGCAGCCACCCTACGTGTCCATCCGCGGAGGAGGGTTCATGAGCTGTGACACGTATACATGGAGTGACACTCAGCTGCAAACAATTAGGAAACCCTGTCATGTGTTTTAAGATTTTGTTTATTCATTTCAGAGAGAGAGAGCGAGTGCGCGCACAAGAGAAGGAGAGGGAACATGAGAGAGAGCCCAAGCAGGGGGAGAGGCAGAGGGAGAGGGAGAAGCAGACTCCTCGCTGAGCAGGGAGCCAGGCGCGGGACTTGATCCCAGATCCTGGGATCATGACCTGAGCTGAAGGCAGACGCTCAACCGACTGAGCCCCTAGGCGCCCCAGGGAATCCTGTCATTTGTGATAACAAGGATGGACCCTTAAATCATCACTGCTGGGAAGCGAGTCGGGCAGAGAAGGGCCAACCCTGCAGGCTCTCCCTTCCACGTGTGGGGGAGGGAGCAGGAGGAAGGGGCCGGCAGGTGCACACGCCCACCAGGGATGCGGTGCGCGTGGTGAGGACCACGGCCCTTCGTGGGACACACGGGGGAGCTGGTAAGAGAGCAAGTCCTTGGAGTTCTCATCCCAGGGATAATTTTTTTCCCCTTTTCTCTTCTTTCTTTTCTTTTTATTGTGTCTCTGTGAGAAGACGGATATTAGCTGAAGCGATGGTGGTGATCGTGTCACATTACCTGTAAACCAAACCCCTGTCCTGTAACCCTTAAACCTTTACGGCAAGGTATGTTAATTATCTCTCAATAAAACAGGGGCAAGTGCAAATTTTCATGCATGTTTTAAAGCCCGGCAGCCCGTGTGCCATACCTGGTTCTCCATTAGGGCCAGGGGGTCCCATGTCACCAGAATCTCCTTTTTCACCTGAAAAAGGAGAGCAAGTTCAAGCAGAGGCGGGGTGCGTCCCTTGAGGTCAAAACGCCGAAGTTCACGATGTCGTTTCTTCCATGTGTGATGCCCTAGTGTTTCCCGCAGACCCTGTCTTTGCTGTGAACACGCGGAGTTGTGTTCTAAGGTGATTACCTCGGGCTCTGTCGATGTGACCTAGAACATATGCCTAGCACGAGATCTGAGAGATGACCCAACCCCCTTCTTTAAGTCGAGTCCAAAAAGTCCCCGTTGTGTCATAGAACAGTCTGTCGATACCATGTCATGAACCCCTGGGTCAGGAACAACTAAATCTGACTCCAAGTCTCACCCACCTGGCGGCCGGGAGACAGTGATGCTGGCACCTGGCTGGACCTGGGGACAGTCCCTCCCAGTGCAGCACGTGGGCTCCCGCCTGGCCTGAGACACGGCCTCCCACAGAGGACACGCCACACAACCCACCCCACCCCCCAGCCTCCCAGCGTATAAAGCCAAGGGGTTGGACACAGCGTGCCAACAACACTTTCTGGCTGCTCTAAAATTAGACAAGTCTATTAAAGGCACATGAATATTCCTGCAACACGCTCTCTCCTCCCCGAGACAACCTGAACATCCCAGTCGTGTGGGAGGGGGCAGGAGCAGCGCCCCCTCCCTCTGTGGATTCCATGCATCATGTCCACGCGGGGAGCCGGGGAGCCTGCCAGCCCTGTCTGCAGCATCCCTGGGACTCCCTGGTCAGCCTCGGGGCTTGGAGAGGTCTGCAAGGTCAGCCCGACCAGGCCCGGGAAGCAGATCAGGTAAACTAAGCTAACGAGGGGCTTGTCTGCAGAGGGGCTTGTCTGCACACGGCCCCTCGGTGAGACACTGGCGTTGCCCGGAGCACACGTAGTACATGGAAGGCACACGCGTCCCTACCCGGTGGCCAGCACAAAGGGGCAACAACCCAGTTCTCTCTCAACAGATAGAGAGGCCATGATCGAGCCCCAAGAAGGAAGGAGATGATCTCTGGACACGTGCCGCTGAGGGAGTAAGTCAGACACCCGTGAGGGCCTCGGACACACCGACTCGCGGGCTGGAATTAGAGGAGGGGGTGCCGCGGCCGAGGGAGGGACCAGAGACCCTGCCTCACCAGGACACGGCTCCTCTCGGGGGGTGAGAAGGTTGAGCAGCTGCTCAACATACAAAGGTGCTTACTGCCACGGACTTGCGCACCTGAAAACAGCTAACACGGCCAGTTTCACGTTACGACGATTTTACCACCATCTCTCAAAGCCTTTGGGAAGCACAGCGGCCCTTCTTCCTGCCGCGCACACCGACGTGCTCCGGAACGAGCCAGCAGACGTGCCAGCAGGTGCTCCCCCCAGGGTTCCCCAGACAGATGCTGGGCTGGCTGGTCTCCGCCACCCTCCTGCCAAGGACCCCTTCCTGCCAGGGACAAGCTGCGGCGAGGGGCGGTGCCTGGCACTGTCAGAACCGATCACCGGAACCCACTCACTGCTCAACCCCCCGGCAGGTTAATGAGGCAGAAGGACTCCAGCGCCAGGCTTGGGCAGACCACCCTGAGCCCCCTCCCTGCCACACAGGCTCAGCCACGTTCCCAATCACCAGCCCTCCCCGGCCTTGGGCCCCTCCTTAGCACGAAGGGGGAGGTGGGGATACCTCCACGGGATCGCTCTCTGAAAGTTCGGGGCCCGGGGGCTAGGCGCAGGACGCCCCAGGTGCTCCAAGAGTGTTTGCTGACTGGGTGTCTCGGAGCCTTCCTTATCTGCCTGGGCCTCAGTCTCCTGGCCTGTCCCTGCTGCAGGGTCGTGTGGTCAGACGAAGTAGCCAGATAGCCGCAGACGAGGGCAAGTGTCTTGTCCCTAAACGGCTGCTCTCAACTGGCTGTTGCCTCCTGGGTCCCATTCTCATGGAAACCAACGCCCCCAACACGGTTTGAAAAAGTCACCGAAGCTGGAAGTGGATAGTGTTTCTGGAGCACAGCCCTCCTGTTACTCAGATGGGGCTCGGTGCTTCCTTAAACAGGTTACAAATGTGGCAGTGAAAGGTCTTGTCTGAGTAGCCGCCCCCAGTTCTCCGCCAGGGTGCCCCGTGAATCCGCAGGTCGGGGCATGCTCACCCCACCCTGGTGGGCACCCAGCCAGCTGGCAACCCTGAGCGGCCCCAGAGGCAGACCCTGGGACCAGAGGTATCACGTGTAGAGCCCACAGAAAGAAGCAACTGGCCAGTCTGCACGCGTTCTCCAGCGCCCGCCCCGGGAGCCTGGGAGGGAATATGGGACGAGGGGTGCGTCGCAAATACCTTTAGAACCAATGGGACCGATTTTTCCATGGCGACCCACACTGCCCTTCTGTCCTTTGTCACCCATGTCTCCTGCAGAAAACACAAGATCAAAATTGGTTGGTGCACAGGTAGTTCAGCCTACCTCCCGTTTAACTTCACCCACGCACACACGCACGTGCACACACACGAGAGGAGACGGACCGGGTACGGCTCTCATCTTTACGTGACTGACCCCCGAAGGCTCTTCATGGTCACTTGTTGACAGATTTCCCAGAGGAGGACACACCTCCCCGAAAAGCCACGTGCACTGCGGAACCAAGGAGACCACCGGTGGGTCCCCATCCAGACCTCAGCCCAGGCCCCTCCTGCTCTGCGCTCACATCGGTAGAGAGATGTGCTCCGTCCCAGCCCGGCCCACGTCGAGCAGCCACGCTCCACCCAGGGCACACGGGCTGCTCTCGGGAGCCGGGAAGCCTCAGCGGGGTGTGCAGTGACCACCGAGGCCCCTTTCCCCCGAGAGGGGGAGCCTCACTCACGCAGGAAGCTGGGGGAGGGGGCGGGAAGGAGGGTCCGGGGATGCTCCGTCACACGCTTCCGAGGGGTCTAGTCCTCCAGCAGGGCCTGGCCACACAGCGCCACCGTTCCCTGCGTGCAGCTTGGAGGGTCACCCCCTGCAGCTCGCTCACTTTGCCTCTCTCACACTGCCCATCCCTGCAGGCCGGCCCGGTGACCATCCTCACGCCCTGACCCCACAGGACCGTCCTCACTGACCAGCATGCTAAGACCCAGGACGGCGGTCCTCTCCCGTTCCCAGCAGGGGTCATGCGGGCGGAGGGCGTGTCCTCCCCCAGGTGCTCTCGAACTTTCGGGCCGTCCCTGCTGGTCCGCTGCTGACCCCAGACCGCAAACCCAGCCGGCAAACAGCGCACACACACAGAACACATAGTAAAAGAAACACGCGGTCAGACTTCATTTAATACTGAAACTAAGGGAAACTGAGCACAGGCTCCTCCGCAGCAGGGAGGGGACAGGAAGGACTTGGTGTTGCGTACAGATAAGGCTTTGTCCTGCTCTGACGCCAACTCTCACCTTTAACCTGAGGACTTCCCAGCCGGGAACTCGTAGCTTTGCAGACAGACAGAGGTCAGAGGACAGAACACAGGCCTGGGACAAGCCCGGCTGACATGGAAACGCATCCCCGTGACAGAGAAATGGCTGACATTCACACACACTTATTCACGAAGCACCCTCACGCCCACGCTCCTGCTGGGTCACAGAAGCGGTCCCTGCACAGACAAGGCCCCGAGGGCCTGAGAGGCTGGTCTGGGTCATGCGGCCGGTGTACGGCAGGACCGAGACAGAGCTGCGACTGCAGATCTGAGAGCGCCCGCCCCCTTCTTGGCACCACGTTTGGCGGGGACCCCAGGGAGGCCGAGGCCAGGCTGGCCCAGCCGTGACAGAGACGACTCGGGCCACAGATCCTGTGGACTGTGAGCTCCGCGTGGTGCAGCAGGACTTAGCCCGGCGGCAGGCGGGGAGCGGTCGGACACCTGTAACAGATGTGCTGACGCAGGAGAGGGGCTGTGAGGCAGCCCTGGCGAGTGAGGGGTGGGGAAGGTGCCCCGAGGGACACAAACCTCCAGGTGGGGAGCTAGAAGAGAGTGGCAAGGGGACCCAGGGTTGCCGCGTCTGGTGACATGCAGAGGGCCTGGGAGGGGGCGAGGGCACCCGGTCAGGCAGCGGGTGAGAGCCGAAGACAGGTGCCCAGGAGCAGGGTCGGGGGGCAGGGAGGGCGGTGGGAGAATGCCACCTCTGGGAAGGGGTCAGGAGTGGGTGACGTTGGGGAGGCCCCTGGGCAGGCAGGGATGGGCGGAGGAGCGGGGACCCGCACGGCAGGAATGTCGGGCTGGGCCCGCAGCGGCCTTCTCTGCGAAGGCCCCAGACCAGCAGTGAGTGGTAGCGGTGAGGTGGCCCCACAGGAGGGGCAGGCCCAGAGGACCTTGCGGGGCGGTGAAGGACGGGGTGCCCACAGGGTCGGAGCTGCGTGGTGAGACAGGGACAAGCGTGAGGCCCTGGACGGAGCGGGGTCAGCGGCTGAACACGGCAGAGAAGCCTTGGGATGAGGCCAGGCATGGACCTCTGGCTGGGAGCTCATGGGGACCCTGGGGCCGAGCATGAGGGGGTTCCCCGTGGGGCAGAGTTAGCGTGGGGCCACGAGCAAGGAGCAGCAGGGTGTGGAGGTGGCGCTGCCTAGTGGGAGGCAGCCCTTCAACGCCCCATCCCTGTGTGGGGCCGGGGTCCGTGGGGGGCAGCGCCGGGAACTGGCTCCGCACTCCTCAGTCTCCGTCCTTGCCCACCAGAGCCAGGTCTGCCCCTCCCACCCCTGCGGCCAGAGGACCCTGGGTCACTGCTGACCTGCTCCAGTCTCCTGACCGGCCCTTCCCCCCACCAGGGTCCCCGGAACAGGCTCACCCCCAGTGACCCTAGTGCTGAGCCCTCAGAGCAGCCAGCACAGAAGGGAGCAAGAGCAAACCGCGTTCAATCACCCTGAGCCCAGCACTCAGCCCGTCACACACTCGCCCCCGGCAACCCTGCTCCAATCACCCTGAGCCCAGCACTCAGCCCGTCACACACTCGCCCCCGGCAACCCTGCTCCAATCACCCTGAGCCCAGCACTCAGCCCGTCACACACTCGCCTCTGGCAACCCTGCTCCAGACAGCGGGGCCGTCACCACTGAGCGCTGGCTAGTGGGAAACGTGCCCCAAGTTCAGTGTCACGGGGAGAGGCTGCCGCCTGCCTGAGGCAGTGAGGAAGGGGCCTTACTTCCCGCTGAAGCAGGAGCAGGTGCTCGGCCGCCACCAAGTCCCCCGCCATCTGGAAGCCACGGTCTAGAACGCCTCTGGGGCCCCTTCTGCCACAGCCTGTCCCAAGACTGACCCAGGGATTAGAACGTGGCTCTGCCCCCTGCGCCCCGCGGCTCTCATGCCACGTGTCAGAGAGACCCCACACTGGTCTGCTCCACCTCCACGACTCGGCCCTGCAGCCGCGCAAGCACTGTTCTCCCCGGAACCGCCCCTCCAGCTTGCTCGCCCCGCTGCCTCTCCCTCTGGGCTCAGTCCGTGCTGTCTGCTCCTCCGAGGAGCGGCCCCCACCCAGGCTGAGTGCCCCCGCGTGGCCTGCCCACCGTCACCTCCCGCAGGGGACTGAAGCGTGTCCTCCCCGCCCAGTGCTGAATCCTGGCCCCCTGCGCTGGGGGCTGCCGGTGGGCCTTGGCAGGTGAGCGGGGTTCGATGAGGTCGTGGGGAGGGGGCAGGTTGCCCAGCATGGGACTGTTGCCCTTGCAGTCCGGAGGGACGCCAGAGCTCGCTGTCTCTCTCCAGCATGAGAGAAGACAGCCGTCTGCTGCCCGGGACGACCTCCTCGGGGGAGCCTGACCAGGCCGGCGCCCGGATCTCGGACGCGCAGCCGCCGACTCAGTGACAAACACAGGTCTGCTGTTGCAGTGGTCCAGCGTGTGGTGTCTGCCTCCGCAGTCCGGCCGGCCACGTCCCCGCCCTTGTCCCGACGCTCGTGCCCACTGATGAGGTCAGAATCCCGGAGCTGACTGCAGCGTTTCTGCTCAGCCGCTGGCAAAGAGCATTCTGCAGAAAATCAGGGTTCCCTGGGACACGTACACACCCTGTGTGCCCCCACGGGGGGGCAGCCTCCCGTCCCCAGCCTGCTTCCAAACGGCTGAGCTCTCTGTCCCCTAACTCTGGAGTGCACCCCCTTCCTGGCATCCAGAACGGACCATGAGCGTGGGAAAAGTCAGTTGGAGCTGCAGGATAAAGGTCAGGAGGACCTCGTGTTTAAGCTTTCCTAACTTTCGTGTCTCCCCCAAACGTGAGGTCCTTCTGCTTGTCACTCAGCAGTCACTGCTTGTCACTCAGTGTCACTTCTGCTTGTCACTCAGCAGTCACTTGTCACTGCTTGTCACTCAGCAGTCAGCAGCGGTCAGCTGTGACCTTCCGTACCCGTCCTCGCGGGGACGTTCAGACGGAGTAAGTACAACACAAGCTCCCTACGGTGCTCCAACGAAGACAGTGCCCGGGCAGGAAGTCTCGGTGCAGACCGTCCCAGCGAACCCTATCTTCAGATGGGAAGACAGAGGCCCAGAGAGACCCAGGGACTTGCACCTGCACTGACCAGCGGGAAGGACTGCTTCCAACACACAGGAACACCCCGGCCGAATTCCCATGAGACGGGGGCAGGGTCGCCAGAGCCCGGAGAATAAAGGGATGTGCCTTCCCGCCCAAAACCCAACAGTACGGAGGAGTGTGGGCATCACATCAGTGCACAGGCCGGCAGTGAGGGTGGACCCGGCACGTGAACGGAGGGTCCCTGCCCTCCAGGAAGACCCCAGCAAGAAAGGCAGGAGGGGAGCCCTTCTCCCTGAGGCCCGGGCTGAGAAACTCGAAACGACACCAGCGCCCTGTTAACCCACCCAGACAGCTCCGGCGCCCCACGCGTGCCGGCGGAGGAGAGCCCTGGATGCAGACGCCGGCTGTCAGAAGCACAGCTGCCGACGTGCCTTCCCCACGCCCGCAGAACGACGCACCCCTGGGCCGCCCGGGGTCCAGCACACACTGCTGTCGCGGACAAGTTATAACCTGAGAGGAACAGAGAGCCGTGGGCTGCCCGCCGTCTCTGAATCACACAGCCAAACGTTCACGCCAGGTGCCGCTGTCCCTGCGGGTACCAGACCCAGCTCCGGCCCCTGGAGAAGAGAGAGACGCTGCCTGGGGCGTCCCGAGGACAACCGGAGGCCTCACGGAACAGGGTGCCCTGCCAGGGAGGAGGCCTCGCTGCGCCCCGGCCGGAGCCGGCCACTCGGCACCTGGCCTCAGCAGCCTCCGGAACCCCAGGAGAACAAACGTCCTTGTTTAAGCAGCGCCGTCTGTGGGATTTGTTACGGCAGCCCTAGAAGACCAGGACAATGTCTCTGCACCCCCAAGAGAAACGAGTTCAGAGAGACCCAGCTCGAGTCACACAGCACTCGGGGGAAGACTGCCGTTCTGTGACCCCGAGCACAGACTCCCCAGCCAGGCAGATGGGACCCTGATCCCAGGGCAGAGCTGTGCAACCCTGGACACGTCACCACCCACTCTGAGCCTCAGCGTCCTCATCCCTCGAGACGCATCACGGCGGTGGTCAGCACCTGTGTCGCTGAGCACCTGGGAACAGTTTCACACAGATGGAGGCCCCTGCTCCGCGTCCGGGGCTCCCGACCCCGCGCCAGGCTGGGGACAGCGGCTTCCCGGCACCAGGGACATCCTGCACTGAGCCAGTTTCCAGCAGCCAGGCTGAGTGCGCGCTGCAGGCTTGTGAGTGCAAACACCACCCGGCTGGGACTCAGAGGCTGAGGACATGCGGCCAGCGGGGAGCGGGACTGCTGCCGGGCTGCCCTGCCTTACCCACACCAGCCTGTCCCTCTTGCTCTAACCTCAGCCTCCTCCACTGGGCCGGCCCCACAGGCCCTGAGATTCGAGAAGACCTGGTTGTTGCCCCATGGTACTGTGGCCGTACAGGAGGCCCCATGGGCGGTCAGAGAGCCCACCCCGCTGCACACGTGCTCCGACGGAGCAGTCCGGGAAGAGCCACCCTCGCTGGTGCTGGGCAGTGTTCACACACACACACACGTGCATGCTCACGCCCATACATGCTAATGCGCAGGCACCTAGAAACATGGCCCCGTGTGTGCAAACGTGTGTGCAAACATGTCTGCACCTGTTCAACCACATACACACACGCCACACACACGTGCGTGTGTACAAGCACACCACCCAAGGCTGTGAGGCTGGTAACCATCAGCTGGGTTTGAGCCCAGACCTCCAGGGCACCCCGAGGCCCCCCAGCCCCTGTACACTCGCGCCGGTGCCATGCCTCACCCCTACACCTATCATGGGAGGGGCCATCCCTCCAGGAGGAACGTTTTATCTCTCGGGTGTGTTGAAAAGAAAGGGTGAGAACCAATCCCCTGAGACTGTTGACAGGTTCTCCAGGGCAATCCCAGGTGGCTGGCGTAGCTCACTTGTTTTCACCTGCAGACACTTCTTGGGAGGTAACCTGGGGCAGAAGACTGTTGTGGTTGCAAACCCAGAGGCTGTCCGAGGAGCGCGGGTCAGAGCAAGAGCTCTACCGCCTTCTCCCGCTTCCGGAAAGGTCTTCTTGCTCCTCCAAACGACAAGAAGCTTCTTGCAAAAAGCACACACGTCTCTGTCCCTCGGTTGCAGGAGATGATTAGAAATGCACCAGACGCTGCAGCCCCGTCCCCTTCTGCCTGAAGAGCTTTTTGCCGAGGCCCCCGGGAGCCGGGAGCCGAGGTAATGCCCCTGCACCCCGCTAATGAGACACACACAAGGCACGAGAGAACGGGTGCCGCTCACTGCAGGCAGATAACTCTTATTAATTTTAATGACGATCTCACACAGTCCTTTGAAGTGGGATCGGGGCAAAGGAGCACTCAGAATTCAGCTTCCCTACCGACTTGTAATGAAGGGCCTGTCACTGACATGGGGTCACCCTCCACCTCCGCGTGCCGGGAGGGTCCCCAGAGCCTAAGGCAAGTGGCCCAGGAGCCTCCCCGATCTCGTCTGAGCAGCGTCTGGGGACGCGGAGCGCTGAAAACGAAGGTGACACTGGAAGCGGTGTCAGCCACGCAGTTCTGAGCCGCTGCCGCGAAGCCACGCAGGCCAGAAAGGCGGGGAGTGTCCGTGCTCCAGTGGGCGACAGGACAGCGGGAGGCGTCTGCGCACCCTGGCCTGGCTTGTGGTTCCGGAAAAGGGATTCGTCAGCTTGCACACACTTCCTCTTGTTCAAGCTCCCGGCCGGGCTGGGGGGCTGCTCCGTGGGCTGAGCTGAGACCCCCGCCCAGCACACGCACATCAGCCAGAGGCAGTCCCCCTGCGGCCTGACCCACGTGGGCACAAGCGGTGGAGCGGGCCGCGAGGGCGGGCGGGCACTCAGGACCCGTCACCTCCCAACCCACCGGCAGGCCCTGGCCACATCACGCGAACAGCTCCTCCGGGCGGCGTCTGCCGATGGACGGCCGCATCTCAGCCGCACGTTAACGAGAGCCCAGCGGGCTGCTGCGTCCTGCAGTCTGAGAGGCATCGGGGGAGCGAGCCCTGCGGTCAGCAGATGGCAGAGAGTCCGGCTCGGCGTGGCCACAGACCTGCCCTCTACCACCTGGAGCAGGGCCCACAGACGCACCGCCCAGACCCTCAGCACAGGGCACGGGGTCATACAGATTGCAAAGATGTTCGAAGATACTGAATTCAAGAGCTTTTCCAATGGGTGAGGAGCTTCCAGGTGCCACATCTCCCGGGAGGCCCTGGAGCCCTAAGAAGAGAGTGAGGGCGCCTGCCCCAGGGGCCCACCATCTTGCTTGGCGTCTGGTATATAAAGAAACGGGCATGACAGGGCTGTGGCACGCTG
Organism: Mustela erminea; assembly: GCF_009829155.1. Classification (NCBI taxonomy): domain Eukaryota; kingdom Metazoa; phylum Chordata; class Mammalia; order Carnivora; family Mustelidae; genus Mustela; species Mustela erminea. Next base: position 139,583,061 of record NC_045620.1, read on the forward strand.
TGCCCACCGCACACTTGGCAGGACTTGCCACAAAGGACCACTCCCGAGGACCCCAGGGGACGTGTCCCTCAGGCCTCAACGCCAGGGCGGTCGGCGAGTCTAGGCAGTTAATGGATTCTGAGTCCCCTGGTCCTCGTGCCCTGGGAAGCCCTAAGAGGAGGTGGCCGGGCAGGAGGGTTGTGACGGCCCCGGCCCCCCACACCACCACACTCACGCTGCTTCCCCTGCAGAAGAGTAAGTTGGAGAACCACGGGTGTCTCCCTCGGGGCCCGACGTGAGGACGTGAGCCACCTGTGCTGCTAGCCCCACCGAACACCCGGGACCTCACAGCATGAATTTCACTGAAATAACCTCATCTTATACATGAGGACAATATTTTTTTCTTCTCCAATATTTTCTACCTTAGCTGATCTGTATTTTGTCACCTTTCCAACGGAGCATGAAAAACAGAGAAAAGAACAGGGAGAGGAAAAGGGCAGGGAGAGCGACCAGCCGAGGAAGCAAAGGGCGAGGGACTGGCCGCCGGAGGCCCACAGCAGCCCCGGCCAGGAGGACGCACGGCCCCGCACCCCACCCCGGGGAGCCCGTGAGACCCACCGCGCAGGCCGGGCTGGGCGCGCTCCAGCGGGTGGTCCCCGTGGAGCAGTGGGCAGTGGGCGGGGTCTCGATGAACCCTCAGGGTCCCTCCCGCGCTTCCAGCGGCCGGAGCGGGAGCAGCTCTCTGCACTGGGGGAGCAGAAGGCCCCGGACCAGCGACTCCTGCCGCCTCTTCGCTGGCCCTGGAAGCGAAGGAAGGAGTTTGTCCGAGACCGAAGGAGGGACTGAGGAGGAAGACAGGGTCGGCGACCTCGGATCCGTCCAGTCTGGGACGATCCAAAAGGCAGGAAGCCCTGCTCTACAGCCTTTACCGAAAGTGGTTTATGGACATCCAAGGAAGGGACCCTCCTCACCCAGGGGGAATCACCCAGAGAAGGTGCCAGAAGGACAGTGGCTCTGGGGCATGGCCAGAACTCACACAACTCAAGGCCATGGAGCCTCAGATGAAACGTGGAAGACTTTGAGGGCAAAGGTCTACACATGGTCATTTTTGCAGCTGTCGGACAAGATGCTGAAGAGGGGCTCTGAGTCCCATGACGCTGCGTCCCAGCAGAGCACCTCCAGAAGGGAGCGGGAGGACCCACTGCCCGCGGCCCAGGACCACAAGGGGACCCACGCCCTGGCTGGCCGAGTCAGATCCCAACTGGCCAAGGCTTCTGAGCCGGTGTCGGGGCAAGTGGGTGTCTGCAGAACACGGCCTCCCCTTCCCAGTGAGTCTGGGGGGCCTACAATCCTGTCTTCCGCGAGAAGCAGGGTTCCTGCCCTTCTGTGCCCCGCCTCACCCAGCCACAGCTGCCTGAGCAGGGGCAGGGACGCGGGTTCAGGGACCCCACCCCCACCCAGATGTGGCCGCCAGCCTGTCCTGGCTTCTCCCCAGAGACGGGCGTGTATCCCAGGAGCCATCAGCGGTGAGCTTGTCCTGCGGCCAGAAGGTCCTCGATGGGACGCAGAGCCTGCAGAAAGCAGCCAGCTGGCACGTGTAGGAAGGGCTGCCGCAGGACAGACCAGGGTGGGAGCCCAGAGAGGCCGAGGCCGAGGAGCGGCTCCGGAAACGGCGGTCCCGGAACCCCGCAGGGAATTCGCACACCGCCGTCACACACTAGCAAGGTCACCAACAGGAGCTATTAGTCTTCCAACAATTTCCCAAAGGATATCACCAGTAGAAATCACATCGCAAGATAAAACGGACACCGGCAGGGGCGCCTGGGTGGCTCAGTGGGTTAAGCCGCTGCCTTCGGCTCAGGTCATGATCTCAGGGTCCTGGGATCGAGTCCCGCATCGGGCTCTCTGCTCAGCAGGGAGCCTGCTTCCTCCTCTCTCTCTCTCTCTCTCTACCTGTCTCTCTGCCTACTTGTGATCTCTCTCTGTCAAATAAATAAATGAAATCTTTAAAAAAAAAAAAAAAACGGACACCGGCTGAAAGGCCACAGGGAAAGGCCCATCGGGAACTGAAAATCGGTGGCGGAGTCTCTAGACGAGAACGGGGCGCTCCAGTCGGGCGACCCGACCCAGCGCAAGTGGACACAGGAGAAAGCTCACAGGCGGGAGCAATAATCAGTAAGATGTGAGACATTTGAACAACAATAAATTCTACGGGCACCTGGGTGGCTCAGTCGGTTGCGCATCCGCTGCCGGCTCAGGTCATGACCCTGGGGTCCTGGGATTGAGCCCCGCATCGAGCTCCCTGCTCTCCCTCTGCCTGCTGCTCCCCCTGCTTGTGCTCTCTCTCTCAAATAAATAAATAAGATCTTCTTTTTAAAAATCTAAAAAATAAATAAATAAGATTCTATAAACCTCCCAAGGAGCCCAGTAATATTTACACGGAAAAAATGATTCCAGGGAAAATAATTTCTGAAAAGTGAAAAAGTCAACAGTCCATTTGCCCACACCCTGAAACCAGGCAAGTCGCCGCCCCCCACGCCCGCCTCTGGTTTCTGCAAGTCTCACTCCCCTGGAGCGAAGAGCCTTCCGGAAGCTACAGAAGTCAGAGACTGGACATCAGGAGCAGCGAACCTGAACAGTGGCTGTGCCCGGCTAAACCGGGCTGAGCTGGGAAGCCTCCAGGGCTGGAGGAAAGCAGGGGAGCGGGGGAGAGAGGGCGGGAGGACCCCGAGACCCGGCACAGCTCCCGCCCCACGCCCCTGCCATACAGAGGCCACGGCGGCTGAGGTCACCCCTCCTGGGAGCTTTCCTGCAGGGGGGCCGGAGCGCCTTGTGAGGTCGCCCACGGCCCTCCGCGGCCGGCTGGACCCGGAGCACGGCGTCAGCATGTCTGCAGGGGGCCACCAGAGGCTACACAGCTGTGCCTCCGGTTACAGAAATGCGCTGACATCGAAAATCAGGCCACGGTCTTTGCTGGGAGTACTAAAAACGCAGAAAGGAGTCAAGAGAACATTTAAATGCCTGTAATCCTACAACCCGGAAATCACTACTGACCTTTTGGGTTATGTCTTTCCCGTCCTTTCTCTGTCTTTGTGTAAATATTTTAATCAGTCGTGTCTGTTCTTGTGTCTGATTCTCTCCCATGTGTCACGTCAGGGCCGATCCTGTTCTTAAAGATCGCCCCAAAAGATACTTCCGACATTTCCGCATAACTGCTTCCACCTCTCAGGGATCCAAGTACATGAACTTGGGTTCACGTGTTCTCTGTATTCTGCGCTTAGCAAAGACCCCAAACTAGAGCTGCTCATTCCGTCAGTGGCGGTGCCAGACCCCTGATGAGTCCAACCCTCAAGACTCGGGGACTGGGGTGCTCAGAGGAAGTGGTGCTGGTTAACCCGGCCGCTGCCGCACGGGGCTGTAAAGGGCCGGTCCAGGCTCCTCTCTCCGCCCTAACCCCACAGAGAACTCCACACTAGAGCACTCCGCCCAGGGTGGGATTTTTAAGTTACCCGTGGACACTGGGCATCCATTAACGTTACTTCACAGCATGAAAAATGGTCACATTAAATTTAAGAACTAGAATGCAAATTGAGGGTTTCAGAGGGGAGGGAGGGAGGAGATGGGGCAGCCCGGTGGTGGGTATTAAGGAGGGCACGGACTGCATGGAGCACTGGGTGTCGTACACAGACAATGAACCATGGAACACTACATCAAAAAAATTGTTTTACTTAAAAAAATTTTTAAATTAAAAAAAGAAGTAAGATGCAAATTTATGTGGACACTACAATTATAGCAAAGCAAAAAAAGGCACAAAAAAAGAAATATACTAAAGTAAGTGCCAATCTCTCCGTGGTTTTATTATGGTGATTTTCTCACCTCGTCAGGTGTATATAAACTTTCTACCGTGAGCATATGTTGGAAAAATTGGAAACAAGCCAGTTACTTAATGAAGGTAGGACTCAACTGCCACTTGCATGCTGAGCTCAAACGTCGTTACTTTGAAAAAAAAAATTGATGAAATAGGATCGTGAAATGACTTTGAGACTGTCTAGAGCAGGGGAGCTATCTACTTCCTGACTGTGAAACATAAAATCGCCCACACAAAGAAGTCGAGGAAATCCCTTTTATCGCTCTATAAATTCCATAATTAGTTCAGTAATAAAATAAGACAATCTGTCTACTCTCCTTCCCACTTCCATAAAAAGTAAACAATAAAAACTACAAGCACTTCAGTTCTGTGATACTGTTAACTTATCACAACCCAAGAACTCTGAGAAGAGTTCCGCCCCGCCGGCCCCCTGGTCAGCTCTCCACTTGGTCAGCTGGGCTGGCCTCTGCGGGGATGGCCACTACCTTGCTTCTCGCGGGGGCGCCGGGAGAGGCGCTCCTGCTTCACTCATTCCCGCATTTGCAGGGGTGAAGTGCTCCCCAAACCTCGGGAAGATTGCTCATTTTGGAGGTGACATGCATGGACCGGCATGAGAATGTATGCCCAGATGGCCTCTTTAAAGTTCCAAATTCCACTTAAGGCAACGTATTCGAAGGAAATACTCAGAGATATGCACAAAAAACACAAGTACAAAAGTATCTTAGATATCAAGAATAAGAACCTAAAACTTTTTTTAAAGATAGAAGAAGACAACCAAAGAAAAAGTAAGAGAAGACCCAAAAGACAGAAAAGAAATACGAATGACTTTTAAATGCCCAGATGATGACTCTACTTCATTCATAATAAGAGAAGCGAAGTCATCCTCACTAAGGTGGCATTTTATGACTGTCAGACGGGCGGCTTCCCTAAGTCAGGGAGGGCAGCAGGAGACGCATTCCTTGCGTTGCCTGTGACACTGTCTCAATCTCCCCGAGGGCACCTCTACCCAGATTTCGAATGCACCTCACTCTGATCCAGCAATTACACGGTTTATCTTCAGACTCTGATCCAGCAATTACACGGTTTATCTTCAGACTCTGATCCAGCAATTACACGGTTTATCTTCAGGCCCTACTCGCGGACATTTACAAATGACGCATCCGAGATCATTCTCTACAGCAGAGGCCTCCAGGAATGGGAGACCAGTTAAAGCGTGGAAGTTCACACATGGGAGAGCAGGTCATCGCACGAGAGGATGAGGGGCGTGCCTGTGCTCTGTGGAAGGATCCGGGCGCTTTGTTAAGTCAAAGAGGGAAATTCAGGACCATATGTATATGGTGCGACTGTTCGTACAAGAGGAGAGAAGAATCGGGTGTATGTTTGCCTGTGTGCTTGCTGATTCATAAAATACGTCTGTAAAGAGAAGTCAACCACCCGTGTTGTTGCTGGGGAAGGTGCCGGGGGGCCTGGGACGTAAGAGAGCGTTCACTGTGAGTCATTTTATATGCTTCGAACTTTGAACTAGGACAATAGTTCATTTGTTTTTTTTAACTGGTTTTTTGTTGTTTTTTTTAATGAGTAAAGGAGAAAACATGAAATAAAAATCAGGGGCACCTGGGTGGCTCAGTGGGTTAAGCCTCTGCCTTCAGCTCAGCTCCTGATCCCAGGGTCCTGGGATCGAGTCCGTCATCAGGATCTCCGCTCAGCAGGGAGCCTGCTTCCTCCTCTCTCTCTGCCTGCCTCTCTGCCTACTTGTGATCTCTGTCTGTCAAATAAATAAGTAAAATCTTTTTAAAAATTTTTAAAAAAGGAAATAGAAATCCTTAAGGCTAATGGAAGGATCGTGACAGAGATGTTGGGTCTCGAATATGACAAAGGTTTCCCGGGTGGACGCAGCTATCAAAGTCATCACTTGTACATCAAAAGGAGAATGTCCATAAATTGTACCTCAAAAAAGTGAAAAAACAGTGCATGGGCTTGAATATATATATACTCAGTGGCCTTTATCTGCATCGTCATAATAACTTTCCAGAAACTGTAAACCGCCTCGCTCTCCAGTGTTGCAGGACTGGCTGGGGGACCAGCGGGACGGGCCGCAGTTTGAGTCCCAGAGCACAGAGCGCAAACGCTGACGAAGCACTTCTACCCCTTTACTGCGCGGCTACTTTGCACGGACAACTACCCCCTGTAAGACTCAGCACAACCCCAGGGGAAATGGAGAATTACACGATTGTACTTAGAAGGAAACAGATTCAGCAATTAGAATCAGCTGGCCACAGGAGCCTTCCCCTGTAGAACCCCCCACGCCCCACCCAAGTCTGTCCCTCGGTCCTTTGCACACCTGCACCACTGCTTGCACACCTCCTCATCTGCTCACATACCTCCTCTCTTTACCCACCTCCATCATGGCTTGCACACCTCCTCATCCGTGCGCGCACCTCCTCACTGCTTGCACACCTCCTCATCCGTGCGCACACCTCCTCACTGCTTGCACACCTCCTCATCCGCACGCGCACCTCCTCATCCATGCGCACACCTCCTCACTGCTTGCACACCTCCTCATCTGTTCGCACACCTCCTCATCTGTCTGCGCCTCTTGATCTGCTCACACTCCTCTAGCACTGATCACACGCCTCCTGATCTGCTCACGTGCCTCCGTAACCTTCAGAGTTTCTCGCACACCCTCCCAATTGCACGTGTGCATGCAACACTCCCGAATGACCCCATGTTGCAGAGGAGGCTGATGAGGAGCCGCACGAGATGGCCGGTGCTGTGCGCCGCTCCCAGGCCGCGCTGTCTCTGGGCATGCGGAGCACTCTGCACCCTGGCTCGCTACGCCGGCACCAAACCCCCCTCGCATCCGCACGCCCTCCTCTCCCCTGTGGCTGCAGCAGCCGCACCGGCTGCACCCTCTTGGGCAGACCCCACGGGGGCTGGGAAGGGCCAGACTGGCGGGGCCGAGGGGCGGCAGGTACCTTTCTCTCCTGTGGGGCCGACTCTTCCAGGCCGTCCGGGTGCACCTTTGTCTCCCTTCTCTCCAGCATCCCCTGTGGAAGAAGTCACGGCGTTTAGGACCTCCTTCTGAGCACAGATCCCAGCCTCGGCTTCTCGCCCTGTGGCGGCCAGCCGCGCCCCCTGGCCTTCCTCCCCCCGGCCCCAGCCGCAGACATTTCCTCTCTTACCCTGACCGTCCCCCACCCCCATGGGCTTTCCCCCTCTTCCCACCCTCCACCACTGAGGCTCTCAGGGTCCCTGCCCCGAATCCGTGTTGAGACTCTGCTTCTGGGCCCTCCTTTCCCCGTCCAGGGATGTTGCGTCCCCTTCTCCAAGTATCCCTGTGGGCTAGCTTGCCCTCTGGTGCACAGCGCTCCCTGAGAACCCCCGTGCCTGCCCCTCTGCCCTCAGGGCAGCATGAGGAGAGCAGGCGCCTCGAGGCTGTCCCGTGCCAGGTGTCCCTCTGTATCTGGCTGTGTGTGTATCCGGCAGGTGCTCCAGGGAAGAATAAACAGGCGCGTCCACATCACTGCGTCCTTTCGGCCTGAGGGGAAGCCGCGCACCCTCGGGGGTGGGGAGCCTGAGACCCGGCGGGCGTATCCCCCTGGCTCGCGTTCCCTGGCCGGGTGTGTCCTGCTCTCGCCCAGGCCGCGTGCCGCCGGCCCTCGTCACGGGGCCTGGCGTGTCTGGGCGGTCACTTGCTCATCTTTGATCTGCCGCTGGTCTCACTCAGAACTGAGCGGGGAGCTGGGCTACTCGTCTCCTGATGCCCCACGCTCCGCACACCGCACGTCGACCCGACGGCGTCTCCCCAGAGGTGAGTCCCTCCGGGATGCTCCTGGTTCTCGCGGACACACAGATTCTCCCGCCGGCAAGCCCCAGGCCCGGGGTCGTCTCTGCTTTCCGTCTCCCTCATCAGCGGAGCGCAGCCTCTGCCAAGCTCTGTGCGGTCGGACCGGCCCACTCCCTGCCCTGGCCCGGCTGGGCCGGCCCAGGGCTCCCTGCGGCTCTGGGGACCGTGCTCCCGCGGCCCACGCAGGACAGACGTGCATGCATGTGGGGACGCCCACGGGCGGCGGAGGCGGCGGCGGGGGCAGAGGCTGGAGTTGGACGGAGACGCCAGGGTCCCTCCCCAGGCCTCCCCCCCATCCCACTCTAATCCACACCCAAACCTGCTTCCTAAAACACAGACTCCATTATGTTATGTCCCTTCTTTTTTTTTTTAAGATTTTATTTATTTGTCAGTAAGAGAGAGAGAAAGAGCCCACAAGCAGGCAGAGAGGCAGGCAGATGCAGAGAGAGAACCAGGCTTCCTGCAGAGCAAGAAGCCCAATGCGGGACTCGATTCCTGGACCCTGGGATCATGACCTGAGCCGAAGGCAAAGGCTTTAACCCACTGGGCCACCCAGGCGTCCCTGTTATGTACCTTCTTAAAACCACCAACAGGCTGAATGTGGAGACAAATAATGCCTCATTTCTAAAACCGTCCTCGGGAGCCCAGGTCGTGACGGCCACCGTCCCACCGTCCAACCGGACCCTCCAGGTTGCGCTTCTGATCCGCTCACCGGCTGCTTCTTCTCCCCAGTGACCAGACCCTTGACCATATCACGCAGCTCGTCTGCCCGACGGCTGTACCACTCCCCCAAGAGGCTGCGTGTGCCAGCAGGGGTCCGCGTAACCCCCCAGGTGCACCCAACACCGGCCACCGTCCAGGCTACTTCAGTTCTCTGTGACCCTCCTTGGGCCTGCGAGCCTGGTGAGGAGCTTAACTGAGCTTACAGATGCCCCAACGAGATGCCCCAAACTGACTGTCTGGCCTGAAGGAGGGGGCATCCTGTTTAAACTTCCCCAAACACAGAGAAAAGCAGAGTGCCAGCAACAGCCTGTGGTCACCTGCGTGCCCCTGGGGGGAAGCCTCCATGCAGCCCCCGGCTGAAGGGTGGGATCACACAGGCCCAGCACACACGTGGCCCTTAAGTCTCTGCGTACTTTACGGTTCTTAAGAAAGGAAACTATCACAGTAGAAATACTTGGGGACACATTGATAGACCCGCAAGAAATACCGACTAACAGACTGAGCCCACCACCCAGAGCCTGCACACACCCAAGCGACACCAACACCTGGAAGAGAACTACCAGAGGAACGTGACCCTTGGGGCCATCGGCGTCTGACCCTGAAATAAGACGCTGAATATTTTCATAAAGGCAAGAGAGGATAGACACCTACGATCAAAAGTAAAAAGCACTGAAAAGAACCAACTAGAGCATGGAATGTTCTTCCATCTTTTTTGTCTTCTTCAATTTCTTTCATGAGTGTTCTGTAGTTCCTCGAGTACAGATCCTTTACCTCTTTCGTTAGGTGTATTCCCAGGTATCTTATGGTTCTTGGTGCTGTAGTAAATGGACTCGATTCTCTAATTTCCCTTTCTATATTTTCATTGTTAGTGTATAAGAAAGCCACTGATTTCTGCACATTAACTTTGTATCCTGCCACGTTGCTGAATTGCTGTATGAGTTCTAGTAGTTTGGGGGTGGAGTCTTTTGGATTTTCCATATAAAGAATCATGTCATCTGCGAAGAGAGAGAGTTTGACTTCTTCATTGCCAATTTGGATACCTTTTATTTCTCTTTGTTGTCTGATTGCTGGTGCTAGGACTTCTAATACTATGTTGAACAAGAGTGGTGAGAGTGGGCATCCTTGTCGTGTTCCTGATCTCAACGGGAAGGCTGCAAGCTTTTTCCCATTGAGGATGATATTTCCTGTGGGTCTTTCATAGATAGATTTTATGAAGTTCAGGAATGTTCCCTCTATCCCTATACTTTGAAGAATTTTAATCAGGAACGGATGATGGATTTTGTCAATGCTTTTTCCTGCATCAATTGAGAGGACCATGTGGTTCTTCTCTCTTCTCTTATTAATTTGTTCTATCACATTGATTGATTTGCAAATGTTGAACCATCCTTGTAGCCCAGGGATGAATCCCACCTGGTCATGGTGGATAATCTTTTTAATGTGCTGTTGGATCCTGTTTGCTAGGATCTTGCTCTTGGATTGGAAGAATAAACATTGTTAAAATGTCTATATTGCCGGGCGCCTGGGTGGCTCAGTGGGTTAGGCCGCTGCCTTCGGCTCAGGTCGTGATCTCAGGGTCCTGGGATCGAGTCCCGCATCGGGCTCCCTGCTCAGCAGAGAGCCTGCTTCCCTCTCTCTCTCTCTGCCTGCCTCTCTGCCTACTTGTGATCTCTCTCTGTCAAATAAATAAATAAAATCTTTAAAAAAAAAAATGTCTATATTGCCTAGAGCAATCTGTACTTTTAATGCCATTCCAATCAAAATTCCACTGGTATTTTTCAGAGCTGGAGCAAATAATCCAAAAATTTGTATGGAATCAGAAGAGACCTTAAATCACTAAGGAAATGTTGAAAAACAAAAATAAAGCTGGGGGCCTCACGTTACCTGATTTCAAGCTTTACTACAAAGCTGTGAACACCAAGACACATAGACCAGTGGAACGGAGGAGAGAGCCCAGATATGGACCCTCAACTCTATGGTCAAATAATCTTCAACAAAACAGGAAAAAATATACAGTGGAAAAAAGACAGTCTCTTCAATAAATCGTGCTAGGAAAACTAGACAGCTATATGTATAAAAATGAAACTTGACCATTCTCTTACACCTTACACAAAGATAAATTCAAAATGGATAAAAGACCTCAATGTGAGACAGGAATCCATCAGAATCCTAGAGGAGAACATAGGCACTAATCTCTTCGATATCAGCCACAGCAACTTCTTTCAAGATATGTCTCCAAAGGCAAAGGAAACAAAAGAGAAGATGAACTTTTGGGACTTCATCAAGATCAAAAGCTTCTGCACAGCAAAGGAAACAGTCAACAAAACAAAGAGGCAACCCACGGACTGGGAGAAGATATTTGCAAATGACAGTACAGACAAAAGGTTGATATCCAGGATCTATAATGAACTCCTCAAACTCATCACACACAAAACAGACAATCATACAAAAAAATGGGCAGAAGATATGAACAGACACTTCTCCAATGAAGACATACAAATGGCTATCAGACACATGAAAAATGTTCATCATCACTAGCCCTCAGGGAGATTCAAATTAAAACCACATTGAGATATCACCTTACACCAGTTAGAATGGCCAAAATTAACAAGACAGGAAACACCATGTGTTGGAGAGGATGTGGAGAAAGGGGAACCCTCCTACACTGCTGGTGGGAATGCAAGTTGGGGCAGCCACTTTGGAGAACAGTGTGGAGATTCCTCAAGAAATTAAAAATAGAGCTTCCCTATGACCCTGCCATTGCACTCCTGGGTATTTATCCCAAAGATACAGATGTCGTGAAAAGAAGGGCCATCTGTACCCCTTATAGCAGCAATGGCCACGGTCACTGAACTGTGGAAAGAACCAAGATGCCCTTCAACAGATGAATGGATAAGGAAGATGTGGTCCATATACACTATGGAGTATGATGCCTCCATCAGAAAGGATGAATACCCAACTTTTGTAGCAACATGGACGGGACTGGAAGAGATGATGCTGAGTGAAATAAGTCAAGCAGAGAGAGTCAATGATCATATGGTTTCACTTATTTGTGGAGCATAACAAATGGCATGGAGGACAAGGGGAGATGGAGAGGAGAAGGGAATTGAGGGAAATTGGAAGGGGAGGTGAACCATGAGAGACTATGGACTCTGAAAAACAACCTGAGGGTTTTGAAGGGGTGGGGGGTGGGAGGTTGGGGGAACCAGGTGGTGGGTATTATAGAGGGCACAGATTGCTTGGAGCACTGGGTGTGGTGGAAAAACAATGAATACTGTTACGCTGAAAAGAAATTAAAAAAAAAAAAGAACCAACTAGAAATCTTGCACGTGAAATTAACTTTTTAAATTATTTATTTATTTATTTGAGAGAGAGAAAGAGCGCACAAGTAGGGGGAGCAGCAGGCAGAGGGAGAGGGAGAAGCAGGCTCCCCACTGAGTAGGGAGCCCGACACGGGGCTCGATCCCAGGGCCCTGAGATCATGACCTGAGCCGAAGGCAGAGGCTTCACCAACTGAGCCCCCCAGGCGCCTATGAAATTTATTTTTTTTTAATAATCTTATTCTATTTGAATTCAATAAATTAACATCTAGTGTATTATTAGTTTCAGGGGTGGATTTCAGTGACGCGTCAGTCGCTTGTAACACCCGGTGCTCACTACAGCACGTGCCGGCCTTAGCGCCGTGACCCCGTTAGCCCGCGCCTGCTGCATCCCTCTCCAATCGGCCCTCAGGTTGTTTCCCATAGTCAAGGGGCTCTTATGGCTTGTCTCCCTCTCTGATTTTGTCTTATATTGCAACCTTATTCTTAGCTGTAAAAAAACTGGAAGTGGCCCAAATATTCATTTAACAAGGGAATGGCTCATCAAGCTGCAGCGTACATGAAAGTAATTTTGAAATGCATCTCTGTACAGAGAGGCCGAGTAGCCGGGTGGCCGAGGACGCGAGCCACGCTGCGAAACGCGTCAGGACGGAGAATGTTTTCACGGAGCGACGGGAAGAGGTCGAGGACTGGAGAGTCGTGTCTGGATTCCCAGTTATCAAGGGCAGAGTGAAGAAAAGCCCCACAGACGCCCATGCGCACCGCAGAGGAATTCCAGAAAAGGGAGAACAGACAGTTGAAGCCGTGAGGGTTTGGCCAGGTTAAGAGCTGTGGCCTCCCAGCGCCAGGGGAAGGCACGGAAGGCCACAGCGCAAGCGCCACAGGGAACCACACGTGACAGACGAGGGACAGCAACGTAGATGCGACGCGGTGACGCTGCAGAACTCGGGAGTGAGGAGAAGACCCCGTGTGTCACCCGGGGGGGGGGGGGGGGTGTAGACGGCGGCTCCGGCGTGAGTCAGGCTGACCTGGGAATTCTCCTTAGCTGCACAGGACATAAGGTAAAGGAAGATAAAATACGACAATAATTTCAACCCAAAAAAGCCATAATCGAGACTGAGAGATAGAAAAGGGCTCGATGAAGTGACTTGTGGGGACCCGCCATAGCCAGGCGCCCAACGGGCAAACACTCTGAGAGGGGGCCCTACCCGCACAGGTGAGGGGCCAGGATGGAAGTGACAGGTGTGCAGGTGCCAGCGAGGGCTGGGCGACGGGGTGGTGCCCGGAGAAAGAGCGGGGCCCTCCCCGTGTGTCAGGGAGAGCGGGAAGTGTACCCCTGAGGGGGTCCGGGCTGAGGCGAGCCTGTGTCACCGCCTGCGGGACAGCACCTGCTCCCGCGTGCCAGCTCCCCCACTGAGCGGGAACCCCTGGAAGCCCGAGAGCACACCCTGCCAGCTCGGGGTCTCCCAGCGCACCCCAGAGTGGCCCTGACCACAAAGGCGCTCTGTCTGCACTTGCAGGAAATGTACACCAAGCACGCCGCCAGCTTTGCTTTTGTGGAGGAAGAGGAGCCCCAGAGGCTGCCTGCTGTGTTCCCCGACATGTGCATGCAGCGAGCTCGCCCCACCGCGGGAGGCGGGGCCGCGTGCACCCCTCGGAGGAGGAGCCAGGCCCGGAGAAGGAGGCAGCAGGTCTCGACCACCCGTCCCTAGTGCATCCAAGCCTTCACGGGGAAGGACTGAGATCACCAGACCGCCAGTGAACCAACGCTGCGCACCCAGCTCCGCACTCCTCCCAGAGAGAAAGCAGTGAGGACACAGGCCTCAGGACGGCCGCGGGCTCCCCGGCTGCCCCCGCCCCCTGCTGCTGCAGGTCGCATGGAGCGTGGCACCTGCGTGTGTAGCAAGGCTCCGAGGACGGAAAGTCCCTGGGCAGCACCAAGTGCTACCTTGAGCCCACAAGTCCTCTTCCTAAGGCGGGAGAGAGGACTACTATATCATGAAAAACTTTCTAAGAGCGTGACCTCTCATGGGTCTTGTCTCAGATCATCAGAAAGTCCCTCGAACACCGTTCTCCCCAAGATTCTGCATCACGGTCTCACCCAGTGCTGGGGAGCAGGGGTGGTCCCTGGGAGGGGGGCGTCCAGAGCTCAGAGGCAGAGAGCCTCCCGAGCCCCTGGTTGGGTAAGCCCCCCAACCCTGAGGACGGGGTGCACTGCACCCTAGAAGACAGGGGCTGCGCCCTATCCGTGGTCTCAGGGACATTCAGAACTGCGGCCCCGCTGATGAGAACCTCAGGACCGTATTGCTCTAAGCCTCTCCCCGCAGACTCGCACGCACGCCATACTGTGTGCCCGGGGAGCCCAATGTCCTCTCCCCACAGCCTTTCCTTTAGCAGGCAGTGATCTGGCACCAATGACCGTGTGACGTTCTACGTGACAAGTTACGTCTCTACCGGGAGAGGCTAACATTTGAAGTGTCCAGCTCATTCTTCATCATTGACAACCTGTTCCCTCCTCCCTCCCACGTGCAAAGCACACGTGGCTAGTACTCACTTCTAGCTCGTCTCCCTGCCAGTCTCAAGAAGGTCTAAGCACAAAGCTGTTGCCTTGATGGCATTTGGGTCATTCTTGACCCAACAAGGAAGACATCAGGTACTTGGTGTAGGCACTTGCCCATCTTTGCGGCTGGTTGAGGAAGGGCCGTGGGTGCTCCTGGCTCTCCAGCACCTGCCTCTACAGTGGACGTCCCCCCCACAGTGGGAGAGGAAGCAGGCCCCAGCCGCTGGCGTGTCTCAGAGGAGCAAAGTCCCCAAAGGTGTGCGGTCCCCTTGTTCCTGGGCCAGAACAAGAAACCCCCAGTCCTGGCCTCCACCCCCACCCCCACCCCCAGAACGGGGACGATGGGAGGTGACGTCACTTCACAAGGCTTCTGTGAATTCACCCGTCATCTGGCACGTACGCAGCTTCCACCTGTCAGTTACAGCTCAGTGAAGCTGGAGACAAGCACAGGACACCCGACTGCGCGGACTTCGGGAAGTCTGGTAAGAAGCTTCTTGGGGCACCTGGATGGCTCAGTGGGTTAAGCCTCTGCCTTCAGCTCAGGTCGTGATCTCAGGGTCCTGGGATCGAGCCCCACATCGGGCTCTCTGCTCAGCAGTGAGCCTGCTTCCCCCTCTCTCTGCCTGCCTCTCTGCCTATTCGTGATCTCTGTCTGTCAAATAAATAAATAAAATCTTTAAAAAAAAAAAAAAGCATCCGACTCTCGATTCTGGCTGGGGTCATGATCTCAGCGTCGGAGATGGAGCTGGGCGCTCAGTGTGGAGTCTGCCTGCAAGTCTCTCTCTCCCTCCCCCTCTGCCCCAACCCCCTCCTCACACGCTGCCTCTCTCTCCAATAAACAAATTGTGGGGAAAAAGTTTCTCTACTGGAACTGTGGCTTTGGTGTGGACAGACTGTGGCCATCGAGACTATGGGGCAACGTTGCTGCTTCATCAGGGCGTCTGGAACGCAGGCTCCACAGCCCAAACCACCCTCCACGGCTTCCACACAACCTGGGGACGAGTCGGCTTCACCTGCTGGAGGACGAGCCCCTGGGCACAGGGTCTGCCTCAGCGTCGTCCTCCAGGGCGCCCACCCCCCGTCCGGCTCACTGAGGCCATCTGCCCCGGCCGCCCTCAGCTGCAGCCTGCCCTCACAAGCCCCGTCTGCCCCCACGAGGGTCTGGTCTCCAGAGACTCCCGGCTCTGTCTTGGGGGGCGGTCATTCTCATCACGGTCCAAAGCCCCTAAGTGTGAGTCTGCTTCCTCTGTCTCTGCAAGGAGAGCTGACATTCCCGCGGAAGGCCCAGTGTCCTGGCCAGGTCCGTGTAGACGGAGCAGGCAGCAAAGGGCAGAAGGGAATTTGGGGAGTGAGTCCTGGGCCAGCCCTGCTGCACCCTGGTGGCTTGCTCCTAGAGCCAGAGGCCCAAGCCTGCCCACCTGATGTGTGTCACGAGCCCTGCGCCTGCTTCAAGGGTTTTTGTAGCGTTTGAGCTGGAACCCACATGTCCATCCTGCACTGGACCCTCCACCCTTCTTGGGAATTACAAGATCTGGGAATCTCTTGCCTGTGCTGTGGAGAAACCAGGGTCTTTTCTAAACAAAGATGCTCATTCCCGGGGCCGGTACCTCCAGCCGCCACATCTGCTCGGCACAGCAGACTCCAACTGGAAGGAAATTACAAGCAAGCCGGCAAGCAAAGAGCTTTTGGGGTTTGTTTGTTTGTTTGTTTTTTAAAGAAGAAATTAGGAGCTCTCAGGAACCAGTGTCGGAGCACTGGCTTGGAAGCGGTGGGACCCGGTGCGGCAAACTGCCAAATGTCCCTGAGCCTCCAATGTCCTTATCTGCAAAATGGGCCAGATGAGACCATCTCATTCTGAAAGTCATTCGAGGTCATGTGTGTGGCACCTGGAACGAATGTTAGTGTCCTTTATGGGGTGCAGATAGGCGGCTAGCTTCAGAATTTCAGAATCCCTTGGCCAAAGGAAGAGTAGACTTTATGTAGTCGACCCGGAGTTTGGCAGATGGGGAAACTGAGGCGCATCTTGCTCAGACCCCGGGCGGCGGCAGCACCAGCGCTCCAGCCTCAGCCACACTCGGGAGGCCGCGGTCGAGGTTACCTTTGAGGCCTGGGACAAGAATATGCAGGGAGCAGGCGTCCTCCGCTGTCTGCTGAGGGTGTCCCCCTGGAAGCAGCCACAGGAAGGCCAGGCCGATCAGAGCCAGACGCTGCTTCATCACGAGCGCTCGGGGGACACAGGCTCCTGCACCAAGGAAGGGGACACAGCGATGAGCGTTCAGACACCGGGGCGTGACCGCATGCAGGCTGGGGCCGGGGTGCTGGTAGATGTCGGGGGCCCCTCCCAGCCCTCAGGTCTCTCCCTCGCGGCCCACCTTCGCCTCCCCGTCCCGGCCACGCTGGGACCCCCAACCTGAGCGCAGCTGGCAGATTCTCGCCTCTGCGTCTCTGTGGCTGAGACGTCACGCACACAAAGGCACACGTGTGGTCCTAGGACAACTCTGACATGCCGCCCAGAACAGAGGGTAGAGCCCAGCCAGCTCCCCAGGGCAGGCCGGCCCCCCATGGTCCCTGGGCCCAGGACCCCTCCAAACCCCTTGGAGCTGCGCTCTTGGGCTGTGAATGCACATCTCGTGTGGCCTCCTAGCATCACCGCGCACCAGTGCGCTCCTAACTGACCAGTGTCCCGATGGCCCAGCATGGAGCTTTCCGTTGTGGGCTGTGCGCAGAGTCTGAGCAAGCCTATATCGCTCAGCACTGCTGCGGGGCTCACGGCAGCCCTAGCTCGTCAGTCGTCTGTCCCTGTGACAGCACCCGTCACCAGCGGGTGTGGGAGGGGGACGGAGGCTGGGACACACAGTAGTACACAGCTGGCCCTGCGCCCCCATGGGGATCAGGCACGCTGACTCTTCCCCAGAGGGCCAGTGAGAAAGTCTTGGGGGCAGCACCCAGAGAGCCACCCCTGAGACTCTGATGTCCACACAGCGCAGGATCTGGGGATGGCCGTGCACCTGGCAGCCCCGGGACCAGGACCCCGGGCTCATCATGTCTCCGACACTGGCTGGCGCCCTCCGCGTGGAGGGGAGGGAGGAGTCCGTGCGAGGAGCGACTACGTGAAACACGGAGAAGTGTGCCGGGGCAAGTGCTCGCCAAGACGGCCGCAGCACTACTGTTTGCACACGGGGAGGGCCCCGCGGCCTGCAGGCCCTCCGGGCCCAGGAAGCCAGCGCCTCTGAGCCGAGAGGTCCTGTGCCCCAGCCACTGCTCCAGCCAGGTTCTCCATGCGACAGATGCAGGCAGAAGCCGTGTGTGCTCTGTGACACCCAGCAGCGAGGGCCCTGCTCCCCTCGGCGGGGCACAGGACGCACGGTGTCCCCGACAGGGGAGCGTAGAAGGCCGGCCGCCCCCAGCACGTCTCTCCCGTTTCACAGGCCGGGCAACCAGGGATGAGGGTAGGGAAGTCGGCTGCCCAGAGCACCCCTCTAGTAGGGGGGAGGTGGGGTCGGACTGGGGCCTCCTGGCGCACCTGACCTCTCCCTTCTGCTCCTGCGGGCCATCCGAGCGCCAAGCCCCGGAGCGGGGGCCGCTCACCTCCTTACGCTACGGTGGCAGCTCTCACTGTGTTGTTTCACGCTTGCGAGAGACGAGGAGCCACTATTTACTACCGCACGTGGGCACACAAACCTCATTTAGTTCCCAAAACCACCTTGGACCTGGCTCCTCAATGCGATGGTGCCAAGGAGGCTGGAGGCTGGACAGTCAGGCCCCCCTCCCAGACCCCCTCCCAGACCCCCCCAACCACCCCCCAGCCAGCGCTGGGCCTGCCGCCTTCACCTGCGTGAGGGAGCAACTCTGAGGAGAAGGGAAAAGGGGTGAAGGTTTGCCCCCAGCCCGCAGGGATGAGCTTTGCCCCTTTCGCTTCCCCCTGCCGCTGGGCCTTGGGCCCCGGGCTGGCGACTTGCCCTGGAAGTGGACCACGAGTGAGCAGCTCCTGCAGCCGGGAAAGGCTCGGACCGCGGGCAGCTTAGCGGGCACTGAGCTGAGGACCGAAAGGCTGCGTGAAGCAGCGAATGAGGGACGGACAGAAGCTCACCACGGCAGCACCGAGAATTTAAGGTCTCCCCTCCCTGCGACTGCTTTTCCTCGCTGCCCGAGGGCTCCTCATGCCTCAGGTCCACGCGGGACCGGGGTCAGCGCCTCGGACATGCCGGAGCGGGACGGGCTCGCGGTGGCTCCGGCCCTGCCTTAATGGACCTGGAATTCCTAAGAGCCTGTTTGTGACGCTGTGTCCTTCACCGTGTCGAGCTGAGCTGCTGCTCTAGACGCAAATGTGGGTTCTTTCCAGAATGTAGCTCTTAACAGTGATGATAATGTTAAAAAAAAGTCATGATAAACTTACATTTGGGCTCAAGTCTACAATACTTGCTTCTCGGTGTTTGCGGGGGCGGAGGGGGTTAGATATTTCTTACGGTCTCAGGGTCCGAAGCTGACGTGGGAGCTTCGTGTCCGGCTGAGAACAGCTGCGTCCGGGGACAGCCACGCTGCTCAGCACGACCCCCGGCTCCCACACACGGCTTCCAGCCACAGCGGTCGCCACCTGGGCCGCACAGAGCCTGCACAAGGCCCCCGGGGCCACAGCCGGAACCTTCCCCGCAGCCCTAACCGCAGCCCCCCCGCCCACGCCCCACCACTGGCTCCTGCATCTGCGTCTCCTCAAGGCAGCCCTGGTGGGGGGAGAGGGGGGCTCCAACTCTTCCTACTTCCAGCTCTGCCCTGGGAGTCAGGAGAGGAATCTGGTCTGTAAACAGAGAAGCCGCGGCCCGCTGGGCCCTAAGAACCACATCCTGATCCAGCCAGAGCCGGGAGGTTTC
This sequence comes from Mustela erminea, assembly GCF_009829155.1. Taxonomy (NCBI): domain Eukaryota; kingdom Metazoa; phylum Chordata; class Mammalia; order Carnivora; family Mustelidae; genus Mustela; species Mustela erminea. The sequence continues at coordinate 139,602,223 of NC_045620.1, forward strand.
CACCCTCCCTTGGGCACAGGAAGCTAGGGTTTCCGAGGGGAAATTCAATTTGGAATTCTTAGTAGAATTTCATTGTAAGAATGAAATTCTCTCTCTATATCTCTCTCTCAAATAAGTAAAATCTTTTTTTAAAAAAATAAGGAAACGGACAATGAAAAAAAATGTAGTATAATTTACCAAACTCACAATCCTACCTTTTCACTAAGCTCTGCAGCATGTACAGCCTGAGAACCATCTGGAAGCACCAGGGGCTCCGAGAACAGACACCCCCACCCTCACCCAGCTGCCTGCTCCCCACGGTGACACGGGGTCTCCCCAGGGCCCAACCAGAGGGCACACACTGAGGAGGAAGAGGCCCTTCCCCCAGCTTTCTGCAAACTGTCTGTCCTCTCACGGCCCCCAGATTTCTCAAAGCCGTCGATGAGCTGGAATCGCGGTGGACGCCCGGGCTCACTCTGCCGGGCAAGGGGAGCGCTTCCCACCAGATCAGAAGTCTGGCTATGCACGTGCCACGGCTTTCCCACTTTGTCTTTTAAGTTCCTAAGCACGACCTAACTTCAGCTGGAAGCCAGCTGGCCAGGGAGGAGGGACCCTGTCACACCACGTCCCACCCGGTTTGGGAGACCAGAAGTCCCTGCTCCGGTCCTGCCTTTGCCCCACTGCTGAGCCTAGAACAGAGCCACGGGCCATGAGCACAGATGACCGCTGCGGCCCACATGGCCCCAGCCACAGGCGGTGGCCACCCCCCAGGAGCACGCTCCGGCCACCTTCACACGCTGCCGCAGCCACCTCTCACACTGGGATGGGGATTCGAGAACACACAGCCCCACCTCTTGGAACGAGTGCAGAGAGGAAAAGCCTCCTCCTGTGAGTGCCCTCGTGAGCTGGTCCCATGGAGTCTCCAGCACGAGCTCCTGAATTACTCAGACTCAGGAATTCTAGAGTCGGATCCATCGGACAGACCCCATCCGTTGCGGGGACCAAAGAACAGATCCCATGCCCCCATCCACCAGAGTCCTCCCTCTGGCCTCTTCCTAGCTCAGCGTGTCCCCGTAGACTGGCAGACCCCCTCCGCTCCCCAGGGCTGCCAGGTCCCCCAGCAGAGCGCCCCTACCTGCAGCGCACGCCAGGCGAAGGGGACGTCCTGACCGTCGGGGACCCGCGAGGACACTGCGCCCAGGAGCCTCATAGCCGCTATTTACAGAGGCCGCTGAGCCCCACAGGCCAGGCGAGCGTGGCCCGGGCCGCCAGGCTTCCCAGCAAATCAGGCTGGGTCTCAGCCTTATCTGCAAAGAGCTTCCTGTTTGCAATACATCCGCGGTCCTGCGGGAGGGCGGTGGAGGGTGTGGGAACGCGGGAAGCCACTGCGGGGTCGCGGACCCGCCGGAGATGCCCTTCGGGCCCTTCACCCCGAGCCCCCCAGCCTGACTCTGGCGTCCGCTCTGTTCTCTTTCTCTTCTCCTTTTGAAGAAGGAAGCGTGAGTACTGAGCACGCTGGGCGTCAAGGGAAGCAGCGAGAACGGTCAACCCTCAGGTGCCACATCAGACAAATAAATGTGGCGGACCCGCTTCCTTCCACTCTCCCTGCAGGGTTTCACGTCAAGGCACTCCCTGCTTGTCTACTGCCTGACCGGACCTACCCCGCGCAAGACCCAAACTCACGGCACTCCCTGATGCTTCACGAAGGCAGAGCAAGGGTCTATGGTGGGCGGTCCGGCTCCTGCCTCTTACGGAGGAAGGCAGGGGACTTCTTAGAGAAAAAGATACACGCACACAATTACGACCACAAAAGGCTACATTCAAAGATGCATTTTTATTTAGACTGAAAGACGTCACAACAGATTACGAATTTTGTAAAGATTTTCAAATTCGGGGGCTCCTGGGTGACTCAGTCAGTGAATTGGCTGCCTTTGGCTCACGTCATGATCCCGGCGTCCTGGAATCGAGTCCCGCATCGGGCTACCTGCCCGGGGGTGGGGAGGGTGTCTGTTTCTCCCGGTCACTCCCCCCCTGCTTGTGCTCTCCTGATGTCTCTCTCTCTCTGACAAATAAATAAATAAAATCTTTTTTTTTTAAGATTTTATTTATTTATTTGACAGAAAGAGATCACAAGCAGGCAGAGAGGCAGGCAGAGAGAGGGGGCCCCCTGCTGACCAGAGAGCCCGATGCGGGGATGCGGGGCTCGATCCCAGGACCCTGAGATCATGACCTGAGCTGAAGGCAGAGGCTTTAACCCACTGAGCCACCCAGGTGCCCCAATAAAATCTTTTTTTAAAAAAGCTGTCAAATTCCATATACATCATAAAATCCATGAAAAAGACTGGATTCTTTTTTTTAAGATTTTATTTATTTATTTGACAGACAGAGATCGCAAGTAGGCAGAGAGGCAGGCAGAGAGAGAGAGAGGAGGAAGCAGGCAGGCTTCCCACGGAGCAGAGAGCCTAACTTGGGGCTCGATCCCAGGACCCTGAGATCATGATCTGAGCCGACGGCAGAGGCTTTAACCCACTGAGCCACCCAGGCGCCCTGGATTCTTTATTAAAACCGCAAATAGGGGTGCCTGGGTGGCTCAGTGGGTTAAAACCTCTGCCTTTGGCTCAGATCATGATCCCAGGGTCCTGGGATCGAGCCCCACATCGGGCTCTCTGCTCCTCGGGGAACCTGCTTCTCCCTCTCTCTCTGCCTCTCTGCCTACTTGTGATCTCTGTCTGTGTCAAGTAAATAAATAAAATCTTTAAATAAATAAATAAATGAAACCACCAAATAGCATAAATAAATCTGAAAGCTTAGATCCAATGGGCGACTTCCTGGGAAACACACGACCTTCCACAATGGACCCAACATGAAATAGAGGTTTAGCAGCCCCTAACAACTAAGGCGGTTGACTTTGTAACAAAAACTCCCAAGAAAGAAGCTCCAGGCCAGATGACTTCACGGGAGAATTCTACCGAAGTTTTACAGAAAAATTAACTCCAACTTTTCACACCTCTTCCAGGAAAAAGAAGAGGGAGGAGCATTTTCCAATTCATTTTATGAAGTTGGTGTGACCCGGAGACCAAAACCAGAAACAGTTCAAACACACAAAAAAGTCCACACAAACTCCTAGAATCCAGACGGGGCTCTGCGAGGCTCAGAGCTCAACATGAACGTTTGGAAACCAGGCGTACCTCTACGAGCTGGCAACGGGCACATACACTCCAAAACTTAAAATCACTTACAATCACTCAAAGAAATGCAGTGCCTCGGGGCAAATCTAACAAAACACGTCTGGACCTAAGTGCCAACCAGGAAAATCGCAGCAGCCCTAAGACACCGAGTCGCGCTCCCGGACTGGGAGGCTCAGCGCCGGGGGGAGACGCTGATTGTCCCTCGAGTGACCTACAATCTTAACACAATTCCTGTTCAAATCCCAGAGAGACATTCTGCAGACAGAGACAGGATTATTCTCCAGTTTACAGGAAAAGACAAAGGGAGCAGGAGCTCAATCAGCTCTGAGATGACGGATGTAGCCGGAGGAACCGGTCTGCCCAGTGGGACGGACCAGACAACTGCCTGGAGGTTTTTATTATTGAACAGACAATTCCCCACTGTAATCACACTCTAGTGTAGAGCCCAGTGTATTAACTACGTTCGCGATGCCGTGTGGCCCTACCGTCCGTCTCCATGATCGTCGCACCGTGTGAAACTGAACCTCTGTCCCCATACCGCTCTGTCCCCATCGTCCCAATGCATTACAGCCCACCTCAGCCTCCTGGCCGCCTGGCCACGCCTGCTGGACGTCCTATGATTCCGACCATTCTAGGTATCTCGTGTGATCGGAGTCCAACATGATAGGCTTCTTTCCTGGAGCGTCATGTCCTCAAGGTTCATCCGTGTCACAGCCGGTGTCAGAACAACTCAACCCACCTCCGTGCAGAGGAACACAGCCCCAGCTCAGCCTCACCCTGGTCCCACTCCCTCCCCAGGACGTGTGACCGGAGATACTATCAAACTGTGCGGTCAGGGGCACGGAGCACCGGCTTCCGGGAACTGCGATGGACTGGAAGGTCCTCACCGCAAAGAGTAACCAGGACCCAGCGGGCGAGAGCGCTCACACGTGGCCCCCATAGACCCAGCCGGCGACGGTGCTCACACGTGACCCCCATAGCCAGATCACAAGGACGCCTCTGGCTACCCCAGTGCCTCCCACCACAAGGCCTGAGACGCGGTGGAAACTGACGGGGCACCATGTGCTGGGGTGTGCTCCCTCGGCCCATGTGGGACGCCCGCTGGAGGAAGGGCCAGGGCCTGGGTCCCAGCGAGGCCCGCTCAGTCAGCCACGAGCTCAGCCCTCACAAGCAGCCCGCCAAGCCAGCTGCTGGTACTCTGGCTTGAGCTCTAGAGCCGGGGCAGAGGACAGTGCCTGCCCAAGGTGCCACCGCTGGGGCACGTGCCAGGTCGGGGCCCACACTGCCTCCCCAGAACCGGGCTTTCCGCACCGCGGAGAGCCAGCAGCCCACCAGCCTGGCAACACTCTCCTGGGGTCTCACCACCCACCTGGTCACTTCTCTTTTATGTCCCAAACTGCTCAGGGCTTTTTATTTTTAAGTGCCCAAACTGAGAATTAGTCTTGGTTACAGAGTAAGTGACAACATTCACTGACCACCTGCTTCAAGGAGGCTGTCAGAACCGTTTGCCATTAGAAATCCTGTGTGCACCTGCCTTACAAGCACGCCCCAAAAGCCCCGAGAAACCAGCAGGTCCTTCTCCCTTCGGGCTGCTCTGGCTCCCAGCCCTCCCTCTGTCCCTCCTCCCCGCCTTCTCTTGAAAGCCCCGAGGTCGTGCTGTTGGGCACAGGCTTTCCTGCCCCCCGCCTCCCCCAACTCGGGCCCCTCGGGCCGCCTGGCCGCACAGCGGGTCAGAACGAGACTCTGGCTCAGCTCCCGGTGACTGTTTACATTCCCCAGAGATAACGGAGAAATCTGCACAGACAGCCAGACCCGGCCCATCTGTCTCTGGGTTGGAACTCTCCTGAAGGTCACCCAGCCAGGCCTCCACCACTCCGGATACTCCGTTCTTTAGGACATTAACCTGGGCCACCCCCTGCCCCTGCCTGACGGCTCTGCTTCTCCAGAGCTCCTGAATGTGCAGAGCAGCACGAGGCCCACACCCGGCCCTTGTGGACGTGGTCCCCGGACGGTCGGGGGTCCAGGTACCATAGCCGCGCTCATCAGAGCTGGAGTCCACCGCGTGGCCGGGAGATGCGGCCTTGGCGTCACCGTGTAGCTCGCCAGTGAGACAGATGTGAATGCCATTCATCGGACGACATCGTGCCGTCCAAGGTCATTACGGCACCCGAGATCACCGGGTCTCAAATGTGAGCAAGCAAAAACCACCCAGAAGCCCTCGGAGACCACCGGCCGCTGTGCCACCGCCCCAGACTTTCTGAGCCGGCGGTTGGTAGGGGATCCGGGCACCCCCGATTCTAACGAATTCCCATGCGATGGGCGATGCTGGGGCTGCTGGACCAGGGACCACTCTGCCAACCGCTGCCTCCCTCACAGGGTGCTGTGAGGCCTGGGGCTGACAGAGTAGGCGGCCCGCCGCAGGGCCCCACGCGGGGGACACCCACGGATCACGTGGTGCTGTCCTGACCTTCTCGCCCCCGCCTGCTCTCCTCGGTCGCCCCACAAGACCGCACAGGACCCGAAAGCCAACAAATCAGCCCCGGACCAAATGAGGGAAAGACCTGCTGGCCACGGCGCCCGTCTTCTCGGCAGCCACGTGGGAGCCGCAAGGAGCCAGCACGTGACCACATGGTCAGGCCCGGCAACGGCCCGAGGTGAGCAGGCCCACGAGGCTGCTTCCTGCGCCGGGGAAGCAGCGTGAAGGTCAACAGCAGGGCCGGCTGTCCCAGCTGGTCACTGCACACGGGGACCCCTGGGCTGCGGCCTTCCGTGTGGTTGTGGCCCCTCCCAAGCCGCTCCTGCACACCTTGCTCCAGGGAAGCAGAAGTCAAAGGAATGGCCTCTGTGAGCCAGAGGAAAGCAAGCCCTAGGTGCACCGCTCAGCGACCAAGTCAAGGCCGCCTTGTCTCCTGGTTGCCGTCCACGTCTGCATCACCTGCTGGGCAGGGCTGACCTCCGAGGACAGAGGCCCTAACTTACCGGGTCTGCCAGAGGACCTGGCACGGAGCTGGCTTCACAGCCTAAGGGGACCCGAGCCGTACCGTCGTCCTCACCAGGCACTGGCACACCATTCAACCATGGCTGGATCCGAGGGTGACGGGCGGGCTAGCCGTGAAGTCGATGATCCTGATTACAGCGAAGTCATCAACATATACTGACCGCGAACTACGTGCCGGTTGTCTCGGCTCAAAGCCTTTGTCCAAAGTCACGTCTTGTCTGAGATACGCCAATCAGAAACTCACACAGCAATGCCCTCTCTGTGCTCCCCCAAGAGGTGCTTGCCGTAGGCCCCCTGCTCGAATACCACCTCCCAGACCAGTCCCGGCTCGGACACCACCTCCCAGACCGACCCCCAAACCTGGCTCGGACACCACGTCCCAGACCGTGTCCCTTAAGCGGGCAGGGCTTTTAAGAGTTTATCCTTACATAACCCCCTCATGTTACCAAGAGGGCACGGAGGCCCGGGGACGTTAGACTTCAGGAAGGCCACACGGAATGAAATGGAAAAAGCAACCCATTGATAAAAGAGAGAAAAATGTAGACTTTCCTCCACTGTTCCACTCACAGGTCGGAGAGCGACAGACCTGGCTCTGTCATCTGGTTTCCCTGTGTCTCTGGGATGGTCCTCGGGCCCTAACTCTGCTCATCATGAGACTGATTTCCCTGATTCTTGATCCTCCCTTTGGAAGTAATACGACCCATGTGGTTTTCAAGGACAAGAAACCTCATAGATTTTTTTCTTCTTTTTTAAGATTTATTTATTTATGGGGCACCTGGGTGGCTCAGTTGTTTAAGCATCTTCTTCCCGCTTGGGTCATGGTCCCAGGGGCCTGGAATCGAGTCCCACATGGGGCTCCCTGCTCGGTGGGGAGCCTGCTTCTCCCTCTCCTGCTCCCCGTTTGTGCTGTTAAATAAATAAAATCTTTCTTTCTTAAAAAAAAAAAAAAAAAAAAAAAAGAGAGAGAGAGAGAGAAAGAGCATGAGACAGTTCAAGTGGGGGACGGGGCAGGGGAAGAGGTAGTCTGAAGCAGGTCCCCACGGAGTGTGGAGACCAATGCGGGGCTCGATCCCCACGAGATTATGAGCCAAAACCAAGAGCCGGACGTCCAGCTGAGCCCCCAGGAACCCCAGAAAGCTCCTACATTCTTACAACACCAAGCTGACAAGACTCCACGCCAGGCACTGTTAAGCACACGCACCTCCCTGACCAGTGCTGCAGTGATGGCTCCAGGACTCGGGGCCGTGACCCTTCGAACTGAAGAACTAGGGAGACCTCGCTAGTCCCGGCCCGTCCTCCGTTCTAGAATGAGATCTGAAGTCACAGAAACAAGGCAGCTCAGGGAAGGCGGCAGCCCCAACCCCGCGGTGACCATACGCACGTGGGTGCAGACCAAACGGCAGTGGACTACATGACTGGGGTCAGCGCTGGCCATCTGGGCTGCTCCGGGCTTGCAAGCTGCCCGACGGACAGTTCCAAGTAACAGGAGCAGAGCAGCAACTGCGTGGGGCGTGCCCGGCCGTCGGCTCGACTGAAGACGCGCGCTGCCTCGTCCCGTTTCAGTGCGGCGCGGAGACGGCTTCAGCCGCAGCCGGGAAGGTGCTAAATGGAACTGAATCAGCCTCAAAGACATTCCTACCGAGCACGGACTTGACTGGGTCTGTGTAGCCTTCGGAGTGAAAATGAACGGCCGAAGAGGCTTCAGACTGAGCGTCTTGCCTCACCCAGAGCCGCGGGCATCAGCAGCGTCTCAAACAGTAACCGGGATCTCTGCAGCCAGAGCCGTCTCTGGGAACCCGAGGGTCCCTGCTGCCGCGACCTGTGCTTTTACTGTACGGTCACACATGTTCATAAATATCAAGTATTAATAGTAGAGATCTAAAACTAGGCATCTCGGCGCCTCAAAAAAGCTCAGAAATGTTCCACTACTTAGGAGCTTTGCAGCTTCGTGCACCTTTGTCATTCGGGGAGGAAAGACTGGACCGGATCCGCAACTAGGAGGGAAAAGGAAGATCTAACAGTCACTTCCTGTGATGATACATCCCGACCCTTGCACTTTAAGATCGAGCCCTTCAAGAATAGCCTATGCAGCTGGCCCTTGGAGGGTCTACTTCTATGTGGATTGTTTCTGATGAATACAGTGGGACACTGTAAATGGGTTTTCTTTCTTTTTAGAGATGATTTTTAAGTGGTGTTTACGCTCAGCACGAAGCTCGGACTTCCAACCCTGAGATCCAATCACACGCCCCAGACAGAGCCAGCCCCAATGTGCTACCCGTTTTCCTGAGGCTTCCAGTCAACAGCAAGGGGAGAGTGGCGTCCTGGACGGAGGGGATTTTCAGCGACACTGGGGTCAGGAGCCCTGGCCCGTGTTGTTCAAGTCTACTGGGTTACTTCTTTCAACAGCAAGTTTACCGGGGAGAATTGTAGTGACAACGTTTAGCCCCTTAGTGCCCCAACTATTTCGTTGTACACCCCCCAGAGTCCAGTTTTGAGGTCATCTCCAGTATCGTGTGGTCATTAACGTATTATAGAAAGCACACAAGTCCTAAAAAAGCATGCATGTGGTCATAAAAACCAAAGTTTTAGATGGACACAAATAAATATTAATTCTAGGGAAAGCTTTATGATTAAGTTAATTTTTTTTTAAACTTGGTTTAATGTCGTGATTTAGCAACTTGAAAAATTCGTTCTTTGATGGGCAAAAGACGTGAAGACACTTCAAAAACACACAAATGGCCAACACACAGATGAAAAAACGTTCAACATCACTCCGCATCAGGGAAATAAAAATCGGAACTACAGTGATACGACGTCACACCAGTTAGAATGGCAAAAATTAAAAAAGACCGGAAATAAGTGCTGGCAACGATGTGAACAAACAGGAACCCGCTTATGCTGCCGGTGGGAATGCAAGCCGGTGCAGCCACTCTGGGAACAGTACGGAGGTTCCTAAGGAGTTAAAAGCAGGGCTACCCCACAACCCAACAAATGCACTGGGTATTTACCCCACAGGTAACTGTAGTGAAAAGGGGCACATGCTCCCCAATGCTCGCAGCAGCCACGTCCACCAGTCAGACTGGAGGGAACCGAGCTGCCCTTCAACAGACGCATGGTAAGACGTGGCCCATCTGCACAACGGAGCGTCACGGACCCGTCAGAAAGGAGAGCGCCCGCCATCTGCCCGGACGCGGACGGAACTGGAGGGGATGATGCCGTGAAGTCAGTCAGTCAAAGACAATTTCCCTACGCTCTCACTCGGGTGTGAGCAGAAGAACAGCACAGAGGACCACAGGGGGAGGGAGGGCACTGGATGGGGAGAAACCAGAGAGACAAACCGTGAGACTCCGACTCCGCGAGACAGACTGAGGGTTACGGAGGGAGGGGCACGGGGGAGGGAGTAACCGGGAGGTGGATACTGAGAGCACGTGCTGGGACAGCGTCGTACACAGCTAATGAATCACTGAACCTACATCAAGAATGAGTAACGTACTATATGCACGCAAACGAACACAGAAAACTTAAAAATGTGGTTCTTCATTTGACACTGAATTTTAGTAATTGTCACCACTAAAAGATTCCTAAGTAATAAAACGTCTAGAACTTGCTTCAAGAATCTCCAACAAAGGGCGGGCATGGGAGCAGACTCCGCAAGACTGAGGAATCGGCACCGGCTCGAGCTGGGGGAGGGGAACACAGCACATCAGACGTCCGTCAGACTCGCGTACGTGGACAGCCTTCTCAGAGGACCCTTTAGGAAAGACGCAAGCGCAGCACCGGCTATGCCTCCGCTCAGCAGCCGTGCAGCTACACGGAGACCCCCATGTCTCATCCCACCTACACCCGACGGGTCTCGTGCATCCACGAGACCGGCAGTGAGTGTGAACTCAGGGCACCTGAAAGAGGGGAAGAGGGGCCGCCAGGAAGCCTCGGTCCACCACCACCTGGCAGTCTGCAGGTCTGTGTCACAGCCACGTAAGCACTCACCGCCACTGAACCAGACACTTGAGAAAGGATAAAATGGTAAGTTCTGTAGGTCTTTTACCGCAATAAAAAATTCAGTGAGAACACCACTTTACCCCATTTTGCTCTATCACGCCGTTTCCAAGGAACGTTCCTGGCCCGATTTCAGGTGCTTCTGAACCCCGGACTTCTAGGCAGGCTTCCCGGGAGACCCAGCATTCGATTCTCCTAGAGCGCGGCACAGGGCCTAGGAGGCTGGCTACGTTATCGGATCGTTCACGCCTCTGGTACCTGTGTGATCCTTCGGTTGAACTTGTCCAAGTGCCAATACTCAGCCACCTGGGCCAGTGTCCTAGGACTGTACCCAGTACAACATCCCTGGATACAAGTCTATCTCTCCCATGCATCAGACTGCCTGGTAC